>NW_008342123.1:1449316-1540563 GCF_000622305.1 Nannospalax galili | reverse complement strand
TTCTCCTCACAGTTCTATTTATACAGAGAACATCTGTCCACCAGAACTGCAAAGAAGGTGGAAAAAAAAATGCCTGGGGTTGTATCAAGAAATCTGAGCAGTTCTCTTCTGCTCTGCAAGCCAGTGGCCTGGGTGCGGGAACTACGTTAGAGCTTATTTGTGAGCCCCAGGGATCATACTACCTTTTAATTTCCACTCTCAATCTCCTGCACTGAAGATCTGATTCCTGAGGTGGGACACTGGAGGTAGAAGTATACAAGCAGGGATTGGAGGTGGCAGAGGAGGATGGAGGCGGGTCAACCAAAATTAAGTGTACAAAAGAATGATATAAGGAAGCTTCGTGCTTTATGTTAATGAAAAGCGAAATAGGAGCTGAGGAGATGGTTCAGTGGGTAAAGTGCTTACTGGGCAAGGATGAGGATCTGAGTTCAGATTCCCAAATCCCCGTAAAAGCTAGGAGAGGGAGCAGAGATAGGTGGATCCTTGGGCTCACTGGCCAGCTAACCTAGCTTAAATGCTAAGTTCTAGGATCACTGGGAGACACTGCCTCAAAAAATAAGGTAGAGAATGAAAGAGGAGGATACTCGACATTGACCTCTGGTCTACACACACACACACACACACACACACACATGGGCATGAATGAATGACTAGATAGATAGGTAGATTGACTGACTGACTGATCCTACTCCTGGAGGGTCAGGGGAAAGACAGCCTCGGCTGCTGAAATAGAATAGCATGTCCCTCTCCACTTCAGACTTCTTTGGGAGGGTGCCCCCCACTTCCTGCAGTAAATTAAATGTCAGAAAAGGATCTAAATATTTCTACAAAAATACAAATCTGGGGCTGGCGAGATGGCTCAGCAGTTAAGAGCACTGGTTGCTCTTGCAGAGGAGCTGGGTTCAATTCCCAGCACCCACATGGTGGCTAACAACCATCTGTAACTCCAGTTCCAGGGGAATCTGATCCCCTCTTCTGATCTCCACAGGCATTGCTTGACACAGGTACACTTACGACACAAGTGCACTTATGTACATGCAGACAATACTCATACAGTAGAACAAAAATAACAAACTATTTGAAAAACTTAAAAAAATACAAATCTGAAGAGAAGAGAGAGAAGCAGGCTTTAAGATGTGTGTGTAGCTCATGAGCTTGAAAACCTGTAGGGGTTAAAGGGCATTATGTAGCTGTAGCTGTGGACCTGAACTTCCAGAAAGCCCCAGACCCGACACCCCTAAGCCTCTTTACCCAGTTTGATAGAGATATCAAAATAGCCAAGGCAGTTTGGTGTAGACCAAGGCCTGCATGAGCTGGACTGTGGCCAGCTGTCAACCTCCTTGGGGACAACACAGGCTACCTTTCTGGATGGTCACCTTGTCATACTTCTGATACCCATGTCCTGGGGAACCGTGGGAGGGCCACAAAGGTAGCACTAACCTGAAGACACTAAGTGTAACCCCGTTGTACGTTCTCACAACATTCCCATTTGGCCTCTTTCTTGGGTAAACACTTACTGACGGTGCCTGGACGCTCTTCTCAATCTTGTGTCAGCACTTCAGCCGGGAAATTGCTTCTCCCTGGATTCTAATGATTTGATTGTTCTCTTGGTATTTAAACAAACTATTTTCTCTATGCCTGTCTTCTTCCTCTTCGACTCATGGATTTTCCTTTCTTTTTAAAAATATTTTTATATTTTTATTTTATGTGTATGTGTGTATTGTCTGCATGTATGTAAGTGCACCTGCGTTGTATAATGCCTGCAAAGGTCAGAAGAGGGTGTTGGATTCTTTCCCTGGAACTGGAGTTACAGTTTTTAGCCACCATGTGGGTGCTGGGAATCAAACCCGGATCCTCTGCAAGAGCAGCCAGTGCTCTTAACCTCTGAGCCATCTCTCCAGTCTCAAGGACTAACATAGACTAACCATCTCGTTGTTTTTTTTACATGAAGAACTCTGATTCTAGCTCTTCAGAACGACTCCCTAGATCTTTATTACAACCATGTAGTCATCTGACATGCTAATGGCTCTCTTTTTGAGTATTTAGGTGTATATATGTGTGCCTATGCACATGTATATGTATGTGTACATGCACGTGTGCACATGAATGTGGAAGCTGGAGATCAAGCTCAAGTGTCATTCCTCAGGTCCATCCACCTTGGTTTGTTCTGGTTTTTTTTTTTTCTTTATTATTTGTGTTTGAGTGTATTGCTTGCATGTACAAGTACACCCATGTCATGCAGTGCCCAAAGAGGTCGGAAGAGGGCATTGGATCCCCTGGAACTGGAGTTATGGATGGTTGTTAGCTACCATGTGGGTGCTGGGACTTGAACTTGGGTTTTCTGCAAGAGAAGCAGTGCTCTTAAGCCATGAGCCATCTCTCCAGCCCCCATCCACATTTAGCTAGGCTACTGGCCAGCCCGCCCCAAGTATCCGTCTCTGTCATCTCAGCACTGGGATTAGAAGTACTGGGGATTGAACTCAGTTCCTCGTGCTTGCGTGGCAAGCATTTTGCCACTGAGCTGTCTTAACAGCCTCTAACACTCCTTTCTTGACACACAATCTTTCTATGTATCTAGAATACCATGACGTATTGTTTTCCCATGGCCTCTCTGACAGTTGTTCTTAGTTTCTTTTGCTAAACCAGTCCCTGGCACCCTGACCTTTAACATTGAGCCTTGGACCTATTCTTTTTTCTATACCTATTCCATTAAAGTCCTCACTGAGTTTCACGGCGTTCAATAACATGGATGCATGCACTAAAGACTCCTACATTTGTATTTCCAGTCCAGCCCCCTCCTGTGATCTGACACACACACTCAACAGCCCCCTCCATCTGGATGTCTCACAGACAGCACAACTCAAACACCTCCTAGTCTTCCACTAAATCTGCTCCTCCTGCAGACTTCCTCATCTCAAGAGTGTTTCCATCTGGGGCCTAGAAAGACGGCTCAGCGGTTAAGAGTGTTTGCTACTCTTGCAGAGGACCTACATCATGTGGTTCAACCACCTGTTAACTCCAGTTCCAGGGGATCCAAAACCCTCTCTGACCTCCCTGGGCACCTGCACATGTGTCACATATAAACTCACACAGGCACACACATAATAAAGGTAAATAGATATATATTTTTAAACAAGTGTTTCTACGTGTCTTGAAACTTGGGGTATGGATCTTGGGATTGCCCTTGACTCCTGTCTTTCTCTTGCATTGCAGAACAGGTTCATGGGTGAATCGTGCTGGCTCCATCTAGAGGAGACTATGCTTTCCCACTATGCTGTCGCATTGGTCCAGGTCATTGCTCATCTACATGGCTGGAATAGCCTCCTGACTGGTCTCCCTGCTTCCTTCTTTGCCCGCTTCAGTTTGTTCTCAATATAGAATCCAGAACTCTTATTAAAATAAAAGTAGGGCAGGGGGATGGCTCAGTGGGTAAAGGACTTGCTGTGCAAAGGTGAGGACCTGGGTTCAGATCCCCAGAATCCATGTAAAAGCCGGATGCAGAACTGCACATCTGTAATACTAGTGCTCCTAGAGTGAGGGGGGCAGGGATAGGAGACCTGAAGAAGTCCTTCCTTCCCTTCCTTCCTTCCTTCCTTCCTTCCTTCCTTCCTTCCTTCCTTCCTTCCTTCCTGCCTTCCTTCCAGTTCCAGGGACTCTGATGCCCTCTTCTGACCTCCGTGGGCACTGCACGAGTGCACTTGCACATGCAGGCAATACATTCATACACATAAGAAATATTTTTTAAAAAAGAAAAATATTCAGGGGCTAGGGAGATGGCTCAGTGGGTAAAGTGCCTGCTTTGTAAGCATGAGGACCCGATTTTAGATCCCCAGCACCCATGTAAAAGTCAAGCAGTATGTACCTATAATCCCAGCACTGGGGAAGAAAAAGGCAGGTGGCTCACTGGAGCTCATTGGTCAGCCAATCACATCACACCAAGCACCCATAGCTTGGTGAACAGGATGAGTCGGGGTTACAGACAAAGCACCCACGTTTCTCGTTTCCCAAACATCTGGCCACAGGCAGTTCTGGAAGCCTGTGAGAAAATGATTCTGCTAGGCTGAGATGCCTCGTCATGTGGGCAGAAACAGACACTCTCTGCTATCTGAGATATCAGCAAATCCTCTATCTCTCCTTCCTCAACAGGGCACAGCACCAGGGTAAATGTGGAGGTGGGCACTGAACTGACCTGAAATTATCCCTTATCATTCACATTTTAAAGTTGGAATACCTCCCCTGTCTGAGAAGTGAAGTCTGTGTGCTTCTGAAACAATCTTGGGAGAGCTGGGCAATAGTTTCCTCTTTAAAAAGGATAGTATGGGGTTTATCCTACTAAACCAAAGATCCTAAAATTTGCTTTAGAAGCTAAATACAGAATATGCTATTTGGTTCTGTGTAATGCTGCTAATTGTTGCTGGCTCTTTTATGTATAGATGCCTCTTGCACTGTTAGCTGTCTAAAGGACAGGTATTGGATAGTTGTAAATGTGTATGCAATTATTTAATGTTCATATTAGTTTTTACTCTTGTGTTTTTGTAAATCTAATTGTCTGTTACAGTCTACTGAAGTAGTTACTGACACTAAGGAACCTGAACAGTATTTTTTGAGATGCTAGGGTGTAACCTGCAGGACAAATAGAATGGACTTCAGGTATACCTGATTTAGGAGCTAATCCTTAACTCTTTAGTTGCTTAAAATTAGGCCTAAAGGACTTACTGGCACGACTTCCCATCTGTCATGTAACTTCCCCTGGAACCAACCTGAGCAAACCTGATCCCTCACACACAGACTGCAGGTTGTTAGAATTGAAATAAGGTCATGCTGGGCCTGGTAGCACATGCCTGTAATCCCAGCACTTGGAAGGGAGCTGAAGCAGAGGGATCATAAATTTGAGGCCAGCCTAGGCTTCAGTGTTAGAAATGGATCTGGGGTCCCAAGAAAATGACCACACACTCCAAAGTATTTTGGCAAGAGTTTTCCTTCTGCAGAAAGATGCACACCCACTGGGAGTCCTGCTGGATTGCTGTACCTAACACAAAGGGGTCCTGGGCTTCACATGGTTGGCTTAAAACTGCAGCTAGTAAGCAAAATGCAACTTTTGTGAGTTTGGATGCAACTTTGAACACAAACTTTAATCTTAGGAAAATGTCAACTGGGGAAGGCAGTTTTGCCAGGTGTTTTTACAAATTTCTTTGAAGATGGAACTTTGTCTCATTTAACTCTTTGATGGAAAAGCCAGTCTATTCCATCCACATTTCCATAAAGGCAAGACCGTCTCAAACCAACGTGATGGCTGTTTGTTCCAGACCTTCCAAAAGTAAAGGCCAAGTGGTCACGCAAAATGGTTCTCATGCAGTAACCTGACACTATCTGAATGTGTCCTAATCTAATGTGTCCTAATGCATCCCGTTACACATTTAGACAAGGTCGCTATTTCATCTTAAGATTGAGGTGTTAGAGGAGAGGGGAACGGAACCAGCAAGTCTAGTAGGAATAGATATATTTTAAGATGCTTGCTCTCAAATCGACTGACTCTAGAAAGAAGACCCCAAGCAAAGAATTTCCCCAGCAATCTCCTGCAGGGAGAGGAAATGGCTGAAGCTGTGGGGACATCCAGAGGAATTTATCTCCTGGAGAGAGTGACAACTTTGTCAGATGACCTTGCAAGAGAGGGCTACGTGGGCAGGGGACCTCACCTTTTTGGACAGATAGCTTAGTTATGTGTATCTCTGTTATTTAAAACTCCACCCTCATGTTAAGGCTTCCAAAGACTTCAGGCGTCACTGGATCTTTGTCTCTTCCCAATGTGGTCATATTGAATAAATCTCCCCTTTCTGCTTCTCACTATTAAAAAAAGGGACTGTGTGGGCCAGGCGTGGTGGCAAACGCCTTTAATCCCAGCACTCGGGAGGCAGAGGCAGGCAGATCTCTGTGAGTTCAAAGCCAGCCTGGTCTACATAGCGAGTTCCAGGACAGCTGGGGCTACAGGGAGACCGTCTCAAAAAGACAAAAAAAAAAAAAAAAAAAAAGGGATTGTGTATGTGTATTTCCCATTGTGTGTGTGCGTGCGCGCGCATGTGTGTGGTATGTATGTATTCGTATCTGAGACAGGTTCTCACTCTATAGCCCCAGCTGGCTTCAAACTCACAGCAATCTTCCTACCTCAGCCTGGCATATAAAGGCATATTTAACTTTGCTTCCGTCAATGAAAGAAACAGCTCTCACCTCCTACCCCCAAAGGAGAAACATAGTTTATTCTGGAGCCAAGTAAGAGTGACCGTCACCTGGGAACAGAGATTTAGGTCTCCCCAAATACCATGCTACAATGAGGAAGCAATTTCATCAACTTTTTAGAGTAACAACAAAGAAAGTTATAAACACTTTCAAATACGCTGGTGGGTGCATTTGGTAGGTGTATTACAGCTTAGCTGTAACAGTTCTGCTGTAGGCCTGGAATGCTGACATCATTCTCAGCCCTTTAGTTCTTCAGAAGGTGGTGGTCTGCTAAGACAGTACATTTCAAAATGTTTTTATCTGCTAGTCAGATGTTAGATCAGAGACAGAGGTGGGCAAGGAATGGCTGCTCAGGGGGCTAAAGATGGCCCAAGAATAAAATGTAAATAGTAACTAGGCTCTGGACCTGCAACGCTCCAGACTCCTCACAATCACTGAAGTTCACACAAGCTGATGAGCCTTGCAGGACTCTTAGTTGAAGATGCGTTTGTTTTCATTTCTGCTTAATTTCTTTCATTTATACTAGAAAGACCGCTAGAATAAAGGTCGTCTGGCTCAGCGGTTAAGAGCACTGTCTGCTCTTGCAGACCTAGGTTCAGTTCCCAGCACCCACATGGATGCTAATAACCACCAGTAACTCTACTTCTGGCCTCCACAGTCACTGCACCACACCGGTGCACCAACATAGGGAGGTAAAACACTCATACGTTTAAAAATTAAAGTCATCTCATATCACCAGAATACGAACTCAGTTCATCTAAGAATTGATTAAATAACAATTGCAATGACATCAATGACCAAACATCTATACTCCCACCTCCCGGTGTGTGTGTGTGTGATCTCCAACTATAAACATTAGACTACAGCTATTCAACAGGCCTTTTCCCTGTCAGGGAGAGCTTCTGCTTTCTACCTGACAGGTGTATTGCATCCCACCTTAAGAGTGCTCCCAGGCTGCTTTTCCCTAGCTCCTGGTTCCACAAGCTTCATATGATACTAGATTGGCACTGGTTTTGTTGCTCAGATTCTGAGAACCACAAAGCAGCAAGCAGATACACAGGCTGTAGATGTGTGTGTGAGATGTTTGTAGAGGCCAGAGGTCAATCTCGGGGTGTTGTTCCTCAGGCCTGCCCACACTACACTCACTGGCCTGGAATTTGCCACGTAGTTTCATAGTGGGTCCCAGGAATCCTCCAGTGCTGGATTGCCACATTCAGTTTTGTGCATAGGTTCTAAAGATCAACTCTGGTCCTCACGCTTGAATTGAGCTATCCCCAGCCCCAGGCCCCAGATTTTTAAAGTTATTTTTGTTTTACATTTTGTGTAAGTAACAGGATCTGAGAAGCATGTGGTCACTGCTTAAGACTATATGTGCAAATGAAGACTATTTTGATGATAAAAGGCTAATTCTATTCAGGATTACCTCTTATGATGTCCACTTCCAATAGTTAAAGTCAAATGTATGATACAAATCCCTAGCATAGTAGAAAAGCCACAGGGGAGCGAGTAGAACACCAAGGTAAGAGGCCCAGACCCTTCATGTCTAAAGAGGCCACGATTTTAAGACTATAAACACAACTTGGAACATAGGTGAAGCAGACTCCTCAAAAGTCCATCCTGCTGGATGGTAGTGCATGCCTAGCGGGCCAAGGCAGGAGGGTCCTGAGTTTCTGGCCAGCCTGTGCTACACAGCCAATCCAAGCCTCAAAAGGCAAAAAAACAACAACAAATGAAACTTAGGCCACTTTAGTATTTTTATAAATTTATTTAAAAAATAACAATTGCAATGACATCAATGATCAATCACCTGTATCCCCCCCTCCTGGTGGGGGAAAAAACAAAACAAAACTGTATAGTTGTGTCCCAAGTGAAAATCAAGACATTATCAGGCACCCTGTAGGCAGGAAAGGCTGTTGGTCCAGTGGCGTAGATACTGACATGTTCAATGTACCAGTGCAATTAAAGTATATATACCTTTACAATCATCCTGAAAAAAAAAAAAAAAACAAAAAAAAAACCACTCAAGAAATAATGTAACCACACATAGGACTAATTACTCACTCATCCACTCACTCTGTATCATTGAAGTTGTCACTACAGTCACAAGAACAAATAAGAACTAAGTTAAAGAAAAAAAACAAGCCAAAGGTCAGCCCCATCAGCCCCTATTTTGTGGGCTAATAATTATGTTGTACTAAAATGACCAGAATAAAAGGGCGGCGAGCTATCCGAAATGCAGAGACAAAAGAGCAACTGAAGCATTTTGTTTCAAAGAAAATACAACTCAAACACAGCTCCTCCAAATGAAAAACTCGGCAACAACGAGGTTAGTACTATGTACAAACTCATGAACACAAATAAATAGCATTTTTAGAATTGCTGGCTAAAGTACTAGACATTAGGTCTGAGGAATTTCTGCCCTTCTGCTTAGAGTCCCAACCAGCCACAAGAGAGAAATTCCTAGTTGTTTTTAGTAATATCTGAAACACTGGGGGCAGTTAGTATCTGAAAACTCTTGTCAAGAGCCAGAAATTTCTAGCGAGCTTACTAAAGGACCAGCCCCGTTAACATTCGGAAGCCAGGAGAAATTACTAGATTTGCAGAACTTGGAAGGTATCTTATCATGCTTCCTTTTACAGCTTTGTCTCTAGTTCTTCAGACACTGGTCTCTCCTTGTGATGTTCCTTTACGAGGATTAAATTCCCTCCTGTCTCAATACAAAGTCAAAGGAGCCGATCTTTACACTTGCCTGGTATTTTAACCAACCCCAAACGCCTTGGAAAATTCCTGTTTTCCTTCATTTGCAAAGACAGCAGCCAACTTCCGAAATATCATCTTGGTTTTATCTTCTAGAGCCCACCATCTAGAAAACAGGATTCTGGACTGGGGGTGTGGCTCAATGGTAGAATGCTTGCTCAGAAAAGATTTCTGAGGCCCAACTCATTCTGGGAGCTGTGGCCCAATTCCTGACCCTGCAGGAATCCCTGCTGTCAGTCTGTAGTTTATTCTACAGTATGGATGCAACGTGAATACCTTGCTGCAGAGACCTACAGAGAAAGGGGAAACAAATGGAAACTGGCACCAAAGAATCAGCTGCCATGCGGAGAACAAGAAGGCCTGCTCTCCAGGACCAGCACAAAGCACTGTAGGACTGAAGCCAACATTGTCCACATGGAGCTCCAGCAATGACCACAGCCTGTGTCCAGGACAGCATGACCCAACAGTGCTTTTTCAGAAAAAAAGTCAAGGACCTAGTCTCAGACTTCTCCCTTTCAGTGCTTCGAAAAAGTCTCAGTGTAAATGCACATTGGTCTTTTCAGCTTCAGGTCCAGGTCCATCCCAGGTGCATCCAGTGGAGAGTCATGACCTCTGACAGCACCTGGTATGCAGAGCACTCTCTAGACTGAAACACATGGGTCCATCCCTTCTCCAAATGCTGTCACGAAGCCTATGATTAAAAGTTCTAGCTTGCCCATGTTTGGGAGTTACTATAAATGTCCAAGTTTTGTTTTCTACTAGGAAAGTCAGTTGTAAGGTTCACACTCTCTAAATTGCCTTACAAGTGCCCATAGCAAGAACCATGGTCTAGACGGTCTGAAACAGAGGCATGCAGACCAGTCAAAACTAAAACGAGATCTGGCAATGTATGTTTTAGGTAATCAAGGTCTTTTGTCATTTTATCCTGAGTGCAAAGTATCCCTCTGGATTTTTCCTGGCTGACAGCGATTCTTATTGTCACCACAGATCAGATGACTGTATCTCAGTTTACTGCTCCATCTCTTATTATGGAACTTTTTGCTTGGAAGCCACTTCTGAGTACAAAATGTCCATGCACCAGTCAGTCTGATATCCTCAGCAGAGGATGGATGCGGTCTAGACTCCACAGGAAGGCGTGGGCTGTGGATTCCCTGATTGTAGATCAGGTTGAGAAGGCTGCTCTCCCCTACTGCAGTGGCTGGCTGGCTGGCCTCACCAGCCAACCTAAGTGCTTGTGTATGTAAATGCTGGGCTGGTAAATATCTCCTTGTATCATCCAAATCCTCACAATGTCAATGTCACCAACAGTCTGAAATAGGTCCTGAATGAAAGGGTGAGACAAGGGCTTGCAACTTCAATTCGCCAGACATTGCTGCAGTTACAATACTGAGCCACTTAAAAACTAAGTGGTTTCTGTCCTGTAAAAGGGCAGAGTGTGGTCACCAGTGTCCCATTGGAAGAGTTGATCAATTTCCAGTAACCGTGGGAAACAGTGCTGAGGAACCTGGTTGATCAGCTCTACCATCCACATGGGGTTAGGAAACTCGGATGATCTGTGTCATTGCTTCTTCATCAGCTTGGTTTGGATCCTAAGACAGAGACAGGGCAACCATGAATAAAATCCTTTACAACATTAGCCATGGGGAACCCCTGGCTCTCAACTCATCTTCAAGGGAACCCACACAACTTTGTCAAGTAAACGGAAGCTCTAAAATACATCTCTTAAGTGTGCACAAATGATTTAACATACAACTCTCTTAGCAATGAAGAGTCAACAGAGCTCATTCCTTAAAAGCATTTGAAACCTCACCTGGCTCCCCCATTACCAACAACTTCAGAATTGACAGTACATCACTCTCCTAGGCCCTCAGTTCTAATTTATGCTTAAGGGATAAGGTATTTGCTTCACTTAGAAAAGACCCAGAGAAAGCCCAATGGCATGCTGAATTTTAGATCCACTGTTTTGTAGACATCACATATAAATACCGAGTTAAGTTTAGCAGGACTGGAAAACATTAGCATCTACAAACTTACAGCTTTTTTTTGAGACAGGGTCTTATCATGTAGGGCTGGCTGGCCTGGAACTCAAAGAGATCCGCCTGCCTCTGCCTCCTCTAGGTGCTGGGATTAAAGGTATGCTCCACCATACCTGGTGGCACCTGTAGACTTTAATGCACTCATTTTGCAGACAAATCTGAGGCCTAAACAGTGATATGCCTAAATCAGAATCAGAAAGTCAGAAGCCCCACAGGGGCTAATTCCTAAATCTCGTTTCCATTTAGGTGTTTACTAGATCTTCAGTGTTATGGGTGAGTCCTGGGAGGCTTTTTGCAACATTCTATACAAATTACTTCAGAGTTCCACCATATCAGTCTCTGAAAGAAACCTCAGTAGCTAAGATTTGAGAAAAGACTGGAAAATATCTGGAGGTCCAAGAACTAGAGCTGGTCTTCAACAATGACCAAGAACAAGAGCACTCATCACGCCCTGCACTGAAACAAGCACTGAATGTGGAGCACACAAAACTCCCAGTGTTCTAGAGAAATGTCAACAGTAGTTATGTCACAAATGAAGAAACAGACTGAAAGAGGCTAAGAAACTCACCATGGTCCTGCTATAAGCACCTATCATGAGGATGTTCTGAACTGGCCTGCTCTAGATGGCAGTTTCAATTCACACACTGCATGAGTAGATAGCAACAAGAACAAGAAAGGCTGTCCCATGGCAGGTGAGGACCAGCAAAAACCACGAGCTCTGAAGGAAAGTGTCAGTGCTCACCTGTGGCTACACCAGGGAAACAGACTGCTGAGATGGAATTGCTTGGAAGACATACAGAAATTGTGTTAACACCGTTGAAGAAAGACGAACTTACGTGTGTCTTGAGTGGACTATAGAAACCCTACATCTGATAGAGAGACTGGTCTGGCAAGTCAGCTGGAGACTAGAGATCAAGTTACAGGATACTGCAGTAGTGTGGTACAAGTCACATGATGCTTCTAAAAATGATTAAGTAGTTATTGAGTCCAACATAACAAAAATCCTGAACAGTTAGGGAAAATAATTAGATGAGTACACTCTAAAGGAAGTAATTCAAAGGAAACACTGGGGTAAAGAGACCTAGAGATGAGAACAGGAGAAGGATGATCTTCCAGAGCCAAACCAGGCCTGCAAGAAGAGGAGTGACTGGATATGGGGACACACACCTGTGATCTCAGCATCTGTGAAGCTGAGGTAGAGTATTGCAAAATGGGGCCAGCCTGGGTTATGTAATGAGACCTTATCTCAAAAACAAAACCCAGAGGCAGATGCAAAAAGACGGAGCAAAAACTATCACAGACTGGAAACTCCAAGGACAAAGGCCCAGGGTGGGGAGACAGATTAATGGCTAAAAAGAACAGAGACCAGACAGAAAGTAAGAGATGAGAAGCTAAAGAGGCAAGCAGGCTTGTTTGTTGGCCGTAGCCAGGACTTTGGATTTAGGAAGAAAGTAGGAGATAGCTGAAGAAGCCTGAGCAGGACAAAGCTGTGGCATGGCATGACACCTATTTGAGAAGACCACGCTGATGTGCAGGTGTGAAGAAGGGGGATGTGGGGGGGACAAGAGTGGAAGAGAAGAGACAGCTGACACACTAATCCAAGCCAAAGACAAGAAGACTTAGACTAGGCTGGGATTGAGTGAGGAAAAAGAAAACATACTCAAATTATTTTTTAGAGATAAAATCTGGAAGACTTAAAGATCTGGACCGTTCAAGCTTCATGCCACTTGGTAACAACCAGCTTAGGCACAAAACACTAGCAAACTAAGAATTCTGCTGTGCACATACTGGTATATGAGCCAGTCTAGCAATGTCTAATTAGCAAAATTAGGTCTCTACAAGCCAGTACAACACAGCATGGAGTAAAGTGGGAAATTATACTACCTAGGTTTGAGTTTCAGTAGACATGTTTGGTTTTTGAGGTACTAGGATTTTATTTGAGGCCTCACTAAAGCCATGCAAGTGCTCTACCAAATAAGCTAGCTACACCCCCAACACCTTTTTACTTTGTATCTGAGACAGAGTCACTACGTTGACTGGTCTAGAACTCATTCTGTATCCCAGGGCTTGAACCTTCAATCCTGCCCCAGCTTCCAGAGTAGCTGGGATGACAGGCCAGCAGAGTCAGCTCAGATGACTCTTTAAAAGTATTTGCCCTTAAACAAGTTACTTAATTTCTCAAAAATTCAAATTAAACTTCAGAATATGGTGGTGGGAGATTAATTCCTATGAGTTCCAATGAGTTTGAGGTTACTATAGAGTTGAATTAACAACAACAAAACACAACAACAACCCACAGGCTTACCAAAGTGCTTAATGCAATACTAAATACTTACTGGCTGCTAGGAGCACCATGAAAGACAATAAAATTGTCCTTGAAAAAGTAGTAATTTTGAGCAGAAATTAATATTAGTAATTTAGAAAAACGAGAAAGGAACGAAGGCTATGGAACTAAAACTTTTAGTGCTCTAAAGACCCAAGGAAAACTAAGAGACAATGCTGGGTGCTTTAGAGAATGCGATTCACCCTTGAGTTTGCGAACAGTGGACACTGCTAGAGAAACCCAAGGCAATGGAGACCTTCAAGGGTCCTATCGCCTTACCTGCATGTGAGGACTGTCCTTTTCCTTTGGAGAGAAGAATCGTCCACCTTCACCTCGCTTCCGAGCCATGGCATGTCGGTGCCGAGATTCATGGAGGTATTTCTAAAACAAAAGACACCCCACCTTGTTTAAACCACTGATGTGTTACTGCTGAACCACCTGTATTCAGTTGTCTGGCAGGCACTCAAGGAAACAAACCACAGTAAAGGCAGTGTTAAAACAGAACCGTACTGTTTCCTTCCTGTGTGTTTCCCAATGTTATACATACTCTTCTTTCCTTTGGAATTTTCCCTTCTGCCTCTAGCTTAGCCCGAGCTTGTCTCCTCTTAAGAATGCGGTGATACTGTTTGGCATTCACGTAGAGGGGCTCTTCCTCGAGCATCTCTGCTCCAGGTAAAGGGATTCTTTGGATAGCAGGCACGGACCCAGCACCTGGCACCATCTGTGGCAATGGGAGACCAGAGTTTATTAGTGCCATGAAAATTTTAAATAAAATTACATATTTACACCTATCTGCTGTTTGGTCGCCAGTGTGAAGCATAATCCGTGATAATGGGCACTCAGAATGAATTATGCTTTGCTATAAAACTGTAAGTGGATCACTTTACATGCCGTAAGGATCAATTTCCAACCTATGAGATCAATATTCTAACCTTCTATGTGGAAAGCCAGTGCACGAGGACAGCAAGTGGAAGCACTCTTACCATGACCATTCCTCCTGAATTGACCACATTCCCCGCCACCGGGAGCGTCACAGTGACAGTCCCCTGTCCACTGCTGGTTGTGTTGGTATTGGCTCCTGTCTGAACAATCTGTGCTCCTGCCAAACTGGCTGCTGGGATGGTGATCATGCCTGAAACAGGGACTGTAACTTTGAGAAAACAAAACATAAAACAAAAACAAACAAAAAAACAAAACAGGCACACAGAACAGAAAGAAGGGAACATGGTTAGTCCCTCTTCTCTCTGGCTCCCATTCATCCTCCTGGACAAATATACTGATGAACACAGGGAAGAAAGCATCTTCTCCCACTCCTTCACTGTCTTGTTACAAATAGTCCATGCAAGCTCATTTGTTGAAAGCTCTATTTTTTTGAAATTTGTATTAACTATCTAGGGTCCAGTTCTGAATAAATCCATCCTTAAAATGAACACCCACCCCCAGGCATTCCAATAGTAAAGAGACAAGAAGGTCTGGATATCCCCCTACTCCAGTACCGGCCCACAGCAGCCAACCCCCTGCTCTCAGGCATCGAACAATCTGCTTCAGGTGGCACTTGAGGTCACATTTTTTTGAGTTCTTGCCAAAGCTCAATCCCATTCATTCGGGCTCTCTTACCACGTCAAATGGCCCATGGCTACCACACTCTTTAGATCTAATGTACTATAAAATCTTTGTCCTAACCAAACCTTCTTTCATAGAATCTGGCTGAGATTCCTTTCTAGATTTAACTTTGTTTCCAAAGCCTTCAAGTCCTACTTTGAACATGTCGAAAGTAGTCCAACCCAAGCATATTTCTTTTAACTTATTTACCATCTATTCCTAGGACATAATTTTTTTAAATATATTTTTTTTTATGTATGAGTATTCTGCCTACATGTATGTAGGTGTACCACATGCATGCCTGCTGCCTGTGGAGTCCAGAGACACTGGATCCCCTGGAACTGGAGTTACAGATGGTTGTGAGCCATCATGTGGGTGCTGGGAATGGAGTTGGGTCTGCTGAGCATCCCCCCCAGCTTCAAGCACATACTTCTATAAAGGCTCTGAAGCACTTGTGCTCACGTTTCACATTTCTCTTGCTAGACTACAGTTGAGAATTCTAGGTAAATGACTATATAAACAGTGGGCGTCTGAGCCTTTTACGAAATAAATTACTGACGCACAGACCCAGAACACAAACTGCAGGTACTCTATCCTGCAAACAGAACAAGTTGGCCATGTATGGGAACAATGAACCGACAATTAGTGGAGACGTGGAGGAAAGCTTTTGTTGGTGTTCAAGTACCATGTAGATGTCACAGTTAATATTCTGAAGCACTCAAATGTGCTCAAGAGATAAAACCAATGTACCAAAAAGTTTCAGAGCAATGTACAGCATGCTTACCTTGCTGGAGAATTGTGCCATCTGCATTAACCGGCTGATAGACGATGGTCTGCCCCTCAGCAGTCTGGGCTACTTGCTGTCCCTGGACAGCAATCTGCTGCTGTGTCTGTAGAAAACAATGAATGACTCAAGAGATTCTAAAGACACCCACACAGAACATTACCACATAGCTTTCACCCCCATTTTTATTATATGGGAAATACCTAGGTTTGTTACCTGGCCCTTCCAAATCACTATGCTTCTATGTTGATGGAGCTGGTAGACTTACCTGAGTCTGGCCAGCCGTGACTGCTGTCTGGGGCTGTTGGATGATGATCTGCTGGGTCTGGCCCTGCTGGCCTTGTACCTGCACAGCCTGCCCACCCTGGATCTGGATCTGCCCAGGTGGGACTAACTGTATCTGGGGAAGAGAACACAAAGAAGGATGGCGCCCTACTGACAACACTCCTTTGGTTCCTGCAAGTTAGTCAAATAGATTCCTCTAGAAAACGGGAAAGGCATGGTGGTAACACACCTGTAATTCCAGCACTTGGGGGGGGTGTGTGTGTGTGACAGGATGATCAGGAATTCAGGGCCAGTCTCAGCTATAAAGTAAATTCAGAGCCAGCCTGGGCTACACGAGACCCCGTCCCCAAAATAACAAAAAATCCTCCGAAGAGGGAAAAGAACATGAGCCCTATTCTAATCTTAATTATAAACTACTGATAATTCATTTTGCATCTATGAAAGCACCAAGTAATTTTAAAGCACCATATGGACACCTACTTAATCTACTAAATCTATTTAGGAATCAGTGTCCAATTTAAAAAGATGATGGTGGTATGATTACTCTTTAAAGTATGTTCTATAAAAATACCCTGAAGTGCTTTTAAAAATGAAATATATTAAACTATATTCTTTCCAATCAAATATTAAGCCAACAGCAGCCCAGTTTGGCACTCTGATGAGGACCTTGAGAGGGGCAGCTCATCAGTGCCAGGAACTAAAATGTGTGATCATCAATCTTGATTGTCCACTTGACTAAGTACAGAATCACCCTGGAAATAACTGGGCATCTCTGTGAGGGAGTTTCTAGACTGGGCTAACATGGTAGGAAGACCCACCCTCACTGTAAGTGGCACTCCATGAGCTGGGGTCCTGGACTGAATACAAAGGAGAAAGGGAGCTGAGCACCAACTTTCATCTCTGCTTCCTGACTGCAGATGCAGTGTGACCAGCTTTCACGTTCCTGCTGCCATGCCTTCCCGCCATGATGGACTGGCACCCTCACAGTGTGAGACAAAATAAATCGTTTTCTCCCTTAAGTTACTTTTGTTACAGCAATGAGAAAAGGAAACCAACATAAAACGTTTCTTGCTTTAAGCCATTAACTTCTAGGATAGTTTGTTACACAGGATAGCTGGCTAAGGCAATGGGACACTATCCTCTTAGTTGTTTCCAACACCCACACTAATGCTTAGCAGTCCTTTTCTGATTTCTGATCTGCTTACAGGTCTGGACAGCCAAACCCCAGACAGCAATTATGGAAAGCAAGACATCCTCTCTTTGGCATCCAAACTCTTTTTATTTTAATAGCTAGAGCCACTTTATTAAAAGTATCATTAGAAATTTGACACAAAGCATAAAAAAAAAGTTTTTCTTTGAAATGTTATTAACTTGGAAAAAAAAGAGCCTTTACAGAATACTTTGTTCAGTGGACAGAATCCTGTTTTCACGACGACTAGATACGTTTTTTTTGTTTTGTTTTGTCTTTTTGAAGCAGGGTCTCCCTGTAGCCCCAGCTGTCCTGGAACTCACTATGTAGACCAGGCTGGCCTTGACTCACAAAGATCTGCCTGCCTCTGCCTCCCAAGTGCTGGGACTACAGGCACGCACCACTACGTCCAGCTTAGATAAACAATGTTTTAAAGATCAAAAGAGAAAGCATTTAGGAAAGCCTCACAACTCAAAATTTTTAGTGCTTTATATTCAAGGAAAACCTACTCAAGAGTCAGGACACACAGCTACTTAAAGTACTACTTAAAGTTGCTACCCTGGGTTCTCCCACAGCTCCTCCACTAGGTTCTGTAACTACTTCTTTTCTGCTCATGTCCTCATACTCTCTAAAGGACAAGTCTAGACCACTAAGCTCCCTTAAGCTGACTGTTGATAGACGGGGAGGTGAACGAATTAGAAAAATTGGCCTGTGTCTTTCTTTTTTGGAAGCTTAAGGACTATTTTATTAATGTTTAAGAGAAAAATGAAGTACAGGCTAGATGAAAAGCCCAGCAGCTGTCAGAAGATGGGGAAAAGTCATGCCTTTCAAGTTAGGCATGGAACAGAAAGACAGTTTATTAAGAAAGGAAAAAAAAAAAAATTCTTAAGAATTAAAGTTGGAGGCCAGGCACAGTGGCACAAGCCTTTAATCCCAGCACTCAGGAAGCAGAGGAAGGCAGATCCCTGTGACTTCAAGGCCAGTCTGGTCTATATAGCAAGCTCTAGGCTAGCTGGAGCTACAGAGAGACTCTGTCTTATAAATAAATAGGGGCTGGAGAGATGGCTCAGTGGTTAAGAACAGTGGCTGTTCTTGTATTCTTTGTCCATTTCCTACTGGATTGTTTTTTTTTTAATATTAATTTTTAAAAATATGTGTTGTGGACACAAACTCATTTACATGTGCCAAAAAATCTTTTGAGTTTATACTTTTGTCTTTATAGTATATTTTGATGTATGAACTTTTTGAAGTAATCAAATCTATTCTTCATGCTTTTAAGAAACCCATCTCCAGCCAGTCTACAGGGAGACCCTGTCTCAAAAAGACCAAGATAAAAAAAAAATCTCCACTTTGCAGCATCTGCAGCATAAAGAAATTTCTGCTGGGCTGGAGGGGATGGCTCAATGGTTAAGAGCACTGGCTGCTCTTACACAGGATCCAGATTCAAATCTCAGCACTTGCATGCTAGCTAACAACCACCTGCCCTCTTCTGACCTCTGTAGGCATTGCAAGACACAGGTGCATACACGCATTAAAGAAAATTAAATATTTGAAAAAAAAAAAAAAGAAATTTCTCCTATGCTTTCTTCTACTTTCTAAGTATATTTTATTCAACATTTACATTACTGTTCTTATTTGTAAGCTGGAGATTGAACTCAGGGTCTCATTGTACTAGGCAGGTGTTGTACCACTGAGCTCCATCCCCAGTCCTATATTTAACATTTCCATGCATACAAGTCATTTTCTTTGTTCTTATTCAACCTTCTCCCCACCTGCCTTGCCTGAACCAACCAAGGACATTGATCTAATATTCCATGTAAAATTCTGCATGTAATTTGGTATCTGTGCCTTGTCTTAGAGGGCACAGGCTTCAGTGAAATTCTACAATGCACAGTATAATCCAAAAGAGGTTGAGAAGTACTACTGAAAAATGTTTAGTCAAAAAACACTGAAAGAGGCAGGCCCTTATATAAAAGGGGCGAAAGAGTTTTCCCCAGTTTACTAGATACAATTCTACTTAGAGCCACAGAAATAACCCTTCCAAGAACTAGGGGGGGGGGGGGGGAGTCCATTAAATCATAAAAGTTTGGAGCCAGAATGAACCTTAGATGTCACTTAAGAAAGCACTTTCTGATGAGAAAACTGACAAATGACCAGAAAGCTTGCTGAGTGGCAGGCCTGGCCACTGCACTGTTTGCAGTACTGTGTCATACTATCTATGCAATAGTGGAGGCGCGGGGGGAATGAAATAGCAACATGAAATCGAGACCACACACTGAAAACTAAAGTTTCATGCATTTATGCATAGAGAAATTCTGCAAACTTTTTTTAATCTCAAATGTAATTCTACCTTGGCAAACATACACCAATGGCATTTAAAACTGTCCTTACCTTTCACTTATGTAATTCTCACTCAAAAGAAATGACTAAGAATTAAAGTGAAAAAATAATCACTGTGGCCAAATGTTTATATAGTAGGTTAACATTCACAAAAACAAACCAGAATCTTCAAGTAACTGCTAGATGTGGTAAATACGTTTTTAATACCAGTACTCAGGAGGCAGAGGCAGGCGGATCTCTTTGAGTTTGAGGCCAACCTGGTTTACACTGAGTTCCAGGTCAGCTGGGGCTACAGGGAAACCCTGTCTCAAAAATACCAAAAGGAAAAAAAAAAAAGGAAGGGAGGGGGGCTGGAGAGATGGCTCAGGAGTTAAGAGCACTGACTGCTCTTGCAGAGGACCTGGGTTCAAATTCCAGCACCCACAAGGTGGCTACAAGCCATCCTTAGCTCCAGTTCCAGGGGAATCCAAAGCCCTCTTCTAACCTCGTGGCATTGCACAACATGGGTGCACTCATATACATGCAGGCAATATACTCATACACATGAAATTAAAAAAAAAAAGTGCATGCATGGTATAACTGTACCCAAAAATTATGCACAAAAATATAAGGAAATAGGCAAAAAGTACAATTTTAATTTATAAGCAATGTCATGAAAGCTGGTGTTTCTCAACATATATTAAACCCTCTCATAAAAGCTTAAGACATTAATAAAGTTGTTATAACTATTCTTCTAGGCTCATAAACATAATAGCCTTGGAAAACTGGTTATTAATTACAAAAATGAGATAACATAGCATGTATTTTCTGGAAATTATTTTTCAGTATTAATGCAAACCTCCGTTAAAAAAAAAAAAGAAGAAGGCAAGGTTTCCTCTCCCTGTAGCCCCAGCTGGCCTGGAACTTGCTACGTAGACCAGGCTGGCCTTGATCCCACAGAGAACCGCCTGCCTCGCCTGTGTTCTGGGACTAAAGCGCCCTCAATTCCTCTTTTTTAATGACATAATACATCATACGAACACAGTATGGTATGTTCAACCATTTCATGTCATTAACAGATTACAGGAATTTGTTTTGCTTGAACAATGTGCACTAAGTATTATTACAGTTCTCCCTACACATCGATGCTTTTCCTCCTAGAGGACGGATTCTCAGAAGTAAATCTATGAGATTAAAAGGTTTATGGATTTAAGATAGTGAGATGCCTTTCCAATTTAAAACTACCAAAACCCCAAACAAAAAACCCCACAATAATAAAGCCCCCGCAAACAAACAAAAACCCCTAAACCCCAAGTGTTCCTGCTTCTCCACATCCACTCTAGCAATATATATAACTTAAAAAAAATTTTTTTTATTTACTATTTTTATTCTATGTGTATAAATGTATTGCCTGCATGTGTATACATGCACCCATGTTGTGCAGTGCCCAGGGAGGTCAGGTGTCGGATCCCCTGGAACTGGAGTTACAGATGGTTGTTAACTGCCATGTGTATGCTGGGAATCAAACCTGGGTCCTCTGCCAGTGCTCTTATCATCTGCTCCATTTCTCCAGCCCCACATACATAATTTTTAAAAAAATGCATGCCTGCTGGGTGTAGTGTGACTCATGCCTATAATTCCAACATTTCAGAAGCTGAGGCAGGAGGATCAAGCACTTAAGGTCAGTATGAATGAGACTCTGTCTCAAAAACATAACATCAAAACAATTCCCAAAAGCTTCCAGAAGAGGTTGTAAATTCCCTTCCCTATCCCTTGGGCATGGCAATATAAGTCACATAAATCTTAACCTGAAATCTCATCCTTTTATAATCTTAAATTTTATATTTATTTTATTTTTATTTATGTCTATGTGCCTGTGTACATGCATACTGCCTGTCTGCAGGTGGCCATGGAGGTCTGAAGAGGACATCATCTCTTGGAACTGGAGTTTTGGGCAGCTGTCAGTTGCCTGATGTGTGTGCAGGAAGCTGAACTCAGGTCTTCTGCAAGAGCAACTCTTTAACTGTGTAACCATCTTTCCAGCCCCCATTTTATAATCTTAGTAGCAATTCAAGGCCATGTCTACTATATTAGGCCTTCTTCAAAAGGTCCAACTTCTGTGCTGGTACTATAAAGGCAGGCAAGAGACTAAGCACATACTAGGGGTATCAACACTGACTGCCAAGAAGCTTGCAATAACACATCCTTTATATCCTTTAAACCTCTACTCTGGAGGCTGGGCGGATAGCTTAGTATGTAAAGTGCAAGCATGAGGATCTGACCAGTACCCTCAGCACCCACATAAAAACTGGTGTGAAGGCATGCATCTCTGACCCTGGAGTGTATAGAAGCAGATGAGGGCAGAGACAGGTGGGTTCCCAGAACTCACTGGCTAGCCATTCTAGCCAATTGGTGATTTCTGGGTTCAGTAAGAGACCTGTCCCAAAAAATAATGTGGAGATAATAGAGGATGTGTGATGTTGACCTTTGACCTACACACATACACTCTACTTCTACTCTGATATATAATATAAACATTTAAAAAAACACCACTCACCTGCTGCAAACCTTGTGTCCCAGATACAGGTACTTGCATGATGGTTTGGCCTTGTCCACCTGGGACGGCCTGGACCATGATAGGTTGACCAGTTGATGTAATAAGCTGGCCTCCACTCACTTGCACCATTAATGGCTGCCCCTGGACCTAGAATGAAATAGAGCAAGAACAATGAAGTAACATTGAGACATAAAGAGGCTTCTACCAAGACAGTTGCTGGAACTATTTCTGTTTGGCTAGAGGAGGAAAAGGTAAGAGACACACTAAGAAAGCAAGACTTGAGTTCTTGAGTTATGGTCTTCAATAGCTCTGATATTGCTACCAAGTGTCAAGCTGAGTACTCCTAAGGTCAGATATAGTGAAACCTAATAGAGTCTGGGAAATCTCAATAGACATTAGGTATTTATTACCAAATATGGGCTAAATCCAGGACAAATGTCTGATCAAGTTAGTAAGACTAGTTGCCTTTGAAAATCCATACTCTAGGAATGGTGATGGAGGAGGTTGTGTGCAAACTCTCAAGAACCTGGAGAAGTTAAAGGATACGTAGCCCTAACTCCAGACACTGCACAGTAAGAGTTGTGGAAGCTCATGCAGAGGACCCTTTCTCCCGCCTCTCAAGCAAAAATGGAAAGGCCAACACTTTACTATCTTCACCTTGCTCTGAGGATTCCAGGAATGGCTGCTGCTTCAAGAGCCCACCACTAAAAGATTTGGAGCTAGGTACCAGTAATCTCAGCACTCAGGAAGCCGAGGCAGAGAATCATCAGTCGGAGGGCAAAATGGGCTTAAAAGTGAGTACCAGGCCAGTCTGGGCTACATGTTGAGACCCTCTCTCAAAACCAAACCAAACTAAACCAAACCAAACCAAGCTCAAAATAATGAAACAAAGATAGAAATTATTTCCTAGTCAGTTTATAATCTTCATGGGAGAAGCTCTTCATACCACATCTTAAAATATCTACACAGTTATTTTAACTGTCAGAGTAATGAACTACTGCAATCTGACAGAGCTGTCAAGCATACAAACAGAACTTCCAACTTTCAAGCTCATCTGCGTCAACAGGCTACTCCAGAAAGTAGGTCACTGCAAGTGTGCAGAATCTCAATGTAAAAAACACGAGTAGAATGCTTTTTAGAGGCCAAAAAAGCCACTTTGGAAGTGAGCAAGAATGATTCTCAGAACAGCTCTAGGTCTGAAATGCTTAAATTCTGTCTTTGCTCTGAGGATTTAGAACAAGAGAATATTTCAACTATTCATTCTTAATGCCAGTAAAAAGTATGCTCAAAGAGATTAATTTGTCCTAGATAAGAAAGTAGGCTCTCTTACCATCCCCACCAGTCTATCAGAATCACAATCATTGGGAGCATCTCCACCCTTCCAATCCTTGGGCTGTTCCTTGAGAAAGCCTTGAATTTTAAGACTTTTTGGCCTGACTTTGACTTTTCACATTTTCCCTCTTACTTCTTCATTCAAATTCTTTTGCTACATCAATGCTTGTGTGTGTTGTGCTGGGAAAGATTTTATCAGAAGACTTACTGCAGGAAAGCCTGAAAGAACTATTAAAAATTCTCCAGAAATGAAGAGATGCCAAGAAGTTTCCATTACTCCCATAATGTGTTTTCATTACTTTTAAATACAAGCCTGATATAACTGACATGAGCTGTTGTTATTATTTTTAATGTGTGTGTTGTATGCATGTGTGGGTTCCTCCGTGTATACAGAAGTGGAAGCCAGAAGTTGTCAGGTGTTTTCCACTGTTCTCTACTATATTTTTTGACTTAGGGTCTCCTGAGGCTCCTCAGGTTCCACTGGTCTCTGCCCCCCACCCCCTCCTTCCTGGGGTTACAGGGAAAAGCCCAGATTTTTTACATAGGTTCTAGGGATCCAAACTCAGGTTTTCATGCTAGCATAGGAAGCACTTGACCCATTTGGCCATCTCCCCAGGCCCCCAAATTGATATAAGTTTTAAGATATATTATTCATTTTCTGGTTATCCATCTTAGTCCACCCTCCCCCACTGGCATGCTGTACATGCACACAACAAAGGACTGGAGACTCCAAAAAAGATACTGCGTCTGTAACACAAGAATGACCACAAGGACTCATGCATTAGACAAGAAGCACACAGTTAGGAGCAAGCCACATCCCCGTTTCACAGTGGTTAATGATAACCCGAGATGTGGTCTCATGAAGTAACGAGATGAGGCAAGCACAAACAACAACAAAGCTGCGGAACTCTCTGAGGTTCCAATACAGTTCAAGAGTATCTACGATGTGAACATCCATCTTAATTTTGGTTCAGAGCTGGCTGGATGTCATCACCAAACCACTACTAGTGGCAAAGTACGTGAGTTGAGAGGGTGAAGTCAAATGATTACAATAAGGGATGTTATCTGCAAGATGCTTAGCAGCCCCAGTAATAAAGTAAGATGCCAGTTTTACATTCAAAGCCCTTTTCTGAATCGTGTCCAATTCAGTGGAGTTTGAAAAGGGAATCTCACCAAGTCCTAAGAAACTTGGTTACCTTAATGCTCACAGAGACTAATGCTTGGTAGTGGCTCTTACTTTTTACAGGAACTGGCCAAATTATTATCCCAAATTTGGATACTTAACCTGCTCTAGGTAATATTAAAGAACTGTGCTGGTTAATAACTAAGAGCTCGTTTTCAGGATCCAACCCCCCCTTTGGCACATTCATGCAACCACATCTTATAGTGGCTCTAATACCTTTTATTTAATTATTTATTTATTGGCAGAATCTCACTATGTAACCCTGGCTGGCCTCTACACTCAAGAGACACCTGTGCCTCCTGAGTGCTGGGCCAAGGCATGCACCACCATGTACATGCCCAGTTGTTGTTTTTGAGAGTCCAGGCTGGCCTCAAACTCTCAATCCTCCTGTCTCCAAGGGTGGGATCAAAGGTGTGTACCACCATGCTCTACTCCTACTTAACACTTAAATCTCGAAAGCATTTCCCATCCCTGCCCAAGGGTATAGGGGATCATCTTTGCAGCACTAATGTCATGATTTCTCAAGGAAAGGTAATGAAAAAGCCTTACTAACAAGATTTGATCTTTAGGTAAATTCTGCTAAGTGCAAAGATTATTCTGCAGTCAAACTGCACGTTTGAGAAGAACAAAGCACAGTCTAGCCTATTCTCTGTTACATTTCTTTCACTGGAAGACAAATCTAGACAATTTCATCATGCAATCAGAAGTGTCTGAGCACTGGGTAACCTCTAAGGCCACTCAGAAGTTCTTCTTGCCACTTGTTTCCTGGCATTTTCAAAGAAACAGCCAAATTGTTTTTAGAAAATTGACCCCACAGTCACTATGTGAATTGGCATATGTTTATCAGGAAACTGGCACTACACAAGCCTCAGACAGGTTAGCAGCACCAAAGGCATGCAACTTTGCTATTCAACTTGAGAGCCAAGCACAGATGGCACTGGACAGAAGTTCATGCAGCGCTCAGAGTCAGAGAGGGCACCACTACCTGGAGGGTCTGGACTTGCTGGCCTGAGGCGGATGCCACTTGGGCCTCAGTCTGCAACTGGACAGCTGTGACACCACCCTGCTGCTGAGAACAGGAACACGAAGAGCTTGAAATGTATCAAGATGGTAATGTATACTTCAAGACATGAGACTATTCACAGCCTCACCCTACACCTGAGTTTTAAAAGGTGCCTACTTCCTATACTCAGGCTGTCTTGTCCCAAGATCAAAACCCTGGCCCTGTCCCCAGAGTGACCCTCGAAACACCCTCTAAGACTTAAAAAGGTCAAAATATTACTATCAGTAACACAAAAATTTATAATGCAATCCTTTCCAGAAAAAGGACCTTTACCTTTTGGCTATTTATTTATGCTAATACTCTCTTTATTTCCTTAAATAAGTTCACAAGAACAAAATTACCAGGCTTTAAAGCCTTGAAATTATAACAAAGAGTTTCTGGGGTTTTAATGCAATTACTAAGAAAGAAGGAAGTAATCCCTGAGCACTGAATTCTAGCTTCATGAAATGACTGCATTTATGTCCCCTACTGGTCTGCCTTAGAAGCACACACACAATGACTCAACCTTACTTCACACTCCCCAGACATCCTCATAGAGGAGAAATCCACCAGCTAGGGCTCTAGCTGTCTGTAGAGTCCCTCTGTGGAATCCCAGTTGGAGGAAGCTGCCAGAGCTACAGCCAGCAATTCTGTGGATGGGAAGGCCAGCAAGACTGTCTGTGGTTATTCTCTTCAATCAAGCTGATCAGACTGGCTTCACTCTCAGTGCTTCCCTACCCTCTCTACTATTGCCCAGCACTAGCTCAGCTCTATTTTGAAGAGAAACCGTTCTAAGGACAACAGTCTTGGCCTAAAGTCAAATGGAAACAAATGTTCTTTTTTAAAGCTCTAGGAATGAGGGGAAAAGGAAGTTTTACAAAAACACACTTGCAAAAGCACAAGAAAATGTGTATTAATTCAAACATACATTGTTGTTTGTGAAGAATTCCTCCTCAATGTATGCTCACCTATAAGAATGGCAATCCAAGCATCATCCTAATTGCTCTGAAGAATACTGTGCTAGATCACATCAAGGAACAGTAGATTGCATGGAAGCTATTGACTATGGTGGTCAAATCCTTAGTTAATCACAAGTAAACTCAAGGGGAGCGATCAAACTGAATCCAGAAAAGCAGACTTTTGTGATTGTCAATGAGATAAAATTTTCTTTTTTTTAAAGCAAGCATTCATGAAGAGCAGATGCCACAGACGTGGCCACAGATGAAGTCCTCTGAACCAGGGTTTCACAAAATCTGATGCCTCAACGGGTCATTTCCAGAGTAACACACCAACCACCAGAGAAGGGCCATTGCTGGCCCTAGTGCTCCCATACCTGCTGCTGAATCTGTCCAGCCTGCACCACAATCTGCTCTGTGGAACTATTACTGTTTGCCGTGTACTGCTCCATGGCCCAGCCACGTTAGTCCTGATGGAGTGAATTTCACTCTGGAGATCCCAGGCAGCTGCCAGGAAAGTACGCCTGTTAGAACAAGTAGGAGAGAAGCCAAAGTGAGTCTATCTCTAAGGGCTATGCCAGACACTTAGGAAAATTTATTTTTCACTGTAATTAACAGTTGTAAAAAAACAAGTTAATAGAAGGTGTCTATATATTCAGTCTTATTTTTAGTAATTATTCAGCACAATCATAATAAATCTCAGGGTCAGGCACGGTAGTGCACACCTGTAATCCCGGCACCAGGGAGGCTGAGGCAGGACTACATGAGACCAGCCTGAGCTATATTAGCCCTACTTCAAAAATAAGCTCATCGACCTAATAAACACTCTTTAAACTCTTACTTCTCTCTTTTAAAACTGCTTTGGTTACTACTTACTGGCAACTTACCTTGTATGCTAGTTATTTCTGTGACAGTGACAGTGCAACTGAAAAACCTAACAGGAGAGGAATTATTTTGGCTTACAGTTTCAGTGATTTTAGTTCATCATGGTGGGGAGACGTGGATTTCCCATCATGGTGTCCAGGAAGCAGAGAAAAAGGAATACAGTAAAGAGGCCAGAGCAAGACAGAGTCCCCAGGGACACTATCTTCCAACCAGGTCCCACCTACCATTCAGCACTTCCCAGAGACATCAAATGAATCCAACAAGGGATTTATGCATGTAGCAGTCAGAGCCCTTGGATCTAATCTTCTCTGGAAACACTCTTACAGACATACCGACAGGCCTGTGTCACTATCTTTCTAGGTGTTTCTCACTTTAGTTAAGGACTCCCACCTCTGAGACACTTTGTTGTAAGGGCACGTGTGTTTAGAGAATAATGTTTCCTTAATTTGTATCACACTTGCTACCCAAACCCGTTAGTCACCTACAAAGGCTAAGCAGCTTGAAACTTGGGGTTTGTTACTTAGTAAGTAGTTCGCCCTAGACTCAAATGAAGTATTTTGCTTATGGCAGTCTCTACATATTGATGGGGTCTCATGCTTACAATCCTAGCACTTGGGAGGCTGACCTAGGATGATGACTGAGTTTGAGGCCAGCCTGGGTTACAAAGTAAGTTCCAGGACAACCTGGGCCAGAGTGAGACTTTGGCTTAAATAAAGAAACAAACACACAATCCTACAAATAGGTAGACGTATGTCAACTTAAAAAATCAAAAAAACCAAACCTCCACTACATAGCACTAAGTGGGCGAGCTCTAGAAAAGGCTGGGGCATTGCAACACAGAATAAGGAACACAAACACTGTGACTGCTACAGCACAGCCCCCTAACCCATCAGTGTTCCGAGACCCACAGCGGATGCCTAAAACCTCTCACAGCACCGAATCTCTCCACTTTTCCCTACCCACCCCGCAGCACAGCCTAAAATGCGAGCCCAACTAAACCTTTTCTCTAGAAGTTGACCATTTCAGGTGTTTTTCAGTAACAGAAAGATAGCAAATACAATGTTGCCCATTTAGGAAGTATACTGATAGCTAAAACTTCCTTTATTTTTGAGAGGGTCTCACTATGTAGCCTTGTACTCAAGAGATTCACCTACCTCTGTCTTCTGAGTACTGAGATTGAGTGTTTTGTGTGTGCACAGGCATGGAGACTGGGAGAGAGCACCAGTGCTCTTAACGTTTGTTCAGCCATCTCTCCAGCCCTCCAAATTTTAGTTTTAATTAGGATAGAAAGCATTTGGTTTCAGTACTGCATTTAAAAAATGTATTTTATTGCCCCCCCCCCACTAGCCTCTTGCCTGCTTTCACTACACCCTTCCTCGGGTCCCCTTTCTGGCTATATGTCTTCTACCCACATACACACATCTATAAACAATTGATCAAAGCTAGTACGGCATATGAGAGAACATGTGGTATCTGTCTTTGAGACTGGGCTACCTTGCTTACTATTTTCCAGATCTACCCATCTCCCTGCAAATTTTGTTGTTTTGTTTTTCTTTATGGCTGAACAAGATTCCACTGCGTACATTTTCATTATCTGTTGATGGGAGTCCTGGCTGGTGTCACTTCCCTGCTAATGTGAATAGAACAGCAATGAACATGGATGAGCAATTAACTGTATCTGAGGTAGGCTGGAAAACCTTGGCTACATGCCCAGAGGTGATATAACTGGGTCATGTTGTAGATTTATTTTTGATTTTTTGAGAAACCTGCACACTGATTTCCACAATGGCTGTATGAGTTTACACTCCCACAAGCAGAATGATTAAGGGTTCATCCTCCTCACATCCTCGCCAGCACTTGTTAGTCTGTTTTCTTGATGCTACCCATTCTGACGGGGGTAAGATGGAGTACTTTTAATTTGCATTGCCCTGATGGCTAAGGAAGCTGAACACTTTAGAAATCAGGTCTATTACCCATAACCAAAACAGATCAATGGGGGTGGGGTGGGGTGGAGAGATAACTCAATGGTTTTAAGAGCATGGGGTTCAATTCCCAGCACCCACATGGTGGCTAACAACCATTCACAACCCCAAGTTCCAGGGGATCCAGCACCCTCTTCTGACCTCCATGGGCATTGTGCACTTACACACATGCAGGCACTGTCTTCCTCCTCCTTTCCCAAGTAGTCCCTTCTTTCATGTCTGTTTTTAATCTAGTTTTCATACGACAGAATACATTTGCTATTTGTCTTCCTAAGCCTGGTTCCTTCCACTTACTATGATCTTCAGTTCCATCCATTTCCCTACAAATAACATAATTTTGTTCTTTATGTCTAATACTTGTTTCTATACATTTTCGTTATACATTTATCCATCAATGGACATGCAACCTGGCTATTGTGGATGGCACAGTGATGACCTTGGGTGTGCACATATCCTTAGTGTCTGCTGACTCTAGGCAGTTCTCGTCTCAGGTTTCTGAGGAGCCTCTGAACCAACTTACTATGCAGTTCAGTAGAGGCAGGATTCATTTACACTCCAACCCACTATGTGAGAGGCGCCCAGTCTACCAGCAGATGTCACAATGTAGTTTTGATTTGCCTTTTCTTGAGGGCCAAGTATGTTGAGCATTTTTCCTGTATCTACTGGCCATTTGTATTCTTTTGAAATTTATTTCATCTGCTCAATCAATTTACTCATTTATTGCTTAGATGATTTCTTTTGGCCTTTATTTTTTAATTCTTTTTATAGTATCAATCCCTCATCAGAGGAATAGCTAGCTGGCAGAGATTTTCTCCCATTCTGTAGGCTTAATAGTTACTTCTCATTGCAAACTGATCAACTAAGTTTTCAGGTCTTTACATCAGTTTTTTCTGAGTTGGTTCTTGAGAAACTCTGGGTACAATACTGAAAATCAGCCAAACTAAATGGCTCCACTAGGGAAGCCAATATGCTTCCAAATTCTATCTTGTCTCTAACACACAATCTGTTTCTAACCTAATAAATTAAGGGTATGGTTCCATTCACCTGAAACCCTGATAATGGCAGCCCAGAGTCAGAAAATCAGTCAGTAGTTCCTTGGGCCTGAAAAAGTGTCTGGGAGAGGCAGACTGGAATGGAGTTTTAGAACTTTCTGGGGTGATGAAAGTGTTTAACATCTTGAGGTGGGGTTTATATAGATGTATAGCTCTTTCAAAACTCACCAAAATATACACATAAAATGAATGTAACATTATGATAAAAAATAAGGGGCATGAACGTTCTCTGTATTTCAATACTTTCACTCACCCAAGTCCCCTGGCTATGAGACTTTTGGCTGAATTTCCATTAATCTGCTTCTGATGGGATTATAAAGTAAAACAGAACTTTAAAAATGCTCAGGAATGATTACTGTACGTCATCTAGACTTTCTTAACTGGTTTATCCTGCTCATGCAAATGCTCCAAACTCAGGCCATCTAAACTACTGTACTTTGAAGGATAAGGAGGCAGCTTCAAATCTAGCAGCCACTCTGGCACTAATGAGGAAGTGATTTAGCTTTGAGCATGACAATCAGCACAGTGACCAGCCAGCCAGTGCTAAGGCATGGTGAGTACTAAGGAACTGGCTCTAGCGACGCCACATGCTCCTGCTTGGGTGACCTTCAGCCAACAGAAGCACCAAACACTCACACTCTGGTACATGGTCCATCTTCATGTGCTTTTCTGCCTAAGACCATGACAAAATTAAGTCAGATGCATTTAGTCTAACTCTCACACAAAGACAAAGAGACTATGAATGAGAATGAATTTATTCTGGCCACCAGGAAAATACTTTCCAGAGCAAACACCCCCTTATGAAAGTGTTCTATTTGGATATTCACACTCCAAAACCAGACACTCTACTGCAATTAGCCTGAGAAACCCTCAGGCCACATCTGACAGTCACTACCAGGCAAACACTAGACAAGGACTATTTAACTTTCTGCTTCCCAATGTTTCTTTCAAACCACAGTAAGAAATGTTTTTTACAATTAAGTACACACCTAACACACAAAACATGGAACTGAAACAAAAACTGCAGGAAAGTCTTTATTCCTATATATTTTAATATTCCATTATAAAAATGACCAGCTTATCAAGCCTACTAAATTAGTGAATGACAACCAATAAAATGGATCCTATTATCCATTTGGTAAAATGACTAGAGAACAAAGGGCTGCCCAGCCTCCCCATCATCCTACAGAGGGTTCTGGATTGGAGGTTTCGAATTTGTTCCTTCTCTCCACTAATGATGTACCATGCGCTGTTTAAAGGCTTTAGAAATTAAATCTGTACTAGACTCCTAAGAGAGAGAAAAGTAAATTTGAGTTTGGAGGACAGAGCTTTTATAGCTGTGGATAAATCAAGAAAGCTTTAGGAGAAAGTGCCCTCTGATGGATTAAGGTGTGGAAGAACTTAGCTAGGTGATGATACAGGATGGGGTAGAGTACTACAAAGAGAGGCGGCCAACCAGATGGCTCAAGCCTTTAATCCCAGCACTCAGGAGGCAGAGGCAGGAAGATCTCTACAGGGGAGGAGAGGCACAAAGGGAGATAATTTAGCCCAAGAGCAGTAAACTACAAGGCCCTGTTCAGAGAAAGCTAGAGGCCACACTAATTTTTCACAAAATGCCAAGCAGAGGTAAGCAGGCCAGGGGAGGCTTTAGAGGTGCTGAGCCATTAAGGTAAGCCGTTGGTTAGCAAAAATATTTGGCAGTTTTGAAGTGACTAGATACACCCATTGTTAAAACACCACAGTTAAAACACCTTATGCAAAAGCAATGTAATTTTTAAAAAGATCAAAGTCGACATGTGGTTGTTCCATTTACTACTGGAACTGTCAGAAGGGTAATTTAGAAAACAATTGGGCACCATATCCTGAAGCTAAGGAAGGACAGTAACTGATACTTCACCTGATTTAATACTAACTTTTAGTATCCTAGGAGAAATCTCCTTTTCTTCCCGAAAGAATTCATTCACAATACTGCAGAATCCTTAGCTCACAATTTTTTTTTCAATATTAGGGGAAAACCATAGTTCTAGATCACTGTAACTGCCAGCCCAAATTGCTTCCAAAAATTCCTTAGCAAGGCCCCCCGCCCCAATATTTTTACTTACTGGACTTTCCCGCCTAAATCCGGTGTTATCGCCCATTTTCCCATGCCGTGCCTTTCTGCCTCTAACAGCACCATCTGGTGCCCCTGCACAGGCCTTCCTCTCTGGAGTCACTGACCTCCAAGGCCAATCAAAAGCTGGTGATGAAGAGGCTGCTGTTAGCGCTGCACCTGACCCCGCGATAGCACCGACCCTCAGGTATTTTCACCTATCAATCTTCCCCAAGCAGAGGGGTTTCTCCTCCACCCACTCCCTCTGCAGCACGTGGGTGTTACCAGCAGCAGACTATCTGCAAGTAGCCCAAGAACATTTCGTCTCACCCTAAAAAAAAAAACCCAACAAGCCTCTTAAGCTTTCAAGTAGGTTGAGAAAATGTACACACGGGATTTAGAAGTACACGAGAAAAAAAAAAAAAACGGAAGACGTGAGAACTGAGCTAATATTAGGATCATGCGTGATCCTTTCAAAGTGACACAAAAAAGGTGAAGGGGGGATCAAAGGAGGAAGAGCTCACAGAACAAGCCACAGATGGAGCAGCGAGCTGTGTGAGCCAGGGTAGGAAAGAATGCGCAAGGTCATCAATCTTGCAAAAGGAGTGAGGCACCGAGTGGCCGCGCGAAAAGAGAAGGCGCGACTGGTCGCGCTCCAGCACCGAGGTGTGCGGCCCGCGCCGGGTCGGCCGAGCGGGGCGGGGAGGAAAGGAAATGACGAGGCAGAAGGGGGTGGGAACCGCGCCCGCCCGGAGCTCCGGGGTGGCGGGCCGGGAGGAGGGGCGCGGCGGTCACACTAACGACCCTGGGTCGGCGGGGTGGGCTAGGTGGTGGCGGCGCGCGTTCCCCGCCAGGCCTCACGGAGGCCCGGAACGCGGGTGGGGGGCACAAGGACGGGAGCGGCCGGAACCAGCGGGACGAAACCGCCGGGACCCGCGGCGCTCCGACCCCTCAAACCTGCCCAACCCGGGCCTGGGGAGGTCGCGGACAACCGGCGCAAACTCCACCCGCATCCGGAGAGCCTGTTCCCCGGGGGCGCCATCCCCACGCCGGACAGGCCCCGCAGGCCTCGGGAGGCCGCGCCCCGAGGTGGCCGTAGGCTCCGGGCCCGGGACGCCGGCCACCCCACTCGGCTAGGTTCAGCTAGACTCCCCGGGCTCGACGGGCGCCTGGGCCTCTCCTGAGTGGTCAGGGAGACCCGCCAATCGGGGCGCTGGGGCCGGCTCTGGGCCGCTGGATATTGGCTCCTCTTACTCACCGTGCCTCGCTCCCCCGGTTCGCTGCCCGCGCTGATTGGCTCCAGTACCGGACCCCGAAACCCAATCAGAGGCTCCAGCCGCCGCTGCCGCCGCCACTGCCGCTGCCTCGCAAAATGGCGAACGCGAACAAAGGGGAATCCGGCCTCCCTCCAACCGCCTTCGCGCAAGCGCCTTCGAGGCCACGCCCTATAGCCTCGGCCGGGCTTGCCCCGCCCCCGGGGGGGAAATACAGCGCAGGCGCCTCTGAGGCCACACCTGCTTCCTTGATTTGACACCGCCTCCTGCCCAGGGACTACGCAGGCGCTTTTCGGACACGCCAGGCACTTCACCGCAAACACCTCCCTGAGCGACATAGCACGCAGGCGCCAACACGCCCTTTTTTTTCCTTTTTTTTTATCAACTGTCCACCCACTTCTAAGCGTCCCCTGGGACACACCCCTGGGACTAATGCGCAAGCGCTCTTCGTCTCTAGTCTAGGTCCGCAGCTCGTTACGCATGCCTGAGCCGCGGCGGGAGCCTACGGAGTTTGCCGCCGGAAGTTCTGAAGCCATCACCATAGAAAACGGGGCTTGGCTGGCTAGCTAGAAGGGCTCACTTCCGCCCCGCTCCGGGGTTGGGGGCGGCCATCTTGAGTGCGTGCTCTCCGAGGCCGTGGCGGGATTGGTTCCTCTTCTGGGCTCGTCGGCTACTCTCCACCCACCGGGTCGGACCCCGAGCCTTTCCCTTCGGGGCGGGGCCTTCCTAACAGCTAACTCCTTTCCAGATGAAGGATGACCCCAGTACGCAGACCCCCCCCAACCCCCATGGGATCCCAGGATTGACCCTCCTTAGGGTAGGAGAGAGCATGGCAAGCTTTTAGACTCTCCTCCCTGCACCCCCAGGAGAGGAGCTGAGTCTTCCCTCTCGGGTGTCTGCAGCTCAGCACGCGCCTGCACCTGACGCACTGTGAGGCTGATTATCTTGTACGCCTGACCCACTGGGAAAATCCTGGAGAGAAAAGGAGACTATCTTAAAACAGCTGTGCTACGAGCGGGCTCGGAGAAGCGAGGAGGTGTGTCTATGACAGTCTTTACTTCCGCTCCTGGAAAGCGCCAAGTGACTGGGTCATGGCTAATCTGGCTACAGAGACATCTGTCCTCATCCCTGGTCCACAGTGGCTTTGTGTTGCTTTATAGAGTCTGAATGAACTCACATTAGAGATATACGTTGGGGTGGTGGGGGGGGCCCTAAGTGGGTGGTCAGGGCAATCTGAACATAATTATGTTTTGGCCGTCTGAGCATGTTTGCTTGCTTTTCCCTTTCATTAGCAGAAGAAACTCTAAAATTCTGGAAATAGCGACTCCGTATCATGGCCAGCAACCTTAATGAAGATCCAGAAGGAAGCAGAGTGGGTAACAACTATTAACTTATTGGTGAACTGAACTTCAGAATAATTGAGGTCAAAAACATAAACACTTTTTAATTAATCCAATAATTGGATTGTCTTTATTTTGTTTCCCTCTAGCTGATTTACTTAAGAAAACTTAGTACAATTCTAGGCAGGGACCATCCATCACTTTCCTTTTACAGATACTTTAATACTTAACTCCTTAAGCTGGAAAAGTTTGGCTTTCATTCAGATTGGTTGAGAAGTGGGGAAGGGGCCGTGTGTGTAGACACAATTGAAGATCTGAGAAGAATGATATTTTTCTGTTTTTAACAAAACCACCTCTTTCCCTTTGCACATTTTAGATCACTTATGTGAAAGGAGACCTTTTCGCATGCCCGAAAACAGACTCTCTAGCCCACTGTATCAGTGAGGACTGCCGCATGGGCGCTGGGATAGCTGTTCTTTTTAAGAAGAAATTTGGAGGAATGCAGGATCTCATAAATCAACGTGAGTTTTGAAAACATCTTAACCTCTCTTACCCTGGTTAAAGCAAGCCTTTTGGCCTTCTGTTAGACTTTATTCATGTGCATGCAAAGATATTGAGTGCTTTGCTTTTTTTTTTTTTAATGATCTTTTTGAGACAGGGTCTCCCTGTAGCCCCAGCTGGCCTGGATTTGCTATGGAGACCAGGCTGGCCTGGAACTCACAGAGATCCACCTGCCTGCCTGTGCCTCCCAAGTGCTGGGATTAAAGGTGTGTGCCACCGGGCCCAGCCGAGATTGAGTGCTTTTAACTCTCAAGAGTTTTTGTCCTCACCAGAATGGCGCATCTGGTTTGGACCCTTACCATACCAAATCAGAGTTCTTGTAAAAGTTTCTAATTTCCTCCCACTCTATCATAACATTTCTTCCTGTGTATGCAAATGTGTATGAGTTTGCAGGAATCCAGCTGGCTAGCAAGCCCTGAAGAATCTTCCAGTCACTCCTTCCCAAGCACTGGGATTTACAGGCATGCAGCAGAGCACCTAGCTTTTATGTGGGTGCTGGGGATCAAACTCAAGTCCTCATGCTTGTGCACAAAGCACTTTATGGACTGATCCATCTCTCCAGCCCCTTGTAAAACTTCTTTTATAATAATTCTCCATTTAATCTGGAATCTGTGATTAACTGAAGGACATACCAAAGTCCACATGTTGCTAGGCAGTTGTGATCTTGTACTATTGCTCTGTTTGTTCTTTTTTTGAAGCAGTCTCATTCTGTAGCCCAGCCTGGTTTTGAACTCCAAGCAGTCCTCCTACCTCAGCCTCTCCAAGTTACTGACATTACAGGTATGAGCCCTTATGCTAGACTTTTCCAACGTACTATGTTTTTAAATTTTTTACGTGAATGAACGTTTTTGCCTGCATGTATGTAAGTGCACTTGTAGCGTGTAATGCCCACAGAAGCCAGAAGAGGGCAACTGATCCCCTGGAACTGGAGTGGCTGTTAGCTGTCATGTGGGTGTTAGGAATCAAACCCAGGTCCTCTGCAAGAGCAACCAGTGCTCTTAACCACTGAGCCATCTCTCCAGCCCCTCAACTTACTCTTCACAATTGTTTGGAGATCTCTTCCTAACACCACTTACAGTCACATCTGGATCTTCTGAGATTTCTCAGAATTTCAGGCTTACTGTTTCCCACATCTCCAGAACAGCAGCATGTACAGATTTCTAAGAGCATGTAGCAGTCATTCTGACTCCAGTCTTCAATAAAAGCTACTTCTTACTACCTTGTATCATAGTTATTTGTGATGATGACACCATGTCTGAATGGAAAACAATAAGAACTTTTAAAAATGTTTCTAATAATGTTTAATGCAACATTGTGTAAAAGGGTCATTGTTGGGGCTGGGCAGTTAGCTCAGCCTTGTAAAGTGCTTGCCACACAAACATGAGATTGCGAATTCAATCCTCAGAACCCACGTTTAAAAGAAAAAAAAAGCCAAGGGCAAACATGCTTCCTCCCAGTCCTGGGAGGCAGAGATAGGAGGACCCCACAGTCCTGCTAGCCAGCCAGTTCACCTGATTTGGGGAGATCTAGTTTCACCCTGTTTCAAAAAAAAAAAAAAAAAAAAGGTGGAAAGCAGTTGAGAAAGTCACCCATGCACACATGCATCATTGTTGAATAAACATGTTTGACAAATTTAGTAAGTGGAACATTCTAGAACAATTTCAGGACAATAGATGTTGAAGTTTACATTGGGTAAGTAAGGGTACTTTTGAAATTGGGATAGAACAAAAGATAGAGCTTGAAGAAATGTGGTTTTAAGTGAAGGAAGTTAGTACTTGAGAGGGAGCAGAATTTACCAGTTTCTTAGGTGGGCCTTTTGGAACATGCCTCTAATCCAGGCGCTTTAATCGGAGGCAAAAGCAAGTGGGTCTCTGTGAGTTCAAGGTTAGCCTGGTCTACATAGTGAATTCTGGCCAGCCGGGGCTTCAAAGCAAGACCTCAACTCAAAAATAAAATGGAGAGATGGCTCAGCAGTTAAGAACACTGACTATTCTTGCAGAGGACGGGGGTTTGATTCCCAGCACCCACGTCGCGGCTACAAACCGTCCTTAACCCTAGTTCCAGGGGAATCTGAAGCCCTCTTCAGATCTCTGTGGCATTGCATGACACAGGTGCACCCTCATACATGCAGGCAATACACATACACATAAAATAAAAGAAAATAAATAAATAAATAAAATGATAAATTATGGCTGGGTGTGAAAAAAAAAGTTTCTTCCCAGGTGAAAATTATTTCTAGTTCTGAGGTACACTCAGTTTTATAAAGAGTGGATTTTTAATCTTAAAATCTACTAAACTAAAAATCTGGGGATTTTTCATCTTAAAAGTGGAAATTGTTGGGAGGCAGAGGTAGGCGGATCTCTGAGTTTGAGTCCAGCCTGGTGTACTTAGCGAGTTCCAGGTCAGCTGGGGCTACAGGGAGACCCTGTCTCAAAAAGACCAAAAAAAAGTGGAAATTGATGTTTTGGTTTTCTGTATCGTTTTTATTAATAAATAACTCTTTTTCTTAGAAAAGAAGTCTGGAGAAGTGGCTGTTCTGAAGAGAGATGGGCGATACATATATTACTTGGTAAGATGGGGGCAAAGCTTTGTGCATTCTAAGGATTACATTTCTAAGCACTGCTTTTGGCATTGATCACAACCCTCCATTCTAGACAAGGATACCAAACAGCTCCAGGGCTGCTGGCTACTTGAAGCGCTGGGTTAGAAAGGAATAATACCAGGCTGCGTTCCAGCTCCACGGGCAAGACTCCTGTGCTTTCCACCATAGACTTGAGGACTGAGAGATGGAAAGGTTAGGGAACCCTCTCTTTTCTTTCCTAGTCAGAGGTTGCAGGGAAGAAATCTCAATAGAGGTTTTCCAGCTGCGGTTTTCTCTTACTGCCTTTCAAATGCAGAGCCAGGCAATAGCCCCTCACCTCCTGCCTGTTGTCTGAATGTGGGGTTCTCTGCCTGTCCACATGGGCTTTGGTCCCTGAAGAGATGTAATGTCATTTGAGATTAGGGGGGCTGGGGGGGTTGACTTAGAGCCAAACCATTGCAAGTCTTTTCTAGACAGCAAACTGAGGAGACCTGAAGGTTGATTGGATTTTCAGTGTTTGCCCTTAGAAAAACTAAGAGTTTTTTTTTTTTTTTTTTCTGTCTTTTGTAGAAAGTGTCTTTCTACCGCCCCAGCCATCCTGGAAACTGAGGAGACCTGAAGGTTGATTGGATTTTTAGGGATTGCCCTTAGAAAAACTAATTTTTTTTTTTTTTTTTTTTTCTGTCTTTTGTAGAGAAACAATCAAACATAGTTTCTAAATAAGCAGAGACTTTCAGTGGGGAATTCTCAGGTGGTTTGGGCACTGTCACAGCTGTGCCATTCATCTCTGGGAAGTAGCACCTAACATGTTAAAGTCAGTGACAATAGGCACAGCTTTCCCATGTCTTGGTTTTCCTTGGAGAAGAGAATGTTGCAACATGGCAGAGTCTGGGTTTCTCAGTCCATCCAGTGGGTGTTCCTGGGCCTGCCTGTCACTGTGGAAAGGGCAGTGGGGCATGGTCACTCCTGTTCTAGATAAATTAATCTAAAAATGCACTTACTTGAATTTGCAGGCTGCAGAAGAATCTGATAGCTCTTTGATTGCCTCTTTCTTTTGGCTAATGAGAGTTTGAATCCTCTCTGTTGTGTGCAGATTACAAAGAAACGAGCTTCACACAAGCCCACGTATGAAAACTTACAGAAGAGTTTAGAGGCCATGAAGTCCCATTGTTTGAAAAACGGAGTCACTGACCTCTCCATGCCCAGGCAAGGCGCTCTAAAGGCCCTAACTGAAGATTGAGTTGATTGGTGAGGTTTAATCTCTAACCCAAAGACAAACAACTTCAAAGCCGAACCGAGAATGTAAAAGCAGACAAATTCCTTTACTTGAAAACCACTAGTCAAGTAACTGTGGGATCTTAGGTCACACATAGCACAGCCTTTTTCTAGCTTTTCTTGCACGAGTCAGGGGAAGTTACTTGAAACACCCTGCCTCAGCTTCTCAGTGTGGAAGGGCCCTTGTCATTCAGTGACATTCGCTGAATTCTTGTCCTTTTGTTTGAAGTTTGGCTTCCACTCCTGAAGCCATGGAAACTAAACACCCCAGATTGAGCAGGTATGATTTTTCTCTTGGGCCTCTTCTGATCTCCCAAAACTGAATTCTGTGCCAAGAAAGTTGTAAATGATCTTTGCCTTTTACATTGCATGCCTGCTTATGGTTACAGTGGGTAGCAATCAGAGTATCTGTCCCCGATTTAGCACCAGTGAGGACTTAAGGAAATGACATTGAGTGTTCAGTAGACCCTTTGCTTCCTTTTCAGAAATGGTCCTTACCCCCACTGTTTCTGTCACCCTGGTGATTTTCCATGAGTGCTGACCAACCCTAAGTGGCTTGGATAGGACTATAACATCCCTCCTTTTTTTTTTTCTTTTTCTTTTTCTTTTTTGGTCTTTTGAGACAGGGTCTCCCTGAAGTCACAACTGGCCTGGAACTCGCTCTGTAGACCAGGCTGGCTCTAACTCAGAGATCTACCTGCCTCTGCCTCCCGAACACTGGGATTAAAGGCATGCACCACTATGCCCAGCCCAGCATCCCTTCTTTAATAGGCTTATGGCTTAAGCACCAGAAACTTTTTTTTAAATCATAGTTGTTCTTCAAGAACTTACCATGTTATGATGTGAAATTGGTAATTTTTTTACTGCTTCCCTTTCATCTCTGAAAGGAATGTTGAGAATCAATAAAGTAACTTTGAAAGAAAGATGCCAGGTGGTAGAGTTGCAAAGACATCACTCCTGAACCACAGGAGCATTTGCCACTAGTCCATCTTCACTTCATTTTGCAGAGGTCTTCTCCTTTTCATCCTCCCTTAATATTCCATTATCATAAGTGTATTTAAAAATACCCACATTTGGGCTGGAGAGATGGCTCAGTAGTTAAGAACTCTGGCTGCTCTTACAGAGGACCCAGGTTTGATTCCCAGCACCCACATGGTGGCTAGCAACCATCTGTAACTCCAGGGGAATTCAATGCCCACTTCTGACTTCTGCGGGCATTGCATGACACAGGTGCACTTGTATACATGCAGGCAATGCACTCATATACATAGAATAAAAATAGTAAATAAAATGTATTTTAAAATGCCCTCATTTTCCCATCCGCACCAGCCGGTTTCATCGATAGAGGGATAGTGGGTGGTGAGTCTCCTGTCTTGGTTGAGTCACATTCCTAATACAGTATGAGGTAACTGGAAATGGCACCTTAATGACAACTGTTGGATGTTAGGACTGCCTAAGTAAGAACTGACTTGGATGACTTCACCAGAATCGGCATCTAGACTTCCTATTGCCTGCCTGTAGGTGTGAGACCAGCTAGCTTTAAGCTTTGAGTGAATAGAGCCCAAAGGAAGAGGGAAGGAGCAATTTCCTACATGGTCTCCACCACAAACAATGGTGGTGTTTTGTTTTTTAACTCTTGGTCTTAGCCTGAAGTTGGTAAATGATGATTTTTGTTTTGTTTTTAGGATTGGTTGTGGTCTCGATCGATTGCAGTGGGAAAACGTATCTGCGATGATTGAAGAGGTGTTTGAGGCAACAGACATCAAAATCACCGTGTACACACTCTGAACAGATGAAGAGTTTACATGGGCCCATGATCTGTGTCATCCCTTCTTGGCCATAGGACTGAGCAAGCTGACCTTAAAATGGGCAGAGGAAGATCTTGGTTTGAGTCTGCATCATGGGCTGGATGAGGCTTTCTGGATTCCACTATTTGGAGGATACTGCTTGGGATACATTGCTGTGCTTTTTGCAGGAGGGTGAGGGTTCAAGGCCTGACACTAGGCCAGGAAACTAGCTGGTGATGCCCATGTATCCTGTTTTGCTCTAGTTTACTACCTGGGTTGTTTGGGTGGACACTAGATGGCAGCATTGATCCTAATTCTGCTTTTTGGAGAAATTTCAGGAAAGGGTAAACTTTTGAGATATTTTGGCATCTTTTTGTCATTTGTATACTTAGTGGTGTTCTAATGGTCCTCCAAATCATCATAAGAAACATGGGTTGGTTTGTTTTAATTACAAATTTGGGTCTATGCTGTCGCTAGGACTGTGGTGATGAGTGGAACAATAAATTTCTTGGGGTTCACTGGGGTTCTCTATGTCTGTGTTTTGGATAAACCTGTGACTTAAATTTGGAGAGTCAGGGTTCACTAGGAAGACTAACAAAGTAGGAAATGAGAATGGACTAGAACCATGGGGCCACGTGGCTGGAAGGCAGGACCAGAATCTTCATGGGGAATACTTCCTGTCTTCTGACCATTGCATAGTGTATGACTGGACACATCTGAATTTAATCCCGAAGTCAAATAAGCTAGCTGTCTGGGTCGTGCATAACAGAGAAACAAGGCAACTCAGATGTCAGGGAATCCTCCTAAAAGCATCGAGGCCATTTCCTTAAGACAAAGTTGCGGGTTCCAGGATTGTGTTTCTAACCTCCCTAGAAGATTCTGACATGCAGCCAACTGGGCTGTCAGCAGCACCTCAGTAAATATTAGCCTCCTGCTCCTCTGAAGCTACGAGAAAAGTCTGTTACTTTCATGGTGGGAGGATGAAGTCTGTGGGTTTAGCTTGTGTTCTGTTATTTGGCCTGCTGTGGAAACTAGTTCTCCCCTTCCGCATGGTGCTGAAAATTCAGTGAGACTTGCTGTTGATTTTGGGTGGGGGAGGTTGTTGAAGTAGGGTCTCCCTGTGTAGGTCTCACTATGTAGACAAGCCTGGCCTTGATCTCACAGCCTCTGCCTCCTCAGTGCTAAGATCAAAGGCATGTGCCACCACGCCCAGCTAGGGTGAATTCTGGTCTGTCCTAAGACTGGTTGCTTTTCCTAGTTAACTACATTTTAGAGCGGGCTGTGGAAACACTGGGAGAGCACTGGTTCCGTATGATCTTTGTACTTTAGACTTGGGTTCTTATCACCTTTACAGCCTGATAGGCAGCAGCTTCAAAAAGTGTTTCACTTTGTGTCCCTACAGCAGAGCAGCTCTTTGCAGTGCTGTGGGGCCAGTGCAGGGATAAGTGTGGTAGCAACCTTAGACCAAGGCTTTTCTTGAACCTTTGCCCATGTCTATATACAGAAAAACCACAGTGAGAGAATGTCTAAATAAAATTGGAGAGCAGAGTGATGAATACAAAATTACTTTGTTTCATTCTGCCATAGGTCTTTAATTTCTGCTCTACAGTGGATTGAATCTCTCTGTGGTCTTACATGTTACACTGTTCTTCCACTGAGCTACACTTCAAACCCCTCTGCAAAAATCTTAACACTCAGCTAAAACATTGGCTTTCTAGGCTTCCTTTGCTTTTAAAGGGATTGGGGGGGGGTGTTGGGTTTTTTTCTTTTTTTTTCTTTTTATTTTTTTGTCTCTGTTGAGCTCCCTGTAGCCCTAGCTGGCCTGAAACTCACTGTGTAGACCAGACTGGCCTTGAATTCACAGAGATCCACCTGCTTCTGCCTCATGAGTGCTGGGATTTAAGGCATGTACCAATTTTTGTTGTGGGGCCTGATTGGCTGTTGAATTCTGGCCTCCCAGGGCCAGGGGATGATAAAGTACTTAGGGGTCAAATTGTGATCACTTACTGGACCCAAAGCCTGGTCTGATAATCAGAAAAAACATATTCTTCTTGGAAACCCAGTAAAGAGTTTGGCCAACATCCAGAAAGTCCTATGTGGAATGTCACTTCTGCAGAGGACTCAGACAGTCCTCTGGAGAAAAGACACTACTATCCTGTTATCAAGTGCCCTGCGCTGAACTCTCACAGTGTCTCAACATTGAACTGCTTTCACCCTGTCTCCAGTTGTTTATTACTTGGTCATTGCGATGTGGCTATTTCATAAAATTCCACAGACCTCGTCTTCTCCCACCATATTGTCCTCAGAGAAGAGGAAAAACTGATTAATCCCTGAAGAAAATGTTGCCTTATTTATTTTTCAGTGCTGGGGATGGAACCCAAGGCCTTGCATATGCTAGGCAAGTGCTGTACTGCTAAACTTTATTCCCTACTCCATATATATATATATATATAAACCTTCGTGTGCACACGCTCGAGCAGGCATGTGGAGGCAGAGGACAGCCTTAAATGTCAGTCCTGGCCTCCCACCTTGTTGGAAGCTGGCTCTCTTTGCCACTGTGTATGCGAGGCTGCCTAGCTCATGATCTTCTAGGGATTCTCATGCTGAGATTACAGATGGATACTACTGAATCTGGCATTGCACAGGTGCTGGGGATCCGGACTCAGGTCCTCATGCTTGCAGCATGCCATTTGCACACTGAGCCACCTCCCCCAGCCCCTGGGAGGAAACATTTTAAGGTCAAGACCATGGCGGGAAATTCGCCTGGGAGAGCTAGTTCTTAGTTGTCTAGTCAAGACCTGGCTTAATCTTACCTTCTATGGGAAGATGCCATGGCTTGGGTCTTAGCCTAGGACATCCCTGTGCCCTATATTCACTTTTTGTCCGTGGTAACTTTCCAACATCCAACTTCCTTAAAAGAACAGGCCACAGATAAATCACACCATTTCTTTTATTAATGTTGCTATTTTTCTTTCTTAAAAAAACAGCCCAACTCAAAAATGCTTTTCTGAACATATTTCAAGGTCTGTACCTTGAATCTGAGGCTCTTTGTCTTAAGCAACCCCACTGGGGAGGTAGTAAAACCTCCTCACCCCCAGATTCCAATATACAGTCGCGTTTCTCTTTGATTCTTCGTTTCCTTCTCTACAAGCCATGTTAGAAAGGCACATGAATGACAGCATGAGAGGTGTGTTTCGAGATCTCTGAGGGCCTTGTCCTATATGACAGGTTGGTGTCAAATGTTGTCCAGCTCCAAGTAGCATTAGGAAGACAGGCATGTCCTGGGTGCCGTGTGTGTGTGCTTCTCTGGTTGCAGCAGACAGACCTTCATGATAAAACAAAACATGTTACTGAGAGCCCTGCTGACCCCCAGCAGTCAACCTTCTGAGCTAAGATGTCTTTGTATCTTCCCTACAAAGATGGTAGAAATCTCGGGCCTCCTGTGGTTCCTGGCTGAGCCTCCATTGGAATGGCTTGTTTCATTGTTTGGTTCACACACACAGCAGCCCCAGAAGAGATCTGCTTTACTCTGTTCTCTTGAGTTAAAAATATGGGAAAATATTCTGTTATTTTTTTTTTAAAGCCAAATTGAAGAAACAGCTAGCTAGGCAAATTTTATTTAACAAATGCTCATTTCTTAGTGTGCTTTAAGTAAGGCTGTTCTTTGGGGGCATTTAGATTCTATTTTAATACCTTTACAATTATTTTTTAACCTGTTAAATTTAGCTTTTCCCTTCAAGAGCCTGAAAGACTCATAGATATGGACAGGGGAGCATGCAGTGGGCTCAAGAATACTAATTGTGGGGCTGGTTAAGGGTACTGGCTGCTCTTGGAGAGAACTCAGGTTCATTTTCCAGCACCCACGTGGCAGCCAATAACCAGCTGTAACTCCAGTTCTAGGGGATCCGATGCCCTCTTCTGGCTTTCGTGGGCATTGCATGAATGTTCACTTACATGCAGGCAAAACAATCATAAAAGGAAAATTTTTTAAAAATTTAAAAAGAGTACCAAAAGAACCTGTACTCTAAAGGAATAATATTATCTTAAAAATTATATTTATTTATGTGTGGGGGCAGGGTGTGCATTCCACAGTGCACAGTGCACATCAGATGACAACATGTGTCCTAAGGATCAAACCGAGGAGGTCAGGATTGACAGCAAGCACTTTGCTTGCTGAGTCATTTAGGTGGCCCATAATATTCTATTTAAAAATAACCTGATTTAGGACTGTACTTTTCTCTCAAACTTTTATTTACTTAGATTAGTATCAGCTACAACTCTCAGTGACCCAAAATCAAAAGTCTTTTTAATCCTCTTTGAAATGCTTAATTTTAATGAAAAAACAAAAAACAAAACGAAAGAGTCCCTGGAGACTTGCTAGTTTAGGAGCTGGAAGAAGTGTCCCCCCTTCCCTTCCTTCCTTCCTTCCTTCCTTCCTTCCTTCCTTCCTTCCTTCCTTCCTTCCTTCTTCCCTTCTTTCTTTCTGTATTTATTTATTTTTATCTATCTATCTATCTATCTATCTATCTATCTATCTATCTATCTATCATCTATCTATCTATCTATCTATTTATATCTTCTTGAGACAGTCTCACTATGTAGCCCTGGCTAGCCTGAAACTCACTATGTAGCTCAGACTGGCTTTGAACTCACAGATCTGCCTGCCTGGGCCTCCCAAGTGCTAGAATGAAAGACATGCCTCACACATCCAGGCCAAGGTTTTGGAAGATGGGTATTTTTTGAGACAGTCTTGCTTTGTAGCCCAGGCTAGTAATGCATTCTCCATCCTCCTGCCTCCACCTCTTGTGTGCTTAGACTCACAGATGTGTACCACCATGCCCAGATGATGATGATGATGATGATGATGACGATGACAATTATCAGTGGTGCTAGGAATTCAATCAGGTGCTATACTCTATAATAAAGAAATACCCAACCCTAATATTGGGTTTTTATAAGCATTCTACCACCAAACTACATTCCAAACCCTAATACTTGTTTTTCGTTTTGTTTGTGAGACAGGAGTCTCAATATGTAGCACAGGCTAGCCTGAGACTTGCAGTGACCCAGACTGGCTTCTAACTCACGATCCTTCTGAATGCTGGGATTACAGGCACGCACCACCATATCACCCTCCACATGAAGATTTAAGGAGGGAGTACAGTGGGGTTAAAATTAAGTTAGCAGACTGGGAGTGGCTCAGGCCTTTAATCCCAGCTCTCAAGGGCAGAGGCAGGCAGATCTCTGAATTCAAGATCAGCCTATATAGCGAGTTCCAGGCCATCTGGGGCTACAGGGATACCCTGTCTCAAAAAGAACAAACAAACAAAAAATTAAGTTAGTAGTAATCATTCTGTTGAGTCTGAGGCTGGGGATGCAATTATAATAATGATGGTACCCAAACAAAATCTTTTAGGAATTTTGGAAGTAAATTCTGTATTTTCAGAAATCTCCCTTGAAATCTACCTTTACTGCTGCTCACAGCCCATGGTTGTATCTTTTTTAAAAAATAACTATTTGTGCACGCCTTTAATCCCAGTATCCGAGAGGCAGAGGCAGGTGGATCTCTGAGTTCAAGGCCAGCCTGGTCTACATAGTGAGTTCCAGGACAGCTGGGGCTACAGGGTGACCCTGCCTCATCTCAAAAAGACCAATAAATAAATAAATAAATAAAAAACCAACAACAACAACAAAAAACCTATTTGTGTTGTGTATATATACGAGTGTTTTGCCTACATGTATCTAAGTGCGACATATGCACCCAATACCCATGGAGGCTAGAAGAGGGCATCAGATCCCCTGGAACTGGAGTTACGTGGACAGTTATTAGCCACCATGTGGGTGCTTGGAACTGAACCTGGGCCCTCTGCAATAGCAGCCAGTGCTCTTGACAACTGAGCCATCTCTCTAGACCCCAGTGTCGTATCTTATTTCAGGAGACAGACCTACCTCATGATTAAATGTAAAGACTGGGTCCTTTTTTTTTTGCTAAAAAGAATTGACTAAAAATTGTGTCCTTATGGATGGGAGAATGCTCAGCCTGTGAATGTCTGGGCACCCCCATGTGCATGCCTAATAGAAAACACCTGCCCTCACCAAGCTCCGGAACATTGAGATTTCCCGAACGTGTCTGTGAAGCAACATCTTCTCTTAAGGGTATCAGGAATGAGAAACACCAAAAGTAAATTGAATGATCTTCATGGACACATGCTGTGTTCATGTTTTATTAATATGGGAGTCATTCCAGAATTAAACTGGAGAGGAGGGGGGCAAACAGCCTTCTCTATCACTGGGAGGTTTTGAACAGTCACTCTGGCCTTGGAAAGGAGTTCAGTTCGATCACAGCAGTTCTGGGGGAGCAAACTAGATCAGACCAAATTCAAAAAAAGATAGTGAAGAATGTTTTACGCTTGTTCCTGAGGATAATTGGCCTGTTTCTGTGAGAGTCTAATTTACCCTCAGCAAGAGGCCAAATTGGCCTTAATTGTGTCCTAATTATTTGCCTAAATAGCTAATCTTTATTTCCAGGTCTCCCATCACCTTTTGACATCTGTAGGAGGCTACTTCTAAGCTGCTGTTTCAGTTATAAACATCTTTTTAACACTTTAGACATTCTGGTATGAACTAGCTTGTTATTATATCACCCCAATTCTTGCATTTGGTTTTCCCTGAGTTCCACTGACCTCAATAAGAAAAAAAATGTCCTCGAGTTATACATTCACACAGCAATTACTGAGCTCCTTCTAAGCCCAACCGTTTGTTTGAAAACTCGAAAGCCAATCTGGCTAAAAGCAAAAGATAATAGAATTCCCTTGGGAATTTCAGAAGGACAGAAAAAGAAAAAGAAAATTGTTCCTGAGGCTAAAAACTGTGCACTAGACAACAATGAAGGTAAGAGTGTGATGAGTTTGCAAGCAGGGATTCTAGAAAGCGTCCCACAGTAGGTCTGACATCTGGAGGCAGAGGTGTGCCTTTGGGGGATTAAATATCCTGCTTGTTATGATTCCTTGAACCATCTGAATCTCACTAAAGATTCTGTCTCAAAGCCTGAGGAGTCCTGTAACTGCTGGGTGTACCCAGTTATGGGTAAATTAGTTTGAAATAGAAGAGAAGGGAAATGGATTTTGAATTTTATCATATATTATTTTTTGATGTGTGTCTGAGTGCATCCCTATGTGAATATTTGCACAAGCAAGCTGGTGCCTGTGGGGGTCAGAAGAGAGCATTGGATCCTCTGGAGCTAGGGTTACATATCGGTCAGCTACTCAGTGTGGGTGCTGGGAACTGAACTCAGGTCCTCTGGCAAGAGCAGCAAGTGTTCTTAACCAAGTGCTCCCCAGTCCCTATGCCCAGCTGGGTGCTGGGGATGGAACTCAGACCAAAAAATAGATTTTGTTTTGGAATGCTCCCTCAACCAACCAATAACAGGAATACAACCCTTTCAAAGTCAAACATCCCCTTCCTTCCCGACTTCAAGCCCTCTACCCAGGTGAACAGTCAATACAGAGGGTGCCATGGCACCCAAAACACTTACACGAGGCCGAGCTCTGCTGCCTACTTCAGGATGTCCGCCAACTTCTCCTCATAGTACAAGAAGTTTTCCTGAATGTCCTCCCAGGGCTCAAAGGCCTTGGATTCACCCTCCTCTTGCTCCACAAAATTCTGCCAGATGTACTCGAAGTCCTGGGGCTTCATGATGCGCAGTTTGCAGCCGGCTTCCTTTAGCTTCTTCAAAGCAGCCTGGACCTCGGGCTCCTCCCACATGAACAGTCGGCCCACCAGGATGAGAAGGCGCAGATTCTTGCTCTTGCCAAGGGTTTTGATAATGCGGTCAGCACAAGCTGCACAGGGGCTGGAGGACACGTACCAGGTGACATTGTACCGGAGGGCGGGGTCGAAGGTCGGCAAGATGGTGTTGAAGAAAGCCTCCTCTGCGTGGGACCCCGCATGCTCATCCTCCAGGTAGCCCCTGGATGCCTGCACCTGGCCTCCCTTGCTCTGTGCTTCAACTACATAGCAGAGGAAGGTCTTGTTTCGCCCAGAACTGTACTCCACGTTCCGGAACTGAAACTTAAAGAAGTTGACTGGAAGCCGCTCCCTGCAGGTCAAGGAGACAAAGGGACAGAGAAGAAGAGAGAAAGATGATGAGTTCTTGTTGCTAGGACCAGCCTAGAGTAGATGGATCGCCAAGACTCCTTAACGCTTACCAAAAATGGGCCTTGCCTGTGCTAACATGTGTCATTAAAAAAAAAGGTGTGAGAGAATCCAATCCAAGAGTTTCACTGGGGGGGCACAGAGAATCTGGATTCGAGTTTGCATTCTGGTCACCCCACTTGGAAGGATCTTTATTCTGTTTTTACCTCCCTCCCTTCCTTCACTCCTTCCATCCCCCCCTCCCTTCCTTCCTTCCTTCCTTCCCTCTCCCTCCCCTCTTCCTTTCCTTCCCTCATTTCTTTCTTTTCTTTCTCTTAGCAGGGTTTAGTTATCCCAGGTTGGCCTAGATCATCTTGCTTCAGCCTCCCTGATTCTGGGGGCAGATGTGCACCACTACCCCCATCACACCTCACACCACAGTGATCTTTAGAGTCATGGAAAGAATTCCAAACAGGTCAACATGTGGAGCCCACATCAAACCAAGTCAATTAGAAGGGAGAGGGGTCTCAGGCATCCATATTTTATTTTTAAATTGTCTAGATGAGTCTACTACATTGGCCAGCTTTGAGCAGCTGTGCTCAAATAGCAATTTTATAAAGTAGCTAGGATGTGAAATTTCTCTTGATGGAGCAAGACAGATTTTACAGAACATTTCATGCTTTCGTTTCTCCTTGTAGCTCACACAGATTGCATTTTGGTCATGGCATGGCCTATGTCTTATTGTACCCTGCTCTCCTGTTGGCTGTTTCTCAAGCTAAAGGGCTATCACATGATCAGGGTCTGAGGATTATCTTTGAGGGACAAGACTCCCCAAGGGTACCTTGGGGTGATTAAGATTTTGTATCATATTGGATCATTTCAGAATATTGGAAGACTTGGCCTTTGCTTTCCAGGGGCCTAAAATTGCATAGCTGGGATCTGGTTAGACTGAGAAGATGTAACTGAATCAGTCAAGAATGTTAGAAGATTATTACAGCAATGACTAGGAAAGGACACAGAGCATGATGGTTAATTTCTGTTGCCATCTTGGCTGGATTTAGTCTCACCTAAGAAACACATTTCTTGGCATATCTATGAGGAAGTTTTCAGGGAGATTTTTTTTTTTTTTTAATTTATATTTTATATGTGTGCAATGTCCATGGAGACCAGAAGAGGGCATTGAATCCCCTGAAACTGGAGTTACAGACAGTTGTCAGCTATAGTGTGGGTGCTGGGAACTGAACCATGGTCTTCTGCAGGAGCAGCCAGTGCTCTTAAATGCTGAGCCTTAACAGAGAAAGAAAGATCCATCCCGAATTTCGGTGATACCATCCCATGGACTAGGCTCCAAGACTATATAAAAAGGGGCAAAAGAGAAAATGGGCTGAGCACCAGACTCTTCCTACTTCCTGACTGTGGATGCGTTGTACCCATGCCTTACTGTCCTGCCACCATGCCTTCCCCACCATGATGGACTGTGTCCCCTCAAACTGGAAGCCCAAATAAAGTCTCCTTAGGTTGATTCTTATCAGGTATTTGATCACAGCAATGAGAAAAGTAAGTCACATATGGAGGTTCTTGAAAGTTGGGCCTTGATTAAAGAGGCAGTACAAAGTGATTGTAACTCATGAATTATAGAAAAACATACTATGAATGACATTCATGAAAGATCAAAGGGGTGGCAAAGGGTGATACAGTAGAGGGGTTCACTGAGATTTCAAGAGCCTACTAGGCGTCTGAGGACAGCGAACTTGATGGTGAACAAAGTAGGTGTTTTTCAAAGAACAGTGCAAGAATAATAAAAAGGAGGAGAGATGGGGAACTAGAGAGGGCATTGGGGTAAAGATTTTTAAAAATTAGATTTACTTATTTTTTTGTGGGTAGGGGGACTGCATGCCGCAGCATGTATGTGGAGGTCTGAGGACAACTCGTGGCAGGTATGCTCTTCCTACCATGTAGGTCTTGGGGCGCAAACTCAGGTAGTCAGACTTGATGACAAGGGCCTCTACCCTCTGAGCGATCTCACCAGTCCCTGAAGATTGTTTTTATTTTTCTTGTTTATGAGTGTTTTCCTAAAATATAGATGACTTATACAGGTTTAAAGGCCAATGAAAATGAGATTGGTCAGCATCAGGAGAGGAAAGGAAAAGTTCTAGCCAGAGAGCTTAAAGGTTTTCCTATTTATTTATTTTCCAGGTTGTTGGGTTTTTTTTGGTCTTCTTGAAACAAGGACTCCCATAGCCCCAGTTGGCCTGGAACTCACTATGTAGACCAGGCTGGCCTTGAATTTATAGAGTACCACCTGCCTCTGCCTCCTGAGTGCTGGAATTAAAGGCATGCACCACCATGCCTGGGGCTGTTTGCTTTTAATTCAGTTCATGTTTTCCTTTTTAAAACTAATCTTAGGGGTTGGGGACATGACTCTGCGGTAAAGTGCTCACCTAGCATGCATGAGGACTTAAGAGTCAACCCCAGCACTGTAAAATAAATGTGTAATCTTCGCTCCTACCTCCAGAAGATACCTACCCCGTGGCACCACAAATTCACATCTCCCTCCTCCACCTCTTCTCTTTCCTCAGAAAGGTCAGCAGACTCCCTGGGCTGCAGGGGAATCCCTGGTGTCCCAGGCTTTGGCTGCTTAAGGAGAAGCAGCAGATGCCTGAACGCTGAGGAAGCCAGAAAGATTTCCCCACAGGATTCCCTCCCCTTTGCCTCCTCACAAATGATCTCCACCCATGTTTCCATGTCTCCTGATGTCAAGTTAAGCTTCCACTGTGGAGATGGATGGTCTGAGGACCCAGCCCCAGGATTTCTTCAGGCGGTATATTTAGCTCTCTAAGCCCTCTGTCCCTGCTTAGAAGTGCTTATTATTTACTTAACATTTTAGCAGAAAGAATCACCTGGTGCTTTTCCCTTTCAAACCCTGGTGAAAACACACTTCCATCAGCCTAGTTCCCCTCACCCCACCAGACCACTCCCCAACTCTGTCTCTTTCTCAGGGTCCCTTTACTCCCTGGAGGAAATTTCCACTCTCAAGAGACAGTTTACATTTTTTGTTCAAGCTCTTTTGGTTCCTTAAGGCTTTCTGAAAGACTCCTCGCTTCCCATCCCCTAGGCCAACCCAGAGTCACTTAGATCCTGGGTTCTTTAGTGGTTGGAAGTTTTTTAAAAAATATTTATTATTTTTTTTATGTGTTACGAGTGTACTGCCTGCATGTATATAAATGCACCTGTGTTATGCAATGCCCATGGAGGTCAGAAGAGAGATCCCCTAGAACTGGAGTTATGGATGGTTGTTAGCCGCCATGTGGCTGCTGGGAATTGAACCCGGGACCGCCAAACAGCAGCCAGTGCTCTTAACCACTGAGCCATCTCTCCAGCACTGGTTGGCAGTTTTTATGGCTACTTGGTAGGCTTGGGGACTTTTAGCGGTAGACTGTGTGGCCCTTCAGGTTTCTTTCTGGAAATTGCTCCCCCTCTCCCCGCATCGCTTCAACTTTATTGAGTGTAATTTAGCCAAAAGCAAGACTTTGATTTAGCAAGCATAGCAAGTTGGCTGGATGGTTGCAAAAAACCTGCTTCTAGAAGTCCCTCCCTCAGAAGCTCTGACATTTGCCCCTCCTCTTTTTCCCTAGGCATGAGGAAAGAACCTAGAAACCTGAAACCACAGGAGAGAAAGAAAGGTCACATCTCTATAAATATCCATTTCTGACCCTTCTGGCCAGTAGCCCTGGAGCCTGCCCTGGCCTCACAGGGACTCTGAACTAGCCGCTTTCACTAAGCAAAAGGGAGGCTTGCCTCCCATGCTGTCCCTTCATGATCCGCCGGTGATTGAGCTTGCTTGGGCTCCTTGGTTTTCTAGAAGAAGCCTAAAGGCCAAATGAGGTTCTCTGAGCCTCCCGTGGACTACTACAGCCAGAATCTAGAGGGAAACCATGAAAACAGAGCTAGTAGAGGTCTGAAATTTCCACAGGGAGCCGGACAACATGGCCAGCCTTGGGCGATTGCGAGGGATCACAGGGTATGTCAACGCTCCAGTCAGAGCCCAGTAGTGGAAGGAAAGATACAGACACCTACCTTCTTAACTGCAAACACTTTCCCCAATAACATGATATGGCTAAGTGTCATATTTAATCTTTTACTCTCAACCTCAGTAGATACATCACTGCCAAAGAAAAGGTGGCTAGTCTGTGTGTGTCTTTATACGTGCATACATGTGTGTTGGAATGGTGAACTGGAAAGAGATGCTGGCAATAGGTCCCCTTTCCCCTGCATCTAGTCATTCCTTCAGATATAAACCCAAGAGTGTGATTCCTGTTCCCTCTGCCCAGCCTCAGGCACTAATAACGCTTTGAGCAGGAGTAGAAACTCCTCTTGTTTTCCAAAAATACGGTCATTCACATGGGGCATTACAAGGAACGAAGAGAGAACCAAAATCCTAGCAAACATTAGGAAGACAGTTTGCTTGATGATAGAGAGGTAATGTCAGTGCAAGTATGTATTTTTTGGGGGTTTGTGCTTAAAAATTTTCATTTCCTAAGTACAAATTTATAGTGAAAGGGAGAAACATGGAGGTCAACAAAAGCTGGTCTAAGACGAAACATTTGCTCCAAAATAACCCACAGAGTGGAAAATCAGCTCACAAGTGATTGAATACTGACTTCTTTCAGCTTCTCCTCTACTAGAACTGCCAGTGACCTGTTTGCAAGAGGTAGAATCATTTGATTCATTAACTGACTTTCCTAAGACCCAAGAGTGGGCCCAGTCAAGGAGAGGGGTATGGAGCAGAGCAGAAGGTTCTAGAGCCAATGAGGGAACTCCAGATTTGCAGGACTAGAGGAGGTTCTGCCCAAGGCAATCAGAGAATCAGCCAGCTGCTTCTCTGTGGGAGGCACTCTTCCCCCACAGCTTTGACCCCCACCCACAAGCCCTCCTGGGAGGCCAGGTGGCAGTTGATGGGCCATCTTCTGTTTCTAACAGCACACTTCCCAGCAAGCTCCAGAGGCCAGGGTTTGTGGCATTTGATGGAGTGGGGAGATGAGATGGTTTAGTGGGTAAAGTGCTTGCTGTACAAGCGTGAGGACCTGAGACTGAATCCTCAGAATCCATGTAAGAACCCAGATGTGGAAGTATACTTTTCAGTAATCCCAGTCCTACAGGGAGACGAGAGACCGAGACAGGAGGCTCTTTAGAAGCCTGTGGGCCAGTTAGCCTGGTATACACAGTAGAAGGTCAGTGCCTCAAACAGGGTGGAACGTGAGGACCAACACTCAAGGGAGTTGTCCTCTGAACTCCACATTTATGTGTATACACACACACACACACACACACACACACACACAGCGGTGTTGAAGACTATTCCTCCTTTCCTCCCTTCCCTAGACTCTGCCTCTCCTCTCCATGCCTTTCATGTGGCCAGAATAACTTCCGGTTGCTAAAGAAGTGGTTAAGAGAAGACTATTCTCCTGCCATTTATCTTTAGTCCGCCATAATCCCTTTGCTAGCAGGTCTTGCTTTCTACAGAAACACATATGATTCCATACCCGGGAGGATGGTGCTAGGCAGAGCCAGGGTCACTCATGACTGGGATGGAGCGGTGGGACCCAGCTGTCCCCAGAGCTCCTCTGTGCTTGCTGCAGTCAGAGGCAAGGGCATGCTAGAATTCTCTTCATGGCCAGCACTGCCAGTCTCTATCCTGACATCTGGATAAGAGGCCCTTCCTCCAGCACTTCGTGTCACAATGGCTGCAGACAGCCTAACGCACAAGACATGATCACTCATTAGTTCATTCATTTAGCCTACAAATATTTGCTGAGTACTAACTAGGAGCTAGAGATAAAGTAGTTTCAGGTCAGCTGGGGCTACAGGGAGACCCTGTCTCAAAAAATAAAAGTCCTCTTTAAGATTTACCTGGAGCAGAGATGTGATTTGGAGTCAAAATCCTGGGGTTCATGTCCTCTGACTCTGATTCTTGGGCAAAGTCTCTGTCCTTCTGAGATTTAGTTTCTGTAGCCAAATAACCGAGTAATTCAACCTTTCAGAATTTGAATGATGCATAGACGTTCAATAAATTAAAGCTAGCATTGACGGATGATGCCATCTCTAAGCCTTAAGTCATATCTTTCTAGAATTCTGTCCTAAGCTTTACCAAACTGTGGAGAAACCTCTAAAAGTGACAAGCGTATGTAAAGCTCTCTGAGAGAAAGAAAAAAATTCAAATCCTAACATTTGATTTTTTTAAAAAAAATTTGTGTGTGTGTGGTATGGGTATGTGCGAGAAAGAGGTGTGATATGGTGTGTGTGTGTGTGTGTATGTGTGTGTGTGTGTGTGTGTGTGTGTGTGTGTATGCATGGCAAATGTGTGGAAACCAGAGGACAATTTTGTGGAGTCAGTTCTTACCTTTTACCTTTATGTGGGTTCCAGGAATCGAACTCAGATCTCCAGGCTTATGTGGCAAGTTCCTTTACCTGCTGAGCCAGCTCTCCAGCCCCAACATTTGCTGATTTTGGGGGCAGGGCTATCTGAACTTGACAGTAATTTCTTGCATAATGGAGATTTCAGGTAGTGGTGGTAATTACTGATTACGGGACAGGGAAGAGACGCACAGAGTCTGCTCTGCAGACAGGAGGCACTGACTTCGTACACCCTGCAGTTTCAGACCCTTTTCTAGCGCTTTCCACCATCTTGCTTTGTTTCTCCTGCTTGGGTCTGCTTTCCATCCTGGTACCCACCCCAACAGAATCACCACAGAGCATCTCTCTTCTTATTCCTCTCAATTCAGACTGTCTCCTGAAAAACTCCTGGCTTTTCTGCTAGTTTTAGCCCCAATATAAGGAGCTCTTTGAATCTATCCCCTGTAGGAGTCTAGACTAGAAAAGAACTGCTTTGCTGACCCCTTGGAAAAAGAAGGAAAGGAAAAGAAAAGAAAGCCAGTCTTCTCCTCCTCCCTGGCCCTGCAGAAACAGCCACACCTCTGGGCTATTTTAAGCATCTGTTTACCCAGAGGGGCCCAGGTGACAGATCACTACAGCTGTTCCTTGTGGCCAAGAAACACTCAGAGCTCCACCTCCCTCTATGGGCTCTCTGAGAGCTCTCGGGAAACTGTCCCTGCTGTGCCTCTTTCTCTGAGCCTTGGGTCATGGAAAACCTCCTGCTCTCATCACCACAGGAGAAAAGCGGGCAGAATACTTAGCTAGGAGTCTGAAGACCTGCCACTTCCTCGTTCTGTGGTCTTGGGCATATTTATTGTTCAGTCTGTTTCCTTCCTTTCTGTCAAATGTCAATAAATATCTCCCTCTCCTACCATTGTGGTATGGGGTGAAAAAGCACGTTCTCTCAAATATGTGTCATGCTGTGAAGACCTGGACAAATGTCAGTTACTTCAAAGAACCTAACCCTTCAGGACCCAGTGCCCTGGGACCCCAAAGCGTGTTCAACTCAACAAATGATCTAATTCTGTTCTTGACCTACCCTGCCCCTGTACCTGGGAGATCAAAGGCTTCATGGAGCGGAAGGTATGTGTGTAACTGGGGACAGCAGGGCCCAGCATGCTCTGGTGTTAGTAAAAGGATTTCCTGCCATACATAGGCAGCCACTGGAATTGAGGACCCCGCTGGCCTGGTTGCCCTAGGCTTTCCCTGTGTCTATATTAGTATGTGCCCAGCTGTTCTCTTAATCCTAGGATGAGAGCCAGATTAGCTGGGTGAGCATGAGTGAATGGAAGTTCAAGGGCTGTTCGATCATGCCCCAGGAACTACACCACATTTTCCCTTAGGCTCTCTTAGAAGTCAGAAAATTTCTTTCTGAGCAGAAAGGGACCTTGACAACCACCTCTGGTAACTTCCACATGTTAGAAATGAGAAAATGGAGGTCAGGCCTGGAGAATCACATGCCAAGCATAAAACAGAAAGTCCAAATTGCTATCCAGGACTGCTCCTCCCACAGAACACCTATGCCTCTGTTTTCTGGAAACTTCTCTCAGTATGGCAGCCACTCAGCTTTTGCACATTGCTGGAAAGTGCCAGGAAGGAAACCGCGGGTTCAAGAAGGAAATGTGCCTGGTCCCTTCATAGTCTTTGCCTTGGACTTAGCAGGTTCTTCCTCCACAGGAAGAGACAGAGACAAGCCAGAAGATTGCTTGGGCTCCTTGCTGGAGATGGCACAGTCTGAACAAGACCTGGAACTTGATTCTCTCTTGGGACCTGTAGACCCTTTGATCTGGGCCCAGCTCCTCCAGGCTGTGCCCAGTGTGCGGGAAGTCTCTTCTGTGTATAAGCCCCTAGTCTCTGCTACCTGTACAGGTTCTGAGGAAGAGAATCTGCTTTTCCTCAACCTTCAGGAGAGATGGATGTCTTAGGATCCTTCAGAGAAAAGCTCTAAAGAAACAAGTAATGACAGAGGCACTGGGGAGACCGCTACTCAGAAGTAGAGCAGGGAGAGAACCGGTGGTGAGGGGGTTGTACTAGGGGCCATCTTTAACTGTCCCATTCTGACTAAACTTTACCCACAGGTGCAGGTGACTCCCAATACCAGGAGACAAGTCTAAATGACCACCCAAGGCTCTTTTCTTCCCCTGCTGGAGAGCATCCATGCAACCACCCTTCCTGAAACTTCTCTCAACAGGTTGCCCATTCTGCCTTTGCATGGATGAGAAAGACCTCATAGAAAACCCAGGATGGGGAGAGTTCATTTTCCGTGTCTTTGCCTCCAAAAAGCTCGTCCCACCTCTCTGGAGAGTCCAAAGTCCCTCAACAAGCCAAGAGGGATTTACTTGCTGTTGTGTTCCCTGAAGACTCCTCCAGGGCACACAGGTGCCACAGAGCCTGTGACTGACCCCGGCCCCTACCTTCACCATCTTAATCTTCCACGGCCTGCCCAGACCCCGCACTCTCCCAGGCAGGAGGCCCAGACCCACCCTAGAGTCTCACCCGGTGACAATCTCAAAGGGAGGCAGGTCGATAAGCTCCTTCAGCTTCTCGGGGTCCTCCAGGTTCTCCAGATCTTCTCCATTCTGGGAAGCTGGCGCTGCGGCCTCAGCAGCCTCTTCCTTCTGGGCCATGGAGGAGCTGTGGCTCAGCAGTCACTGAGAGAGAGCGTGGAGAGGCTGCGACTCCAGCCAGGGCCTGGCAGCAGAGTCCCAAGCAGCTGTCAGCAGCTAAGGCTGGCTGGGGATGACAGAAAGAGGACCCGCAGGCCAGGCTTCGTGCTAGTGAACCCTAGGCTGCAGGTTTTATAATCAGGGAACTGCCCCTCCCCCAGGCGCTCTCTCTCTGTCTCTTTTTAATTGAGTGACTGGCGGGTGCCAGGGAGGGGGAATGGAAACTCTGGCTAGGAGTATCCCCTATTTATCAGCAGGCAAAGACAGGAAACTGGCAGGTGGGGAGGGCTGGGGCTCTCCTTTCTCTCCTCGCTCACCCTGTGTTCTCCCCTGGCTCCTCCCCAGACCCAACTTTCTCAGCTCTACTGGGGGCATTGTGGAAGGGCCCGGTAGGATGGTTACCCTAAACTTTAGGGACGATGCCTTCTCAGAGTTTTAAACAGGAGGAGGCCTGCGATGAAGGAGGAAGTTGCAGGGATCCCGGTCATTCGTGTTGGGGAAACTTAAGTTCAGAAAAGGAGGGTTTTGGGGGGTATGGGATAAAATTCAGTCATTTGAGAGGAGGGTGTGTGTTGCCACTCAGAGGGCCTGAATGCTGACATGCTGGCTGTGAACCCAGGCTGTAAAAGTAACTGGCCACTATTCTTTTTTTTTTAAACCACCAAGATTTATTTATTTGTGTGTGTATATACGAGTGTATCTTCATCTGTGTGTGTGGGTGCATGCACCTGTGCACATGTGGAGGCCCAAAGGAAGAGAGTGTCAGGTATCCTGCTCCATCACTCTCCACTGATTCCTTCGAGGCAGAGTGTCACCCTCAACCTAGGGCTCCTGTTTTCTCTGCTACTCTGGAAACCAGCAAGCCCTGTGATTCTCTTTTCTCCGTATCACTGGGAGCTGAGGTTACAGGAGGGCAGGGACCCTCAGCTTGTTATGTGGGTGCTAGGTATTTGCATACTTTGGTCCTCATGATTAAGGGGCAAGCACTCTCATTGCTAAACCACTGAGCCATCTCTCCAGCCCCTGACCACTACTTTTAATAGCACTAAGAGTTCACTGAGTTTCAGGGTTTTGAATTGGGCCTGGCAGTGAGTTTAGTGGTTTACAGGTGAAAGTGGACTTAGCACTCGCCATAGCCCTGGGAGGCATTGCTTAAGATGGCCACATTATACATGGGCGCACTGAGACTCACAAGGGTTAGAGTCCTTGCCTGAGGTCACATCAACCTTAAGTACCATTGGTAGGATTAAAACCCAGACCATTTTACTGCAGAGGGCAAGCATACAGTGCCCCCACCCCACCCTGCCCAGTCAGTCTTGTGCTCCTCTGACAAATGTCTGTTGAGCTGTTGCTCTCTGCCAGGTGCTGTTTCAGGCACTGAGATGTGACAAAGGACAAAGCAAATTACGCTCTGCCTTCATGGAACTTGTAGGTATTGGATGCCAAATAAGATAAGAAAAATATACGGTATGTTTGGTAAGCACTGAGGAGAACAGGCAGGCAGGGAATTGGAAAGTGACAAGGGGTGAAGTGGCATTTTTTAAAAAAGATTTGTTTTTAATTTTGTGTGTGTGTGTGTGTGTGTGTGTGTGTGTGTGTGTGTGAATGTACATGTGCATGCAGGTGCCTACAGAGCCAAGAAGAGGGTTTTGGATCCTCCTGGAGCTGAAGTTATAGGCAGTTGTGAGCTGCCTGACAAGGGTGTTGGGAGCTGAACTTGGGTCCTCTCTGCAAGGGCAGTATGTGCTTGTAACTACTGAGCCATGGCTCCAGCCCTGGGATTACATTTTTATAGGGAAGGACTTTGGAAGGAAACAGGAAAGATCTGAGGGCATCAAGGGAAGCAGTCATGTGTGTATCTAAGGGAAAGTGTTCCCTGGAGGGAAAGAGCAGGTGCAAAGGTCCTGGGATTGGAGCTTTCCTGGTATATCTGAGGAACTAGCAACAACAGCTGAGTGGCCGGACAGTCTTAGGAGGGGAGGAGGCTAGAGCAAGAACAAGAGGCCAGGGCCCTGTGGACTCTTTTAAGGATTCTGGTTTTTTCTCTACATGAGATAGGAAGTGCTTGTCTCTGAGCTGATGAAATACATGCTACATTTTTGTTTTTGCAGAATCAGGCAGGTGTGGTGGTGCATACCTGTAATCCCAGAATTTAGGAAGGAGGTTGAGGCAGGAAGACCAGGAGTTCAAGGTCAGCGTTACTATGTACTAAATTTGAGGCCAGCCTGGGATACAAGAGACCCTGTCACAAGCAAAGTTAACTAACTATGCATCTAGAGTGTCCATTTAGAAAGCTGATGAAAGAGAGCGAGAAAAGGAAAATACCCTAAGCTAGAACCGCATTGGACAGTTCCATAACATATAGCTCACGTCCATGATTGTTTGACAAAACCCACAAGTTCTTGTGTTTAGGGCAGTGCAAATGCTCTAGAATATTCTCAGGGAAAGAAAAAGGGGCCAAGGACACTTGCTGGTTGAAAATGAAGATCATAAGGACATTGGGTTTCAGGGAGGAAGACAGGGTACATAGCTCAGTTGGTAGAGTGCTTGCTTAGCATGCACAAAACCCAGAGTTTGATCCCTAGAACCCCATAAACCAGGCATGGTGGTACCTGCCTGTAAACCTAGCACTGGCAGAGACAGAAGGATCAGAAGTTCAAGGTCATCTTTAGCTAGATGGTGAGTTTAAAGCCAGCCTGAGCTACACTGAGACCCTGCCTCAAATCAGAAAGAAGAAAACAGTTTTAAGTGGGAGTTGGTCTGAAAACAGTTTTGTGGGATAGGGTGCTAGGGAGGAGAAAGCAGAGCACCCTTCCTGGGGCTAGAGAAGAGGTCTGAGGATGGACTGGGCATGGGACTCCCTCCTCCAGAGCCCTCTGAGCAGCACAGTACACAGCATGGTTTCCTCCCTGTTGTCCCAGCTAAATTACTAAGAATATTCCTTTTGTTCCCCAAAGTCTTCTAGAGGGACAGTAAATTATATGATCACCATTGCTAAACATGTTACTGAGAGCAGCTTGGTTTAATAAATTATATGAGCACTCTACCGCCTGAACAGATTACTGGTATCATTCTTGTTTAACAAATTATACAATCATTCTATTTGCTAACCAGATTACTGATAGCATACATACTTAATAAATTATATGATCACCCTACCTATTAAATTGATTACTGAGACTGTTCATGCTCAAGGATTATGTTTTTGACTTTCCCAGGAGAATCAAGCATAGGATAGAGGAAATAGCCAGTGTACACAATGAAAAGGCAGTAACAGCTGACAAACAGCAATGCATGTGTGTTATGACACAAACATACAGCATTTAGATGCAAAGAGTTTACCTCATTCTTCGATTTAATCAACATTTAGTGAGGGCTCCTGTGTGCCAGGTGCTGTAGTGAATACCAAGAACATAGAGATGAATATGCAGGGCTGGAGGTCTTTACAACATCTGGAGTGCCCGAGCATGTACCATCTCATTCAGTTCCCACGCCAATCTCCCGCATGTGTGAATTATCAGGCTCACTTTGCAAGTTAAGGGACTGGATGCTTGGAAAGGCAAATTGATTTGTATAAGATCAACACGGATTTTTGTCCAGGTCTTCTGAGCCTCGTTCCAGTTTTATGTCCAGGGTGGCATCTGGGTACTTTGGATGTAAGTAACATCTTCAAAGTGTTACAAATATGAGGCTGGGGAGATGGCTCAGTGGTTAACATACTTGCCCCCTATGTATAGTCCTGGATTGGGAGAGGGAAATAATTTATATTCATGGTTTATCTTGATTCATGGCAGGGTCTTAGGCAATCACTTCACATCTCTGGGTCTTGATTTCCCCTCCCAAACTACTGAGTTGCTGTTCTAAGGGATGGAAATGAAGGAGTAGGGTGGATGGACCACAGGGTGGTTCTCGTGAATGATGGCATGAATGATGGCAACAGTTTCCCACCTGTGCCACAGCTCTGAATGACTCCGGAAGAGAGTGCAGAGGTGGCCCTAGGCTAGTCCTCCCTGAAGAGGTGATCCCTGGCTCCCACCATACCCCTGCTTTTCACTTGACCTTTGGGAGAGTGCCCTGGGTCCTCCCCCAGACTGATGACTGACAGTTTCCTTTTTCACTGCTTCTTTCCAGCCTCTTTCCTGCCCCACCTGCCCCTTCTGGGGGCCCTCTGGCTTGTGCTGTCTATTTATGGCACCTCCTAGGGACCTGAATTCCTGGCTAGTTCCCAGATCTCCTTTCCATATCAGACCAGTTTCCCTCAGAGGCCCCAGAGTGCACAGCTAATCTGCAGGAATCAGGTGCCAGGAACCTGGCTCCTCCTCCTGCAATTGGCCCTAAATTCTTTTTTAGGGCTAGCACAGCACACCGCGTCCCCTTATTAACCCTCTGGGGACACAGCTCTGTCAGTCTCCCTCCTGCACAGTAGGGTATTTTATTCAAGGTCACACAAGGAGTCAGTGGGTTGCTGGAGTTTGAACCCAGCCAAGGCTTTTCCCACTATGTCATGCTGCCTGGAATTTAGAAGCACGGAGAGCTGGCGTTCACACTCCCTGGCTGCTGGCCTGACACTCCCCTGAACACCTGCAGATGAGCTGATTTATTCCTCATCAAGATATTTCTGGATGATCTTGTGGTGGTGCCCATTTTACTGATGAGGAACTGAGTCCTGGAGGTTGAGTGACTGGCCTAACGTGGTACTGCTACGCAGGGCAGAACTCTTGGCTTCCAAAGCTCTTAGCCTCCTTTAGTCAGTCACTACTCCTGCCAGGCTCCGGAGGCCAGCTGAGGGAGAAGGGGAAGGAAGCACCTGGGATGGGAAGCCAGAGAGCTCAGGAGTTCTGAGGAACAGGCTCTGGGAACCATTTAGTATTGAGTGGGATGCATGTTGGGGTTACTGGCTTAGAGACGCCTCATAGTTTGGATGAAAATGAGGAAAGAAACACTCCTGGCCTGTCTCCATGGCCCTTTCTGCTGGTGGTAGTGGCTGGGAGGAACTGGATTAAGCCTAGGAAAAGCTGCAGCCTTTCATTCGGTGGCCCATTTCCATGACACTCAGGGGTTCTTCTGATGGCTGAGGGGGATGGGTCAGGGTGACTGATCCTTGGGTCTTGGAGGGATACAAAGCTGCCCTCACTGGGAAGGAGAGAGGCTAACAGAGGGGCTGGCGGAAAGTAGAAGCCTTACCAGGGGAAAGTTTAAATTCTCACTCTGTGAAAGAAGATACCCAGGAACGTGTTGATGGAGTAGGTATTTTATGTGTAGGAACAGCTGGGCCCCCAACAGAGCGTTGCCCAGACACCCAGCTCAGGCGAGAGCTTCCCCTCTGGTCACTACTGAGACAAGGTACACAAACAACTGCTTGGGCTGAGCACCAGACACCCCCTGGCGGGCAGGAACCTCTCCTCTCTGGAAACTGCTCTGTTGACATAAACATGGGGTGTCCAGGGTTTTGGATAGCCTCGCCTGGGGACCGGGGGAGAAGGTGGAGGGTCTCCCAGAGCCTGAGGCTGGGCTTGGAGAGGAGACCAGAATCATAGGGCTGACAGGGGTTTTCAGCCTTTCGGGTAAACACAATACTTGCCTTTCCTTGTAGGGACATGGTGCCCTGGATAAATGGTGACAAGCAGGACTTTGGTCTTCCATTCCAGAGGGCACTCCTGGCACCACCCAGGCCTGGAGTCTTTGAGGAACGCGATCTGATAAGAATCATGCCCATTAGGGTGACTAATAGTGTTCCTCTTTGAAGGGGTGTTTGTAAGGCCATTCCACTACTACCAGGAATAAGTCATGAGCTCAACATCAGCTTTAGAGAGAATTCTAGCTCTTAAGAGGAGAAAAGTTTGAAAGTGGATGGAACAGTAAGGGACTTGAGCTTTGCTGGTCCTCTTCTGAGCAACCTTTTCGGTGTGGGTCCTGGGGATCTCAGGGAACTAAATCTACGTAATAAATGAGGCTCTGAATAGACACCTCAGAGATGTCCAGTGTAAGAGACCAAGATGGCTCCTTCCTGTGCTCCAAGTTGGCCATGAACTCACTACCTCAAAAAACAAAACAAAACAATATAAACAGGTTGGAGAGATGGCTCAGTGGTTAAGAACACTGACTACTCTTGCAGAGGACCCAGGTTTGGTCTCCAGCACCTACATGGTATTTAACAACTGCCTATAACTCCAGTTCCAGGGAATCTGATGCCCTCTTCTGGCCTCCATGAGGCATTACATGCATATGGTGCACTTACACACACGCAGGCAAAACACTCATACACATAAATTTTTTTTAAATTAAAAAATTAAATACAATCAAACAAAAACCTCAAAATAAACAGATGGAGAATCCTGGGAAGACTCTGAAGGCAAACTGAAGTCTCAAGAAGCCCTAAGGGGTAGTAGTCACTCATGAAGGAAGTTAGGAGACTTAGGAACACTGGCTAGGGCATGACAACATTTTGGCCTCTTGGTGGACTCAAAGGCATCAGCTCAGCTGCCTGGAGATCAGAGGAGCTGAAGGTACACAGAGAAGACACTTCCCTGCCTTCTACCAGCCCAGCTGCCCAACTGCTCTCCTCTGGACACATAACTACCAGTCTGCTGCCTCACCTTGTCCCTCTATCTTCATCTTGTAGCCGTTGTCAAAAGGAGGCAAGGAGGGACCTGATCTATCCAGGCTTGCTATTATGCCTTCTGCCTCTCTAGCCACCACATGGGAGATCCACACAGCTCTGTGAAGTTTGTCTCTCCTATACCCACCAAAGGAATTATACTTGGACACTCGCTCTGAAACAAATGGAACAAAACTATCCAGAAAGTGGTACATGCATGATTTGGATGGTGAAGTCCTGGTATACATCTGGCAAAGGCAAGAGGTGGCTCTAGTTCTATTTAGGCACAATGCTAGAGAGGAGGGACCAAAGGCAGGTGGGACCCAGGCCATGCTTTGCATTGGGAGATGAGTGGAGGAAGATGGGGATCTCCCTCTACATCTTGCTAAAATGTGAGATTAGAGACTTCTGGGCAGGTGCCAAGGAACTAGAGAGGGATCTTATTGTGTGTTTAAAATTTTTTAGCTTATTTTTATCTTGTGTGTATGAGTGTTTTGCCTGCATGTATGTAAATGCACCATGTGTGCAAGCCTCTGGAGGCCAGAAGAGGGCACTGGATCCTCTGAAACTGGAGTTAAACAGATAGTTGTTAGTCTCCATTGTCTGCAAGAGCAGTCTGAGCTCTTAGCCACCAAGCCATCTCTCTAGCCCGCTTATTGTGGTTTTGGTGTGGTTTTTGAAACAAGACCTCATGTAGCCCAGACAAGCCTTGAATTTACTATATAGCTGAGGATGCCCTTAAACTTACGATCCATTCTTGATCTCTTGAATGCTGGGGTTACGGGTATAGACCACTGTATCCAATTTATCTGATGCTAGGGATTAAAACCGGAGCCTCCTGCATTAGCATGCACTGGCAAACATTCTACCAACATTGTCACATCTTCTGTTCATAGAAAAGCTTTAGGTCAGAAGACAAGAGTTTTGGTTGAAGCCCTGCCCTTTCAGGATGAGTTTCTGTACCAGGCCATGAAGCCTCTTAGTTTGGCTTATGCCGTACTAGGCTTACCTGTCAGCTAGGGCTGGGGATACTGCCCAAATTGAGCTTCCATCAAGGGCCAGGTGTCCAAAGATAGAGGGAGATAGACTTCTGACTTTATGTCTTCTGCTCGCCTTGGGGAAATCAGAGTCAGTTCATTGGTATGGAGCACCGTTTTGGAGGGTCAGCTTAATATTTGGAATTAGCAACTATTATCATGTTCATATTAGACGATGATGGTCAGTGTTTTTATCATGACACTAGAAAGTACACTAGAACAGAAGATAAATGAAATAATAAAATTTTTTTTTAAGGGACTGGAGAGATGGTTCAGTGGTAAAGAGCACTGGCTGCTCCTGCAGAGGACCCGGGTTCCATTCCAAGCACCCACATGGTGGCTGGAAACCACCTGTAAATCCAGTTCTGGGGGATCTGATGCCCTCTTCTGACCTCTGTGGACAATGCACGACATGGGTGCACCTACCTACAGGCAGGCAATACACTCATACACATAAAATAAAAAAAATAATTTTTTTTTTAAAAAAAGAGCACTAACTGCTCTTACAGAGGATATGGGTTTGATTCCCAGCACACATATGGAGGCTAACAACCATCCGTAACTCCAGTTCCAGGGGATTTGACACCTTCTTCGGACCTCCACAGGCAGAGCATGACACAGGTGCACTTACCTACATGTAGGCAGTACACATAAATTTTTTTTCTTTTAAAAATATGGGTCAGGGGACACTAGCTTTAACTGCAGTCCTCCTCCATCAGTCAGTCTCTGACAGATTTGATTTAGAAATGCAAAACACCAACCTTAGTTTCAAGGTAGAGAACATTTAAATAAGAGAAAAATATTTAAATATGACTCACTCTTGAAGAGACTATTTTTGTTTGTTTGTCTTTTTGAGACAGGATCTCCTTGTAGTCCCAGCTGACCTGAACTCACTATGTAGACCAGGCTGGCCTTGAACTCACAACGATCCGCCTGCCTCTGCCTCCTGAGTGCTGGGATTAAAGGCCTGTGCCACCACATCCAGCTTATAAATAAAATTTTTTAAAAAGTTAAAAAAAAATAGCCAATGTGTTGTGGCTATCAGGCCTACCTTCTGTCAATCAGCATTTATAGCTAAAATGTATAAATTTAAAACAGTTTAAATTTTTAAAATTACATTTATTTGTTACTAATAAATTAATTGATAAATTTATTTATTATTTGTGTGTGTATGTGTGGGGGCATGTACGTCAACAATGTGTCCTGGAGGTCAGGGACAACTTGCGGGAGCTGGTTCTTTCTTTTCTCATGCAAATCTTGGGGATCAAACACCTGTCATCAGTCTTGGTAGGAAGTGCCATTTCACCAGCCCAACTTAAAACTGTTTTAAAAAGTTAAATGTATAAATAGAACTATAAGCTAAACTTTGATTTTCAGTGCTGGGGATGGACTCCCTGGCCTCATTCATGCTAAGCAAGCCTCTACCACTGAGCTACGTACACCCCTAGCCCAAGTTTTAACAGTTTGAGTGAAGATAAAAATCCACACAAGCATACAAGGTCAAAAGCCAGTCATTTTGTCCCTGTGCAACAGTCAGCTAGCTCATGGATCTGAGGGGGAGGTGGTGATTCATGTTTCTCCGCTGCTGGGAGGTTTGGAAGAGCTTGGGCCTCCAAGCAGCCTGGGTCTGCATCTCAGAGCTATGACTGCTTATTAAACAGGGGCCTTTCTGAACCGCTAACATCAATTGAGTCTTTACTCTGTGAAGATACCCCTTTCCCCTTTATCCCATTCACTCTTCCCCACAAATCTGCAAGGTCCCCCGTTTTACAGATGAGGAACGTGGAGCCCAGTGACTGGGAAGTGGAGCTGGCCAAGTTAATAAATGACAGAGTTGGATCCAACCCCAGGTTGGTCTGTGTGTTAATCAGCTTCCATCACCTGAGAAAAATTATCCAAGAAATGACTTCAAAGGCAGAAAGGCTTATTTTGGTTCACTATTCAGAGGCCTCAGTGTGTGGCTGACTTCATTGCTAGGGGTCCAGGGAGAGGCTGAATGTCATGCAGGAGGCTGCTCACCTCCTAACAGACAGGGAGGAAGGGAGGGAGGGAGGGAAAGAGAGAGGTTGAATATATTCAAGCTACCTACTTCTTCCCAATAGGCTCCCATCTCTTAATAATCCATGCAGTTATCACTCCATCAGTGGATTGAGCCACTGACGAAATTGAGCTCCATAATCCAATCACCTCTCATCATATTTGACCAAGTAAATATGAACCAAAATTACCTGGAAAAAAAAAAAAGCCATACCCGTGCTAAAGATTGTGACTGATTAGAACTTCCTGACTAGAGAGTTGGAATGGTGCAGATTCAGAGCCAAATTATTTTGGGCTATCTTGAGCCCCCCTTAATAGCCTTTCACCGTCCACCTCTGTGTCTGATCTAGTATCCTTGCGATTGTCAGGTAATTCCTTTTGTAATGTAGTCACTGATCACAGTTTTTATCAACCCAAAAGTCAAGAATATTATCAGCTAGTATCTGAGACATGTGGCGGAGGGTTCCTCCTTGTGTTACCTGACGTTCACAACAACGCGTTTGAAAAGTGCCTTGATTTATGACTTTCTTTTGTTCTGTCACTATGAAAACTCACGAAACCATGAGAGCGCGCTCTCTCCTCTCTCTCTCTCTCTCTCTCTCTCTCTCTTTCTCTCTCGGTCAGAAATCAACATAGAGTGTCTTCCTCAATCACTTCCCATCTTCTTTTTCAAGGTAGGGTCTTTCACTGAACCTGTGCTCACAGATTCAGCTAGGACGAGGCTGACGTCTACCCAGCAAGCCTTAACCATCTTCCTGTCTGTCTCTTCCAGGCACTGGGATTATAGAAATGCCTGCCACACCCCGGGGGTGCAAACTCCGGTCCTTATGCTTGACACATAGCATGTACTCTACAGGTTGAGTCATCTCCCCCGCCTCAAAACCTGTTTGTTTGTTTTTTTTGTGTATGTGTGTGTGTGTGTCGCCAACTTTAATACATAAGTCTGGGGGACATTTCACAGCCAAACCACAACAGTTTGCTTTCTGGGCCAGACTACCAACGGTTTCCCTCTGCTGCCCTCATACCCCACGGTGATCTGACTCCTGGGGTCAGGAGCTGCGCTGGAGTCCATGCCCCATCAGGTCAGTGGCCACACTGTGAGAAACAATGCCTTACATACAACAATGGTTCATCACCTGGCTTTAAATTAGAATTAGGAGAAGTTTCCAGAATGAGGCAAACTTCCCTTTTTCATTCCATCCAGACAAAGAGGTGGAGGTGGGGGGTGGTGGCAGGTTTTTCTTTCTTGAAAGTAAGACAATGTGTTCATTTACTTGGTCGTTCAAGCAATCAAAAATGTGTGAGTGCCTACTCTGTACCCTGCCCTGCACTGGCACTGCAGACACAAAGGTGGGTGGGACCCCATGTTTGCTCTCCTGGGGCACAGGTGACCTACCCTGCTGGGCGGAGCTGCTCTTGGTGGGGGAAGGGAGGCCACAGTTCCTCCTGCTGACTGAACTCTGGAAAGAACCAGTGTGTGTTTTTCTTAAATGATGCCACCATGGGACCTCTCCTCTCCTCCAGACAGAACTCCCTTTGTTTCAGACCCCAAACTGGGCATATAGAATTGCCAACTGCCAGAGCTAGACAGGCTCTGAGAAATGAGCCGTGTCCAAAGCACTTAAACTTCAGTGAGTAGATATGCCAGGGATCATGTTCAATCTGAAGATACCAGGAGCCCACCCCCAAAGTTAAAATGTGTGGGTTAAGGGGGCCCCAGGGACACACGTTTTATAAAAGCTCTGAAGTGGCCTGGTGCTCACTCACCTATGGTCTTCAGTCCTGACTATACCTGAGGAGGTCCTGGACTGGGTGTCTCACAAGTATGGCTGTCTAGACTGCATGCCTGGAATGCCTGTCAGTATTAAAGTTCCTTGTGGTGGCTGATACCCATAATCCCAACACTCAGGAGGTAGAGGCAGAACAATCCAAGTTTGAGGCTAGCCTGGGCAACATAGCATGTTTCAGGCCAGCCAGGGCTACAGAACAAGAGTCTGTCTTAAAAAACTACAAGATGGGGCTGGTGAGATGGATCAGGAGGTAAAGATATTTGCTGCCACGCCTGGTGACCTGAGTTCAATCCCTGGGACCTACAGGGTGGAAGAGAGAAATGACTTCTGTAAATTGCCCTCTGACGTCTACTTTTGCACCACGGCATGCACCTCTATGCCCAAATAAATACATATAAATATATTTCTAAAAAGCTACAAATAACACCTGTAGGACCCCGTTTTGCCTCAGGGTGAGACTCCTGATGCAAGGAGTCTAGCTCTTCCACCTTGCCTTGTATAGGAGTTAAAAAGGCAGTTTTAGCTACTGCATCCCACCATGAAGACTTTGAAACAAAAGGAGGGGAAAGTAAGAGAAGGGAGAGGAAAAATCAAGATACCGAGAAGGTCTGGAAAGGGGATGCACGAGAGAAGACTGGGTGAGGAGCTCCTGCTGACAACACCTTGAGGCTTGTATCCCCCCTTTTCAACTTCTTTCCTTAGAACCATTATTATCAGATCTAAATAAATCACTGGATGCGTAAGGGTTTTTTCTATGGCCTCCACAGGCATCGTACACACATGGTGCACATACATACATGCAGACAAAACACTCATAATACACATAAAATAAAAATAAATGAAAAACTATATGCTAATATGCCACATTTAAAATTACATCTACCTACTTATATATTTGCTTATTTTTGCTTTTTTGAGGCAGGGACTCACTCCATAGCCCTGGCTTGTCAGAAATTTACTATGTAGACCAGACTGACCTAGAACTCACAGAGTTCTGCCTGCTTCTGCCTCCTGAATACTGGGATTAAGGCTGTGTCACCACACTGGTCATCTATTTCTCCATCATCTATCTATCTATCTATCATATCTGTTATCTGTCTGTCTATCTACCTATCATCTATCTATCTAAATCTGTCTGTCTGTCTATCATCTATCTATCTATATTTCATCTATCATCTATCTTTTATCTATCCTATCTATCATCAATCATCGATCATCTATCATCTATCTACTTCTCATTTATCATCTATCATCTATCTTCTATCAATCATCTATATTTCATCTATCTATCTATCTACATCTATCATCTATCTATATATCATCTATCTATCTGTCTATCTTCTATCTATCTGTTTTTTGTGTATGCATGTGTATATGTGTGTATGCATGTGTTCAAGCACATGTACATAAGTATGTGGGCCAGTGTGCCACAGTGTGTTTATGGAGGTCAGAGGACAACTTGTGGGACTTGGTTCTCTCCTTCCACTGAGTGAGTCCTGGGGATGAAAATCAGGTTGTCTGGCTTGGCAACAGTTGCCTTTATCCACTGAGCCATCTTGCTGGCCCCAAGATTCTGTTTCTGAAGTAAGTGCCAAACTCATGCTGTATTTTGAGGACACGTGAGTGGAGCGACAGAGACCACCTTCCCCAGTGTGCCTTCTTACATCTGTTCACCTCGCCCACTCCCCCAGGTCAGAAGTGTCTCCTCCCACTTGACAGCCTTGGAGGCCATGTGCTCACACAAACAGGTTACACCATGCCCTCAAAGTCACCAGCAGGGTTTTATTTATGTAGGTGTCAGAAAGTGTCCCCCTCTTTCCCATTTCTGAGGAGAGTGACCATGTTGAGTATGTCCCAGTTCCAAAGCCAGCCCCTCAGCCACCTTCCATACTCTAGTGTCTTGGTTGCCCTTCTCTGAGAGTCAAGGCTGGTAGGCTGGACACAGGCTGTCCCTCCACAGGCGGTAGGTGATGGCGGCGGTCACAGTGAGCCAGGCCAGGTAGGGCAGCAGGAGAATGGCAGCTAGCTTGTTGATCGGCTGCCAGATAAGCACCATGCTTACTACCAGCCCGTAGAGCAGAAGTAGGTCCAACAGAGCCTGGACAGAGAGATGGGAAAGCATTGGCATGCTGCCCAAGAGCCAGGACCCTCTGCCTTGCTATATAGTACCCTGACCCAACAGATCCAGGCTCTGAGGCGCTGTGCACACTATGGGAACCCCAAGGAAATGCCTGCCTGTCCCCTGATCTGAGCTATCTGATCTGGGCCTTCTTCTTCAATACTTCAATACTTCCAGCTTGGAGCACGGCGTGCCTTACCAGTCCAGGGTTGTCGGCGGCCAAGAAGAGCGTGAGAACGGTCCAGCTGAGGGTGAGCTGGAGGGTGTAGAGGCCGAGGGGCAGCGCCAGGGGCCACCTGAAGCCCCCTCCCAGGTCCTTCCACACAAGGTAGGAAGCATAGCTGTGGAGAGAGGGTGTGCCATGGATGGAGAAGGCCTCTTGGCTGTCAAGAGGGACCCTATGACTGACATGTGGGTAGGTGGGTGCAAGCATCACTGAGGACCACGGGAGATGGCTCAGCAGTTAAGAGTGTTTCCAAAAGCCTAGAGTTGGTTCCCAGCACTCAAGTCAGGCAGCTCACAGGTGCTTGTAAGTTCAACTCCAGAGGATCCAAGGCCAGATACCCTCTTCTGGCCTCTGTGGCACTGTATGTATATGTACACACCACCCCTATAACACATAAATCTTTTTAAAAACTTTACTATTTTTAAAAGTTTTCTGTTTATTTTTATTTTTAATTGTGTATAAGTATATGTGTGTGTGTGTGTGTGTGTGTGTCTGTGTGTGTGTGTGTCTGTGTGTGTGTGTGTCTGTGTGTATGTGCATGTGAATGCAGGTACCCTTAAAAGCCAGAGGTGTCAGATCTCCTAGGAGCTGGAGTTATAGATAGTTGTGAGCCACCTGATGTGGTCCCTAGGAACTGAACTCAGGACCTGGAAGAGCGCACATTCTCTTAACTGCTGAGCCACCTCTTCAGCCTTTTTCATTTATTTTCATTCTTTTTGCAAAAAATATTTTATTTTTATTCTTATTTTATGTGTCTGAGAGTTTTGCCTGTATGTATGTAAAGTGCACCATGTGCATGCAATGCCTGCAGAGCCCAGAAGAGGGCATTGGATCCCCTGGAACTGAAGTTAGGGACAGTTGCTAACCACTATATGGGTGCTAGGAACTGAACCCGAGTCCTCTGCAAGAACAGCCAGTGCCCTTAACTCCTGAGCCATCTCTCCAGCCCCAGGAAAAATAAAATAAATCTTGAGAGCTAAGGGAAGAGCTGGTGGGAGGAGTTGGGCATGATAGAGGTGAGGGGTAGGAGACTTAGAGAGAGCCAAGTGCAGGGCTGGTAGGAATTCTAGAGGGCTTCTGTCTGTGGGATCTGACCTGAAGACAAAAGATGGGGTACATCTCTTTAGAGGCCAGTATGCAGCACAAACTCACATACAGGGGGACTCCCTTCCACCCCAGCAGGCATCAAGGCCATATGTGGGGAACATACTTACCCCACGACTGAGTAGATGGTTGTCCACACCAGCAATATGACCTTGTGGGGAGGGCACCAGGGCAGTTTCCTTTGGTCTTCACACCAACCAGATATCTGATTGTGAGTGAACATCCAAATCAGGATGGGCCCCACGAGGGGCACACCAACAAAGACGGGCCCTTGAAGCCTCATTCACTTCAGACAGGCAAAATCTGGGGAGGCAGAGAGCACCGTGGTGATAAATCGTCTCTAGTTCTTTTCCTGGGCCTCCCAACCTGACACTGTACTGTGGAAGGAGCCTCTCATTGGTCATGGAGGACCCCCTCCCACCTTGGGCCTGGCTCTATTCCTGATCCCCCAAACCATCTCCAGCCCAGTCCCACTGTCCTGCCCATTGCTGGGGAGAGAAGATTCTTCCATGGAACTTCCTGCAAGTTGGACAGGGAGCTCCAGGAGTGCAGCTTTTGTGAGTTGTCACCCATGCCTCTTGGTGGACCTTTCAGGGATGCAGCCGCCTTTGAGTTCCCCATGCTTCTTTAAGTAACTCTGTATCTATTCTCCTGTAATAACCCCAGTAAATTCATTGGTTCACCAGACTAGATGTGGGTGGGATCATTTCTTTGCTCTGCTGTGAGTCCCCTTTTGGGGGTGGGGTGAATAAACATTTGTTTACATCTCCCCAGGAGAAGTCACACAACAACCATGTTGTGAAGGCGGTAGGGGCCAGGGATTTTTGGACCAATTATAATCCTCAACGGGCCAGCTCATCTACCATAGTCTTATCTTACTAGACCATACTGGTATACTTCAGGGACCCACCCAGGCTGATCTGCCTAACTTCAGACACAACTGACTCTATGGGTCTGCTTCTCAGAACCTTTTACTCTCGACTGCTCCTGGAACCTTAGGGATGGTCCCCTCACCTCCCCATCTCTCCATTTCTACAGGGCTGCGAACACAAGTGTCCAGATTTCTTGTGTCCTGATTCTCAAGGACATAACCACCTGGTCTTTGTTTTTAAAAGTTGTCATTCTCATTTGCATATTTATTTGCACGTGGGCCAATATATAGATCCTCTACCAGTCTAGTATAATCCAGCATCATCCAGCCAGTATAATTCTCCATCTCATGCTAGTTCAGCCTCCACATAATCAATGGAGCTTGAAGGAGAAAAAAACTGATTATTTTCAGTGTTCTAGAATGAATGAGGGAGACCATCAAGAGATACCCGGGACAGGGCTGAGCTGCATGTCTGTCTGTATCTTTCCATTTGTCTTTTTCTACTTCTTTCTGGTTGCTTAGCTGTCTTCCCATTGCTCTGTGTCAACCGTTCCTATTTTTCTGTCCAGTGCTGCAGTCCCTTCGCCGACCACACCCATCCTCCTTTCTCCTGTTACCCACGACTCCCAGTGCCTCCTGTTCCCAGGCTCTCTTTACTCACCTCAGGCGCACACCTCCCAGACTGGGTGCCTGATGACAGAAAACGTATACAAGTAAGAGGAGGGTGGGGGACAGCAAAGGGGTGGAGCAGGGCTCCTGGCTGCTCTGTCTTTCTCAGATGACAAGGGTGGTGGCGTTGTTGGGGGAGTTCAGGTTGCTGTTTGCATAGCTCTTAAGAGTCCCCTTGGTTCACTAGAATCTTTGTGTGAATGAGTGTGTGTCTGTGTGATGTTAAAAAGTGAATGAACCCAGGGCCTCATGCCTGCAAGGCAACCACTCTACCACTGAGCTATAATCCCCAACCCTGCCAGATCCCTCTTGATGCCTGGTCTTTGGAGGGAGCCTGTTGTTAGACTAGTTCAGAGTTTGACAATGAGATCTGGACCTTCTGTAACAGCCCAGCCTGGAGCTACAATTCCACTGATGCTCATGGTCTTTGGATCCTGTGACTCAACTCTGCGTCCATGCATGTGTTAGGGGCCCTCAGATCTCCCTAGAGCCTGCCTGGAACCAGACTGTCTCCAAGTGAGGCAAGTACCAGCTTTGGAAATGAGTTCATGATCCATGAACACCGTCTCTGATTACAGCCACCTGGTTGGTATGTCTGTGCCTGACTGGGAACTGAAACTTGGCATATCTTTCCCAACTCCCCGTCCCCCCACCCCAGCACTCTGTGTCTGAGATGAAAGCAGCAGGCAGTGGAGGTGGGTGGGGAATCTCGGAAGGAGGGACCTGGCGCTTCCCGCTTCCCGGCAGAGTCCTGCCTCCCAGTCACTCTGAAAGAGGAGCAGGGGGCAGGGTCCTAGTCTGCTGGCAAAGTCCAGGCTTCAGTGTGACTCAGACAGGGCTTTGTCCAACAAAGACAGATACCTCCCCTCTTCGTTCCCTGTCAAAGTTCTTAGCACCCCTTCCTTGCTTGTCCTTTAGACACGAGGTCTCCTTACCAGGTTGGCCAAGTTCAACGTGTTTCTTTGTGACATCCAACTGGGGCTCCCTGGGGCGTTTAGCCCTCCCTCCCTCCTGGCTCTATCCAGGGACGCTAGCAGTGGGGAAGGGGGTGCAATGAGGGATTGGAAGTTAGAGAATCATTAAGTAAAAATGGAAAACAGAGGGAGCTCTGTGTGTGTGTGTGTGTGTGTGTGTGCACAGTACATATGTGCCTAGGTGTGTGTGTGTGTACACAGTGTATTTGTACCCATGTGTGTGTGTGTGCATAAGTGCATATGTGCCTGTGTGTGGGTATACACAAATGCATATGTGTCTTTGTGTGTGCACAAGTATGTATGTGCCTCTGTGTGTATGTACACAAGTGCATATGTGCCTATGTATGTATATGTGTGTGTATCTGTGCACAAGTGTGTATGTGCCTATGTGTGTATATCTACATGTGTGGGCCAAAGGACAACTTCTAGTGTTAGTTTTCTCTGGTGGACCCCACCTTTTATTTTTCTTTTTGAGACAGGCTCTCTCACTGGCCTGGAGCTCACCAAGTAGGCCACACTGGCTGGTCAGTAGGCCAGAGTTCTGCTGGTCCTCATCTCCCAGCTCGGTGATTACAAGTGGCTTTATGTGGATTCTGGTTCTTGAACTCAGGTCCTTGTGCGTGTGAGGCATCTTCCTAGCCCATGTTTTCTTTCTTTCTTTTAAAAGATTAAAGTTGTGTTTCAGAGGCAGGAGAGATGGCTCAGTGGTCAAGATCACTTACTGCTCGTCCAGAGGATGAGTTCAGTTCTTAGCACCCATGTCAGACAGCTCACAACCATCTGTAACTCTAGCTCCAGGGCATCTGATGTCTTCTGGTCTCTGCAAGCACCTGCACACACGTGCATAAACTTACACGGACACAAACAGAGACATGTAAATAAATCTTAAAGTTGTATTTTATTTTTGATTGGCACATAATAACCAGACATTTATTGACTATAATTTGATGTTTTGATACACGTATACATTTTGTAATGATCAAATCAAAGTAATTAGTATATTCATTTCCTCAAACATTTGTCATTTTTTAGTGGTAAGAATATTCAAAAATCCTCTTTTTCTAGAGATTTTGAAATACACAACGCACTATTGGTAATTAGGTACTTTGGTGTGCTGCTTTCACAGAACTCCAGACCTTGTTTCTCTCAAACTGTAACCTAGTACCTGTTGACCCATCTCTCCCCAGCCCCCTGCTCTGTACTTTTCCCAGGCTTTGAAATCTGATATTTACACACCCATGTCTATTGAAGCACTGTTCACAAGAACCACGATATACAATCCACTTAAGTGGATGACCCCAGGGCTGAGGAGACATCAGACAAGAGATGGGCTGTTCTCTCTCTCTCTCTCTCTCTCTCTCTCTCTCTCTCTCCACGGGTGCTCTCCCTAGAGACTCTCTCTCTCTCTCTCTCTCTCTCTCTCTCTCTCTCTGCAGGGGTGCTCATCCTAGTGACTCCATCGCTCCTAGGCTGGGCTCACATTAGGGATAGCACCACGTCCAGCTCATCCTCAAGGGCAGTGTCCTGTCAACTCTGAGTGGTTAGGGAGCAGATATGCTTCCCAATGTCACCAACTCCTTGTGAGACAGTAGCACTCTACCTGTGTGAGTTTCCAATGCAAGAGGGGCTGGAATCAATTCCTAAGTGACCTGGACTGGCTACACGGATCATCCAGAGGGTCCTTAAGCCCTGACCCAGACCTGTGGAATCAAAGTTTGCATTTGAACAAGATACCCTAGTGAGCCCCGTGCATGCCACAGGTCTGCTGAAGGGCTTCTTTCAGTTCCCTGCTCAGGTCTGCCATCCTAGCAGCCTAGGGACTGCTGCTCACCAGCAGAGGGCACTGTAGGGAGGCGTGTCCAGGTGCAAGATTTATACCTAGGCTGTCTCTCTTTCTCTTTCCTCTCTTCCACACTTGCCCTGGGAAGTTTGCTTACTTCTGGCATCCTCAGATACTCCCCTGCCTCAGCTGGACTTTGCTAATAGACAAAGAGACTCTCTAACACCCCTCTTCAGGGTGGTTGGGAGGCAGGAGGCTGCCAGGAAGTGGCAGGCCACACCTGGCTGCATTCCCCGCCCAAGTCCACTAGTGTGCTGGCCTGGGGACCAGGTCTGGCTGACCGCTCTTTCTCAGAGAATGAACTACGGCTCCTGGAGAAGGTCAGCAGCCTCTGAGAGCCATTAGACGGTAAGGTGAGCGTCCGCCGGGGTAGCAGCAAGGGGCTGAGCAGGGCTGTGGGGCCCAGGGGAAGAACTAGGCCAACTCAGCCCAGCCTATTAGCTTGTGGAGACCTTTCTCTTCTGTAAGAGAAAGGATAAGAAAGGGGCTTGAGAAGGGTCACTGCTGGCTCGTGTGAGGAGCAGGGAGATGATTCTATGAACTGTGGGAATGTATATTATGCTCATAAATACTGACTCTGAACACAGTGTGGCCTCATCCATCCTGTTTTGTTGTGTTTTGGTTTGGTTTGGTTTGGTTCCTGGTACTGGGGGTTGAACCTAGAATCTTGCACATGCTAGGCAAGTGTACTATTACTGAGCTACGTCCCCAAGCCTCTTTTTACTTTACTTTAAAAAAATTATTATTTTTATGTGTATGAGTGTATTACCTGCATGCATGTAAGTGCTCCTGTGTCATGCAATGCCCACAGAAATCAGAAGAGAGGATTGGATTCCCCTGGAACTGGAGTTATGAAGAGTTGTTATGAGCTGCCATGTGGGTGCTGGGAATTCAACCTTGGTCCTCTGCAGGAGCAATCAGTGCTCTTAACCACTGACCCATCTCTCTAGCCCCTACTTTTCATTTTAAGACAGGTTCTCACTAAGTTGTCCAAGCTGGCTTTGAACTCACTCTGTAAACTTGGGTGGGCCTTGAACTTGTGATCCTCCTCCCTCAGTCTCCTAAACAGCTGGGATTATGGGTTGGAACCACTAAGCCCAGCTCATGCTGGTACTTTTAATGTCCTATAATAGCACCCAGAGATCTATCCGCTGTTGTGGAAGAGTGATAAGATCCAGTAAGGTGGGGAGAGCTGAATGTCTAAAGGGTATCAACAGAACTTCGTAGCGGGAGTCTGGATCTTTGTACTGGGAAACAGGTGGTGGCAACATTCTAAGAGCTCTTGTTTTGAGAAAATGCTACCCAGAATGCTCTCGGCTCTGGGGCAAGACAAGCTGGAGGAATAGGTTCTGAGGAGTCAGGTATGTGCAGTGCTATAGACTATTCCATAAAACCTAAGATCCCTTCCCTTCTTAGGACCGGGGGGACAATGAAGTGAGGGTCATGGCAGCCTAGAAAAGCTGTCAGCTGGGCCTCAGGGCTGAGCTGGGGGAGGGGATTAAGCTACTTCTTGCCAAATAAATGAATGGGCTCCCTTGAGAGGCCAGGGGGGCCCTGAGAGTGCTACATATCAATCTCTCCAGGTCGGGAGGCTGAGTGAGGGGACAGGCCCACTGGGGTGAAGCAGGTTTGGACTCTAGGCTTTGGAGGCCTGGGAAGGTCGTTGCTATAGAAACAGAGTAGTTCCCCTCCTTTCATTCCCTTTAGTTAGCCCATTCCTGCCACTAGAACCTTGGTGAGCAGGGGGTGAAAGCCACCGCTTGCCTTGGAACCCAGGGCATAGTTTTAGTTCCTCATCCTCTTCTTTCTCTTCCTGTTCTCTTCCTCTTCCTCATCCTCCTGGTTTTCCTTCTCCTTCTCCATTTCCCCTCCCTTTCTTTCCCTCCCTCCCTCCCTTCCTTCCTTTCTACGTGGCCTTAAACTCTGAGTCTTCCTGCCTCAGCCTCCCAAGTGCTGCTACTGGCAGAATCACCTTTCTTCATTTCAGGCTCCTTTCTCATTCCACTTTGTCCCCTCCAGAACAGGGGATGAAGAGACATGGGAACAAGGAGGCATAGGATGTGTAGGGGTGACCAAAGTCCCCTCCCACACATCTTTCCTTTGTGTCTTCAGTTGTTGCTTAATAACCCTCCCTTTATCCATGTAGTGGGGAAGAAACTCAGCTACTTTATCTGTGAAACAGACACACGTGACACTAACTCAGAACGAGGTTTGTGTGAGGATAACAGACAAGCCATCTAGAGTGCTTTAGCCTGTGGTGCAGAGTAAAGCTTTATATGCCGTAGCAACTACCATCACAATATTTTTTCCTAAGTGGGTGGAGCCAACACAATGACTAGTCTTTATTAGAGAGAAGACACTTTCTTTTTAAAAAAAAATATTTCATTTATTTTTATTTTATGTGTATGAGTGCATTGCCTACACATATGTGAGTGCACCCGTGTCATGCAATGCCATGGAGGTCAGAAGAGGGCTTCGGATTCCTCTGGAACTGGAGTTAAGAATGGTTTGTAGCCGCCATGTGGGTGCTGGGAATCGAACCCGGGTCCTCTGCAAGAGCAGTCAGTGCTCTTAACCGCAGAGCCATCTCTCCAGCCCCAAGAGAAGACACTTTCTATCACATTCTGAGAAGTTAATGCAGGGGCTCAGTGGGCCAGCTGGTGGGGCACCAGCTTCCAGAGTTTGGGCATCGTTGAATGTCACCTTTGTGCAGCCAGACCCAGATGACGGTACAGTCACTGACGTAGCCCACTATTCGCTTGTTGGTAATGGATGGGACCACATTAGGATCTTCCTTGGTGCCTAAAGCTGCCGTTGGGGGAGGGTCGCATAGTTTATGGGTCCAGTCCCTTCTGTGAAGTAATCATGATCTCCCTCCCCAGCCCAGCCTACTCCTCATCAGTAGGAATACCACCTCCAGAAGACGTGGAGCGTGCTGTGGCCATGCCGCAGGGCCCACCGTCCCTCAAAGCCTGCCTGCACCCGCTCTGCACCGTCACCTTGAAGCCACCTCACTTGCACCCATGACAGTTATAATAGCTCTATTAATGTGGAAGAGCCAAAAGGAACAGAGAAGGCAAACAGGGCAACTTGCTCTTGCAATAAACTTGGCTTCCCGCTACCACTAACTTGCCTGATGCCCCTGCTGCCTTGCAGGTGACCTGATTGAAGAAGGCAGGGGCTCTGGCCTCCAGGTTGGGTTTTAAGGCAAAAGGAACAGTGTCACATCTCCTGTTCACATCTTGAGTGGACAAAGGGGGAACAGGCCGTGCCTGGATCTTCAGTGGTACCTAGCCGAGGACCACCTGGCCCTGTCTGGAAGGAGCTGGGAAGGGACTGTAGCCTTTGTGGATCTTCAGGAAGGGAAGAAGTTCTAGGTGGTTGGTGGAGAGAAAGAGTGGGAGGAGTGGATGCTGGGAGCTCTGCCGGTGCAGACTCAGTGAGTTAACCAGAGGGGCCTCTTTTGAAGGAGGAGATTGTTAGAATCCAGCTGCTAAGCGAAGGAATCACATTCTGGCAGTTTTGAAGCCTCCCTTGGTGCCTCATAGACAGTTGGTGCTCAGTAAGTGCTCATTTCAATGAGAAAACTAGCGTGATGGTGTGAGAACTGCTCAAGCAGGGGTAGAGAGACTGTAACCAGCAGGATCTGGCCAAGGACTGGGATGCCACCAGGAGACACTACTGAACTGGGGTGGGACCAGGTGGGAGAAAGAGCAATGTGAGAAAGCCCAAGGCTAGACTATACAGGGTGCTGGGGAGCCCAGTCTAGACTATGGGGGTGTTAGAAATTAGTACAACTCAGGCCAGGCGTGGTGGCGCACGCCTGTAGTCCTAGTACTTGGGAGGCAGAGGCAGGTGGATCTGTGTGAGTTCAAGGCCAGCCTGGTCTACATAGTGAGTTCCAGGCAAGCTGGGGCTACAGGGAGACCCTGTGTCAAAAAGACAAAAAAAAAAAAAGATTAAAAAACACCCAGAAATTAGCACAACTCAAAGAGGAGATAGAAGGGGGTAGAAACAGATGCAGGAAAAGCTGACATTTGTACTAGAGGCTGCTGGAAAGCTCCAGAATTTCAGTGGCCAGCACCAGGTAACCAGGGGAACTGGTAGTGTGTGCTTTGCCCTGCCTCACTCCAGCCTCCCTGTAAGCCCCCACCCTGTTTTTGTTCTTCTTTTTCTTTCTCCCTTGTTGTTTCCTCTTTTAACTTTGTTGCTTGTGTTGTATTGTGGGTATCCCATGAGCTACCTTCGGACCTTTCTGGCATGCCTGCATGTACAGGGCGGAGGATAGGAATCATTGCAAAGAAGACTTAAAAAAAAATTTGTGTATGAGTGTATTGCCTGTATGGATGTAAGTGCACCTGTGTCATGAAATGCCCTATGGAGGTCAGAAGAGGGTGTCAGATTCCCCTGGAATTGGAGTTACAGATGGTTGTTAGCCACCATGTGGGTGTTGGGAATTGAACCTGAGTCCTCTGCAAGACCAGCCAGTGATCTTAACTCCTGAGGCAACTTTCCAGCCCAGAACACAGTTTTTAAAAACATTTAAAAAGTAATTTATTTTTAGTTTATGTGTATGAGTGTTCTGCCTCCAAGTATGTAAGTGTACCTGTGTCATGCAATGCCCACGGAGGCCAGAAGAGGGTGTCAGATCCCTTGGAACTGGAGTTACCCATGTTGTTAGCTGCCATGTGGGTGCTGGGAACTGAACTGGGGTCCTCTACAAGAACAATCAGTGCTCTTAACTACTGAACCATCTCACCAGCCCTAGAAGCCAAGTTTTGACTTCCACAAATGAAAAAGACAGCCTGACTCTACTGGTCCTAACCTCTTTTCCCCTCAGGCCCCTGGCCTTGGCTGGTGCAGGGGTGCAGCAGCGTTGAGTGACCAGGCGGATGTGCCCCCAGGAAAGTCCCACCCAACCCTTCCAGTTCCTCCTGCTGGTGGGGGTCCCAGTAGCCAGTGCCCTCCTTCTGGTTCAGTGCCTTCGATGGCACTGGTCTCGCTGGCTGCCAGGAACCTGCCGGAAGCCAGATGACCAAGAGGAGCCAGTGTCTCCACCCATCCCGTCACCAGAATATGAGGTCCCAAGGCAGTGCCCACCAGCTACACTGCCAGAGGTGGCTGCCTTCTACCAGGAGCTCCACACACCCACCTGGGGCCAGACCATCACCCGCCAGCTGATGCATAAGCTGCTGGTGTTTTCTGCTCGAGAGGTGGATCACCGAGGTGGCTGCCTGATGCTGCAAGACACAGGCATTTCCCTGCTCATTCCACCAGGTAACCATTCCCCCACACAAAGTCCTTCAGGCTGCAGGTTAGGGTACCACCTCTGAGCTCCAACCACGGACATCTTTGTAGTTTATTAACTCCAAGGATGGACATACCACAGGGACAACTTCCTGGTAGGGGGAGTTAAAGTGGTTTGTTCTAAAGATTTAGTATGCTATGACAGTTCTAGCAAAAGACAGAAGAGTGAGGTTTTCAAAGCCACACACGGCAGAGCACAGAGTAACTGTGGCCCTGGAAGGAAGCAGATGACTGCGTTAGGATCGCTCCTCAAGTTAGTTCACAGTGTTCTTGTTCTCATTCCATTGCTCTGTCCTGGGCTTTGGATTCTGATTCCCTGCCCACTCAGGTGGCCTCTTTTAAGGGACAGACTGTTCCTACTTGCTAGACCCATCTCAGCCCTCTGTCTCCCCAGGTGCTGTGGCAGTGGGTCGCCAGGAGAAGGTGTCTTTGATCCTGGTGTGGGACCTAACAGATGCCCCATCACTGTCTCAGGCTCAGGGACTAGTGAGTCCTGTGGTGGCATGTGGCCCTCACGGGGCCTCCTTCCTGAAGCCCTGCACCCTCACATTCAAGCACTGTGCCCAGCAGCCCAGCCAGGCCCGCACCTACTGCAGCAACACTCCCCTGCTGGATGCCAAGAACTGGAGACCCCTGGGACGGCGGGGGGCCCACACTTCCAGGGATGAATGTCGTATCCTTCTCTCTCACTTCAGGTAGGCACATGCCAGATGGTCTGTCCTCCTTCCCCTTGTCTCTGGCACTGTCCTTCCTGACTCTTCTTTCTGTCTGCATCCTCTCTGTCTCTGTGTATGGAACTGCCCCTTTATCTACCCAGGATGCTTTGCCAGTACCTTAGGACTCTGTCCTTCTCTGGGCCTTCTGTTCTAATATCCTTTTATCCAAAACCTTCTCTAAGGACTGGAGGGATGGCTCAGCAGTTAAGAACACTGGCTGCTTTTCCAGAGGATCTGGGATTGGTTCCCTGGACCCACATGGCAGCTTACAACCAATCTTAAATTCAGTTCCAAGGGATCTGGTGCCCCCTTCTGGTCTCCTCGGGCATTGCACACGTGGTGGACAGATAAAACACTCCTACATAAAATTAAAACAAAGTGAAAATAATTCTCTCTAGGACTGTCCTAGACATAGTGTCCTACGCTGTGTCTCCATCGCTCTGGAGACGCCTGATTCAACTCATCCCTCTGACTATCAGGTGTGTCTTATCCTGTAGCCCACAGGCCTCATGAATCCAAAGATAGATATTAATGTGGCCCAACACCAAATCACAGACTTACTTAAAACTTTATGAGATTTCTTTCAGAAACTCAATTGCATTTTTTTAAAAAAATTTAAATTTATTTTTTATATTTTATGTGTATGTGTGTATTGCCTGCATGTAGGTAAGTGCACCCGTGTCGTGCAATGCCCTCGGAGGCTGTCAAATCCCCTGGGACTGGAGTTATGATATGGACAGCTGTTAGCTGCCATGTGGGTGCTGGGATTAGATCCCAGGTCATCTGCAAGAACAAACAGTGTTCTTAACTGCTGAGCCAACTCTCCAGCCCCATATGGTTCTTTTTTTAAAATATTATTTTAAGGTGTGTGTGTGTGTGTGTGTGTGTGTGTGTGTGGTGGTGATACACACACATGAGTGCAGATGCCTGCAGAGGCCAGAAAAGGGCATCAGATTCCCTGGTGTTGGAGTTACAGGTGGTTGTGAGTCACTGGATATGAGTGATGGGAACAGAATTTGGGTCCTTTGCAAGAACAGCAAGTGTTCTTAACTGCAGAGCCATCTCTCCAGCCCCTATTGCATGGTTTTTGAATGTGATCCTTTGTAGATGACAACATTGTGTTTCAATGTCAGAAGGCTGGACTCACCTGTGGGGAGTTTGTCTCACCCCCAGCTCTGTCTCTCTCTAGCCTCTTCTTTCTACCACTGCCTCTCTTCAGAACTGTCCCTAAACCCTCAAGGGCGATTTGTCCCCTCTAGGTTCAAGGCACATCTGTCCTTCTCCAAATTTCTAGAAATTTAGGCCCTCTGCCTCCAAGTCTTCTTACCACCCATTGGTCAGAGCAGGGCCATATGGGGGACCCTCCTCCCGTCTTGGGGAACCCAAGGCTGCCTTGTCTCCACTGCCAGAGAACACAAGCTGGCTCTCCTCTCCAGGAGGTGATCGTCACTATATTAGTTGCTTTCTTTGTTGCTGTGACAAAATGCCTGACAAAGAACTTTAAGAAGGAAGGGTTTATTTTGGCTCACAGTGCAAAGGTACCTTAATCAGGTGGGGAAAGCATGTGGTGGGGGAACATGAGGTGGCCAGTTACATCTGCAGCCAGGAAGCAGAGAGAGATGAATCCTGCCTCTCTGCTCCCTTTTTCCTTTTTGATCTTTTTGAGACAGGGTCTCCCTGTAGCCCCACCTGGCCTGGAACTTGCTATGTAGACCAGGCTGGCCTTGATCTCACAGAGATCCACACACCCCTTCCTCCTGTTTAAAGGTTTGCACCACCATGCCTGGCACTATTTGCTTTTAATTCAGTTCAGGAGTCCAGCCCATGGAATGGTGCCACCATCAGTTGGAGTGAGTCTTTCCACCTCAGCTAACAGCTAACCCAATCTACAAGCTTCCTCATAGGCATGCCCAGACATTTGCCTCCTGGGTGACTTTAGATTCTGCCAAGTTGACAGTATTAACATCAAAGTGTGCTCATGTTTTGACCCTTTAGTCACTGTATCCCCCACCTGGTCCTCCTTCTGTGACTATCTGGGGTGCTCTCCTCACCCACATAGAAGCTGTTCAGATGACAAAAGCCTTTAGGCACACTGGGGGTCTCAGTATCCCTGGTGCCCATGGATGTGACTCTACCACCATCTCTCCGCAGTCTCTACACCTGTGTGCTGGAGGTGCCCCTGGGCCAGACAGCCCGAAAGTGGCTACAGCTGGCTGTGTTCTGCTCCCCACTGACACCGGGGCAGACCCACCTGCAGCTTCGTGTGTACTTCCTGAACAATACGCCCTGCGCCTTGCAGTGGGCCATCACCAATGAACAGCCCCACGGTGGGCGCCTGCGTGGGCCTTGCCAGCTCTTCGACTTCACAGGAGCCAGAGGTGACCAGTGCCTGACGCTCAAGTACATCTCTGAGGGTGAGCGAGGCAGGTGCAGGGAACCAAGAAATAGGGAGCGCCATGAGAGAGAGGCTTCCGGTCCTCCCTGTCAAACAGGACATCCAGAAGCCCTAAGTTTCTTTGCTGGACTCTTGGGCTCCCAGCCGCTTCGAGGGAGACTTTCTGGCATTGTCTATTTCCCTCTGCTGCCTGCTCAGCCCTTGTTGGTCACCTCAAGGCAGAGAGATGCCTGGCGGAAGGGCGGAAGTGAGGGGGAACTCCGATTGGGGATGGGATTCTGAGTTTCTCTCCCTTGGGTCTTCTTCAGGTAGGTGTTGTTTGTGTGGTTGTGGACAGGCACACTTCTAGGGGGCACAGGGCTGCTTCTGGAGGTGGAGTAGGGGATGGGAGGTTACAGGGAGGCTGTGGGGTTATGTGTGTGAGAGGGAAACACAGAAACAGGCATAGAATCAAGGCTGCTGAGGAGTATCCATTCAAGCTCTGGAGAGTCCCACCACATGAGGCCCTCCTGTCTTAAGTCTTCCTTACGCCTCCCCACAGCCTCCTTAAAGGCCTACCCTCTGAGTCCCTCTGCTCTGTCCTTTCCTCAGGTTGGGAGAATGTGGATGAGAGCAGTTGCCAGTTGGTTCCCCATCTCCACATCTGGCACGGAAAGTGTCCCTTCCGCTCTTTCTGCTTCCGGAGAAAGGCAGGTATGCCAGGGGCCCTGAGGTCACGTCCTGCCTTCCCTCATCCCCTCCCTCCCAGTCACCTCACTCTGCAGCCCCACATTCCACTGTATGTGTGTAGGGTTTCTCTTAAAAGCAAGGAGCCAAAACAGGTCTTTTGTGGAGCTGCTGCTGCTTCTTCAGAGCCCCATAGCCTTCCCGGAGCATCCCTGGATGTCTCCTGGGCTCCTTTTCTCTCTCACCTGTTACTTTCTCTTTGTAGCCAATGAGAGTGAGGACTGCTCGGCAATAACCAATGAGATCATCGTCACCATGCATACCTTCCAGGATGTGAGTCGTGCAGAGACACAGAGGGAGGGCAGGGCAGGGCCCCAGGGGAGACCTGGGCAAGGGAGAAGGGCCTTCCGTGCCGTAAGGTCCTAATTACTCAATGAAAGAGCCAAAGATGGCATTTGTTAGAGAGCCACCATACTAGATCTTTGAGGGACTTAGAGCAGCTCACCTCCAAGTTCCCCTCCATCTTTGAGTCTTTTCTATGGATAGATGAATGCATCAGAAGGTTCAAAGAACCAAACTCCTAGATGAACTCCTTTCCCCCAACCCAGGGCAACCAGGACATCAAGGAGACTTGGCCTCTTCTGAACTGACTGTCTCCATCTGAGAGAGGATGTAGTGTGTCTTCAGTGGGGGTGGCTAGGAAAGAGGTCCTGAGCAAGTGGCATGGGAGTTAGGTACTCCCCCTCCCTTCCACAGCATCAGGGAAGAGTTGAACTCAGGCTTGAGAGTCTTTGGGAAACCCAAGTGGCTTCTTGGAGGATGGGGGTGGATACCCACACACTGTCATTTGGGGAGGAAAGTTGAGGTGGAGAGAAGTGGGTACCAGAGCCTGAGAGCAGTTTCTCTGTTACTGGGTGATATCTCCATGTCCCACAACTTTTGGTAGCTTAGGACACATCTCATATGGTTTTTATTGTTCTCACCCTCAAAGAGCTCACTGGCCAAAGCTAAGGCTGAATGTGGTGTTCTGGAGTCGGAGAGGCAGAGGGTAGAGGTGCTGAGTGGGGTAGGGGTTATATTTTCTGGTGAAGTGGCTCTGTGTATCCAGCTGAAGGAGAGTCATGAAGAATGGAGATGGGCCCCAGCTTCTTCATCAGGGAGGAGTGTCTTATGACCCGTGAGTGTGTTCCTTCCTTCTCTGTGATTCAGGGCTTGGAAACCAAGTACATGGAAATTCTCAGATTTCAGGCATCAGAGGAGGAGTCCTGGGCAGCCCCACCTCCTGTCACACAGCCACCGCCATGCAATAGGTGAGGTGAAGGTGGCCTGGTTCCTGCCTGGGGATGTTTGACATTCTTGCCCTGGTACCCACAGACCTAGTATAGCATTTGGGGTGGGAAGAATAGGAGAGTGGCTGGGTCTCTTTCTATGTGTTCATGCGTGTGTGTGTGTGTGTGTGTGTGTGTGCACGTGCACAGAGGTCAAAGGTGAACAATAGGTGTCCTTCCTCAGGAGATATCACTTTGGTTTTGAGACAAAGTCTCTTACTAAGATTTGGGGCTCACCAATTAGGCTAGACTGGCTGGACAGCAATTACTAGGGATCTTCCTGTCTCTACCTCCCCAACCCTAAGATCCTAAGGTACCACACCAGACTGTTTGTTTGTGTGCTGGGGATTGAACTCAGGGTCTCATGACCATGTTGCAACTGACTGAGCTATTCTCCTATCCCTGAGTCGTGCTGATCTTTCCCTCCTATCCCCCTGCCTCAGGTTGCCCCCAGAGCTCTTTGAACAGCTTCAGATGTTACTGGAGCCCTACAGTGTCACTGGTAATGACTGGCGCAGACTAGCTTCCCATCTGGGGCTCTGTGGCATGAAAATCCGGTAAGAAGCATAAAGGCTACCATGGAAGTCAAGGGTGGACTGGAGTGTGTGTGTGTGTGTGTGTGTGTGTATGTATGTATGTGGTGATCCTCAGGACATCCTGGGAACTGGACCACAGACAAGAGGGTGTCTTAAAAGTTAGAGAATAGCTACTCCCCATCTGAACTCCCCTGAAAGGGCAGCTCTTTGTGTTGATAGACCTTCAATATCTAGAGAAACTGTAACTAGACACTCAGGTCCATAAACTGGCCACTTGTATCTCCAAAGAAATCAGGAAACAGAAGTAGGTAAAATAAATAGATTGATTTACACTTTGGACAAACTGGGGAGAGAAAGAATCCAAATCTGTTGTTCTTCCCTGTCTGTGGCCTTCTTACAGTTTAACCGTGAGAGAGAGGCCAGAAGATAGGTTGTAAGACAGTTGTTAGTTTAACCAGTGTCCTAGTTTGTTTCTTCATTGCTGTGACAAAACACTCTGACCACTACCAACTTGGGGGGGGGGGTTATTTAGCTTACATCTCCCAGGTCACAGTTCATCAGGGAGCCCAAGGTAGGAACTCAGGGCAGGAACCTGGAGGCAGGAGCTGGGGCACAGGCCATGGAGGAATGCTGCTTTCAGGCTTGCTCCCTGGCCCCTGCTCAGCCTGCTTTCTTATGCAACACAGGCCCACTGCCCAGGGGTGGCACCACCCACAGTGGGCTGGGCCCTCCCACATTACTCATCAAGAAGATGCCCTCAGACATGGCCACAGGCCAGTCCAATAGAGGCAATTCCCCGACTGAGGCTCCCTCAACCCAGGTGTGTCAAGTTGACACTAAAGCTATCCAGCACAACCAGTCCCTCTCTGGTGTGTATGTGGGAGGTGACTTGGCCCCAGATTGCTCCTATTTGTCTCTGTTATCTGTTCCAGAGAGAGTATTTATTATTTATTATTTATCATTATTTATTTATTTATTATTTTTCTTGTTCAAGTCCAGGTCTGAGGACAATGGGGAAGGCATTCTGTCATTAAGATCTCTGTTTTTGAAAGACAACAGAGTCTCAGGGTTTTATGGGGTGGTGCTCGTAAAAGCCCCATGTGTTCTGGGCCTGGAAGAGTATCTTTGTCCCTAGTCCTTTCTTGGATAGGTGTACAGTGGAAGCCTTTTTTATTTTCTCAGTGGAGGTCAGCTTCAAGCTTATACTTCTGAATGTCTTTTACACAGCTGTTACAAGGAGAAAAAAGTAGTGATAGCCTCATGGTTGAAGGGAAGTCACAAGTGCCTCTCTAAAGAATTTAGGGACACCTCACTGTCTCACAGGGCTCCAGCCCATTCAGTTAGCCTGGAATAATTGTTACATGATGCCTGGCTCACAGTAGGTGTGCAATAAATATTTCACAATGAATCCACTACTATCAAGTTATTGCTACCAGTGAGTGCTTGCCATGCTATGGCCCAAGAAGTAGAGCAGCAGATTACAGGATGATGTGTGTACAACATGTAGCTGGAAGCCTGGCGCTTGTTAACACGGTAAATGTTAGCAATCACAGTAGCAATGCAGCTGTGGTTCCTGCCAAGGAATGCACAAATGGATCAGTAGAAGAACAATGCTATACTAGGTCCTAGAGTCCAGGCTGTGGCTGTGAGTGATGAGGCCTTAGAATCAGGGTGTATTTAAAAGATGCTCAGCTATTTAAGCAGTTATCTAAGTACCTACCTGTGCCCCACTAAGCACTGAGATACAAGAAAGGACTACTTTCCAGTTCCAAGTAGCTTATAACTCTATAGCAAGGGACAGACATCTTGACAATAAAGACAAGGGTTTCTTGTGCCCTCCTGTTTTATTCAATGTTGCAGAACACTGAAAAGGTTAAACACAAAATAACCAAAGCAAGAACCAGTATGACCAGAGAGCTCAGAGCTGAGAGTGAGAAAGGACAGACTGACAATAGTCATTCTGTCTGAGGGGAGCAGCTGAGGTGGTTATGGGTACAGGGTGTGCAAGGTGGGACAGGAAGGGTCTGAGGAAAGGAGGTTCATGGTGGGAGGAGGGGAGGACAGATCAGAAAGGCAAGAGGGCATCACCAGGTGGTAGATGAACTGGGTGGTCATGAGTGTGCACTGACTGGCAAGTGAAGGCGACTCTGGAAAGTTCCTGAGCAATGGGTTGTGACAGAAACTTGCAGCATGTCCAACCTGTGGTAGTGGGCTGCCTGTGGCTGAAGACAGTTATATGACTCTTCCCTCTCTCCCTCCCTCTCTCCCTCCTTCCTTCCCTCCCTCCCTCCCTCCCTTTCTCTCTCCCTCCCTCCTTCTCTCTCTTTCCCTCCGATCTCTCCACAGGTCTGCCTACTAGGAATTTTGAAGAATCCTCC
>NW_008342123.1:1444828-1448889 GCF_000622305.1 Nannospalax galili | reverse complement strand
TGGGACGTGTCCCTGCGCTCGGGCTCATTGCCGCAGCCGTGATCGGAAGCACCCGCCGCCATCTTCAGACTCTTGGGGACCGAGCTGAGCCACCTGCAAAGCTTGACTGCTTTGTCATAGCCCCGCATCAGGACCACCATCCTTCCTACATCAGGACGTCCCTTGGCCCTGCGAGCCAACTTTGTTCTGCATGTAGGTCCTTTCCTGGCCGGCAGGGGGCGCGGGAGCCTGGGTGATGGTCACAGCCCAGCCAACCTCCAAGACGCTATTTACTAGTGGACTGCCAGGTGGCCCTGTGGCCATACCTTAGAGTCTGCTCAGCTCACAAGTATTCTCGGGGCACTTACGAAGTCCCAGCACCGAGCTGGGATCATGAAGGGATGCCAGCGACTCTAAACTTGCCCTAGACCCTCGACAAGCACAGAACTCGGCAGGAATGGAGATGCCGTCGAAAAGGAGCTGGGAGCAAAATTTGAAACAGTGCCTCCCTGTATTCCATGGGCACTGATCTGCGCTTAGCTTTGAGTTGAGAGGGAGGAAAGCTGAGGAGAGTTGGAGCAGAAGATTCCAGGGAGAGTCTTGGGAGAGATCTTTGACCGGGGTTTGGGGAAATGGGATTGTTGTAAGGGACAGGAGCCAAGAGCGAGTCTCTGGGCAGGGGGCGTTAAGGAGCCATCCAAAGGGTGTGAGGGATGGTGGCAGGGGTTGAAAGCCAGGTCTCAAGGTGGGCAGTCTACCTCCCATCCACTGTCTCCTGGACCATCATATGTGCAGTCATCTTTCTACACTTAGCTCATACCTTGCCTTCTCTGTCACTATTTCTCTATCAAACATAAAGCCGAGAACCCTCAAGATAAACATTCTTGCCCCATCTCCAGTGGTGTCCATTTTAAGTTTTTGACTTTATCTTCCTGCCTGTTTCCTTCAGTTTCTCCATCTCTGAGTCAGTCTGTCATTCCATTACTTAACACCTTAGCATTTTGTCTTCACCTAGTTACAATGTACTTTTCTTTCTTTATTAAAACATCCCCAGTTATTCCCCTCAGGCAAGTATCTCCAAACCAATGTTATTTATCAAAGACTATTGAAAGAGCCTCAGCTATTTCAGGAATGAATGAGTAGGGATATTTACCCACAGATCAAGATCTCTTTCAGGGTCAGGAACTAAAGAAGAAGGGTTAAAGAGCACCCCACTCAGTCAACAAATATTTATTCAGCAACTACTGTATGGCAAATACTGTATACAGTGGAGATGAGTAGGCTGGGTCCTAAAGGGAGAAGGGAAAACTGAACTCAGTTCTAATAATGCTTTTGCTTTCAACTGTTTTGTTTAATTTGTCCAAAGGCAAGAAATCTCTCTGGTAATACTAACAATTCGCTTCCATATTTAATTAAAATATTGGTGCTTTTTTTTAATGGTGAGCAATATTGTGTAGTAAAATATGAAAAGCACTTTCTTCGTAATTAGCTATATGTTGCTCGGATTGGTAAATTTGGTTGTGAGCATGAATGTTTGTTTTTAAGGTTTATTTTTTTATTTTTAATTGTGTGTGTGTGTGTGTGTGTGTGTGTGTGTGTGTGTGTGTATGGGTTTGTGCATGTGAATGCAGGTCCCTGTGGAGGCCAGAAGAGAGCATTAGATTCCCTGGAGCTGGAGTTACAAGTGTTTGTGAGCTGCCCAAGATAGGTGCTAGGACTTGAACTTGGATCCTCTGTGAGAGCAGTTTTGTTTTTAGTTTTCTGTTTTTTTGAGACAGGGTCTCCTTGTAGCCACAGGTGGCCTGGAACGCGATGTGTAGACCTCAGTCTCACAGAGACTACCTCTGTGTCCCAAGTGCTGGAACTAAAGACGTGGACTACCAGGCCCAGCATAGTATGTGCTCTTAACCAGTGTGCCATCTCTCCATACGCTGATGGTTTGGGATGATAAAATTATACCGATAGAGAGGTTGGAGGAAAGCATTTTGTAGGTTGTACTTCTGGGAAGAAATCTGCCCAGACTGGCAAATCAGGCAGGTTCCTTTCCCTTCCTAGAAGCAAGGCTTGAACCTTGGCTCCCTATGTCCCTTCTGTCTTCTTCAAGCCTCCTTTGTCTTCTGTTCTTCTCCTCCCTTCTCCCCAGTCCACCAGGGGCTGCTGGTCTGTTCAAGTGGGTACCTTGGCTCAGGACTGGGTAGTGAAGAGCACCTTTCTGCCCTGCAGCTCTGTACTAGTCCCCATGGTTTTTCTCTGCCAGCAGGCCGATCAAAGGCATTTTTGGAATCCTTCCTACCCTAGAATTCATTTTAAGTTGCAAAAGCAGTCACAAGGATGAAGGGGATCAGTGATTCTAGTGATGGTGTAGGATGGTCAGGTTTTCTCTAGAGCAATAGAACCGATAAGATGAATATATATTAAAAAGGGATTCTTTAGATTGTCTTACATGATATGCTCTGGGTAGTCCAACAATGGCTGTCTTCACACTGGAGAGACTTAGAACTGGGTAGTTGCTCAGTTCGGGAGGCTAGGTGCTTCTGAAGTCCCAGTTTGGTGCTGAAGGCCTGGAGGATTCCTGGAATCCTGAAACCACTGGTTTCCATGTTGGAAGCCCAAAGAAGCTGGGTTCTGACATCAGCTGAAGGATGCAGCAGCGGTGGCAGCAGCGGAGGCAGTGGCGGTGGCGGCGGCAGCAGCATATTAGATGAACATGCCAGCCAGAGTAAAGGCAAGTGGGTAAGAAGCAAAGCTTTTTTCCTGGACCTCCCTTTATTTGAACTGCCATTGGAAGCTGCCACGTACATCTAGGGTGGGTCTTCTTCAAATAACCTGATCAAGAAAATCCCTCACAGGTATGCCCAGCACCTTGCCTTTTAGTTGATTCCAGATCCAATCAAGTTGACAACCAAGGTTAACCAATCACAGACACCACCCCCTTCCTTCCCAAGTCCAGCTTCTCAGAATGGGTTCCCAGGCTTGGCAAAGGGATGCTTGGAAATCTTGGGGCAAGTGAAGGCAGTGTGATTTCTGTAGGGAGGACCACCCTTACCCAACTAGCATGTATTTGTGGGCAACGAAAGCTAAGGGTGCCCAGTGGGTGTCGGGAGACTTAGTGCTTGGCATTTGGTTATGGGCTGACTACAACAGTACCACCCAACTTTCTGGACTTGAGCCTCTTTATCTTGGGAACAAAGCAGTTGTAAGAGAAGTGACCCAAGGATCCCCTCTAAGTTCACAGACTGGAGGCAGTGTGATTTCTGTAGGGAGGACCACCCTTACCCAACTAGCATGTATTTGTGGGCAACTAAAGCTAAGGGTGCCCAGTGGGTGTTGGGAGACTTAGTGCTTGGCATTTGGTTATGGGCTGACTACAACAGTATCACCCAACTTTCTGGACTTGAGCCTCTTTATCTTGGGAACAAAGCAGTTGTAAGAGAAGTGACCCAAGGATCCCCTCTAAGTTCACAGACTGGGTTGAGCTGACACACAGCAATGAAGAAACATTCACATAGGAATTTTTTCCTTTGTGTATTGACCTTGACTAGAATGATTTATGGCATTTTGTGGGTTTGCTTCCAGTCCTTTCTCTGATATGCCATCGCCTGGTCCCTAAAAATAAATTCTTGACTTTTGCTGTCATGAATGTCATCAAGGCCCTGTCTAATCCTCCTCCTGTGGGTTTAGAATCTGGAGATGGCAGGAGGGAATCAGAGGGTAAGGTGGGGCATAGGCCTGTCGACGGAGAGGCTCCAGTGCTCACAGGCAATACCTGTCTGTCTCAGCTTCCCTTCAGACTCATGAGTGATAGTCACACTGATGTCCAGATCTGTGCCATCCAATGGCGTGCAGGCGAGATGACTCAGTGGGTAAAGGTGTTTACTGCCAAGCCTGATGACCTGAGTTCAATCCCTGGGACCCACATGGTGGAGGGAGAGAACTGAATCTTGTAAGCTGTCCTCTGACCCACACATCTTACAGCATACATGTACCTCCCTCTCCTACAAAATAAATAAATGCAATACAAATTTTCAAATGTAAAGAGATGGGTGATATCAATTTGAATAATATATTTTAACCCAATATGT
>NW_008342123.1:1444256-1444356 GCF_000622305.1 Nannospalax galili | reverse complement strand
TGCAAGAACAGCCAGTGTTCTTAACCGCTGAGCCATTTCTCCAGCCCCATTATTTAAAAAATTTAAAAATTTCATTGCTTTTAAAAAAATTAGTTTGTGC
>NW_008342123.1:1444068-1444184 GCF_000622305.1 Nannospalax galili | reverse complement strand
TGTACGGAGGTAAGAGGACAACTTTTGGAGATCGATTCCCTCCTTCCACTGTGGGTTTTGGGGCTTGAACTCAGGCCTCTAGGCTTGTACAGCAAGTACTTTATCTGCTAATTTAT
>NW_008342123.1:1433721-1443014 GCF_000622305.1 Nannospalax galili | reverse complement strand
CAGTGATGTTAACCGCGGAGCCATCTCTCCAGCCCCAGGGATTATTCTTAAAATTTAAGTTCATTGAAACAAAATAAAGATTCAGTCCCTCAGTTGCACTAGCCATATCTCAAGAGCTTAGTAGCTATAGCTAGTGGGTATTATTGCTAGATAGCACAGGTCTAGATTATGAATAACTTTATAGTGTACTTGAATATCTATCCATCCATCTATCCTATTTATATCCACCTGTATCTATCCATTCATCCCCATCCATCCATCCATCCATCCATCCATCCATCCATCCTTATCCATTCATGAATCTATCCATCCCCATTGATCCATCCATCCCTATCCATTCATGCATTCATCCATCCCCATCTGTCCACCCATCCCATCTATCCATCCATTCAACCCCATTTACCTATTCATTCCCATCCATTTCTCCCTCCCTCCATCCATCCTTCCATCCCTCCATCTGTTCATCCATCATTTACTGAATATCCACCTTATTCCAAGCCCTGCATAAGTTATTGGTGATAAAATTTCAAGAATGAGCATCTTGTTCTCTTGGAGTTACTGGGAGTCCAAGGGAAGGGCACCTTTCTTCTGTGCTTCTTTGTACCCAACTGAAGAAGGAAAAGAGAAGGCTAATACAGTGAAACTTTAGCAAAAGCTCACCAAGAAGCTCGGGAGGTGGCTCAGTTTGTAAAGTGCCTGCCTTATAAGCATGATAACGAGTATGCTCCTTAGGCATCACATTAAAAAAGCTGGGCATAGTCGTGCATGCTCTGGGATATGCATTGGGGAGGTGGAGACAGGAAGGTCTCTGGGCTCCTTAACCTGCCAGCTTAGTCTACTTGGCAAGTTCCAGGCCAGTGAGAAACCTTGTCTCAAAAACAAGCAAGCAAACACACAAACAAAGGTAGCTAGATAGCATCTGAGGAATGACACCCAAAGTTGTCCTTTGGCTTTCACAGACAGACACAGACAGACAGACACAAGACAGACAGACAGACAGAGACAGACACATAGACTCAAGACAGACAGACAGACAGACAGACAGACAGACAGACAGACAGACACAGACAGACAGACACAAGACAGACAGACAGACACAGACAGACACATAGACTCAAGACAGACAGACAGACACACACACAGAGTGTTGGTGAGCTAACTTTCAAATGCCTCTTCCAGCAACACAGGCCTTTTTGTTCTCAGAGGCTGAAAATACAGACTGCATTTTGGAGTCTGCTTAGCAGATGGAGGTCTAGATACATTTATACATTTGAACTCAGACAAGACTGATCCACAGCTGAATTCTCACTCTTTCTCTCTCCTCTCTGTGGGAATCAAACTCGGGTCCTCTGCAAGAGCAGTCAGTGCTCTTAACTGCTGAGCCATCTCTCCAGAGAGAGAGAGAGAGAGAGAGAGAGAGAGAGAGAGAGAGAGAGTAAACAGGCATGAAGGCCTTCTTTTGAGAAGCTAGAAGTTTAGCAAACATGTATTATTACAGTTCTTCAGTGATTTGTGAACTATGGAGGCTCTGCACTTTATTATTTGTGCTTTGATCAGTTGGAGAGAGCTTATATAGTGTATAATGAAGGCCTCTGGTCAATGTACTAATGAGTCTTTCTCTGGACAGGCTGCATTATATCCTTCCTATGTGGCAGTCTGTGATAATGAAAGAGCAGGAACAGAGAAGGCGATATTCAGGTGTCCCAAATAAGCAAACTAAAATACAGACATCCCAGCTGGAGAGATTGCTCAGTGGTTAACAACACTTGCCATTTTTCCAGAGGACCTGTTCAGTTCCCAGCACCCACATTAGGTGACTTACAACTGCCTGTAACCCCAGCTCTAGGGGCTCCAATACCCTATTTTGGCATCCATAGGAACGTGCACAAACATGACAGATACACAGGAAAGCATACATACATGTAAGCACACATAAATCTTAAAAAGTATGTAATCCTGTGTTGATCTTCTCTTTTCCAAATTAAGAAGCAAAACAAAAATGAAAGTGTGTGTGTGTGTGTGTGTGTGTGTGTGCGCGCGTGTGTATGTGTGTGTGTATTTTTTGAGACAGGGTCTCACACTGTAGCCCAGGCTGTCTTAGAACAATCCTCCTGCCTCAGTCTCTTGAGTGTTGGCATTACAGGTGTGAACCATCATGCCTGGTTCTAGAATGCTTTTTATTAAAAAAAAACTTTATTTTTTCATTATTTATGTGTACGAGTGTTTAGCCGGCATGTATGTAAGTACACCACATGCATACATTGCCCAGGGAGGTCAGAAGAGGGTATCAGATTCCCTGGAACTAGGGTTATGGATCACTGTTAGTTGCCGTATGGGTGCTGGGAACTGAACCCAGGTATTCTGCAAGAGAAGCCAGTGCTCTTAACCCCTGAGCCATCTCTCTCCCTAGAATGCATTCTATGAGAATTTTTATCCTTATTCATATTTTTTCAGAGATTTTTAAAATGTGTATATGCATGTGTGTCTCTAGGAAGTTATGTGTTCCGTGTGCATGTAGGTGCTCATGGAGGCGTGATGAGGGCATTAGATCTCCTTGAACTGGAGTTGTAGGTGGTTGTCAGCCACCACGTGGGTGCTGGAAACCAAACTCAGGTTCTCTGGAAGAACAGTAAGTGTTCTTAACCACGGAGCCATCTCTCCAGTTCCTATTATTAATCTTTTAAAGACTTCACACACGTTTATTCATCTGCTTAGCACATATTTGACTGCTTATTTTGTGCTTAGAATCATGGTGGGCCTTCATTTGTTTCCTTATCTAATCTCTGTCATGCTGGTTTTAATCCAGTCTACACTAGTTTCTTGTCAGTAGAGCTGTTCCAGCTTCTAGCAAAAAAAAAAAAAAAAAAAGCCAAATCCCCAACAAAAAACTGACATCAGTCCTAGCCGGTTAATGCCATCATGTTGTGGAGATATTGGCCCAAGGACAGGAATGTTCTTAATAGTAGTTATCAGCCTTCAGGTGAGAGTAGATTCAATTTCCAAACATACAGAAAGATGCCGCGAGGGAGTAAAGAATAATGTTTGGGAAATGCTGAAGAGGGAGAAGCTGGGATTGTACAAACGTTCCTTAGTGGAATAGTCAGTAGGGATAGGGTAGGAAAGGGCCTGCCTTGGGAATCCTGGATCAATATGAAGAAAGTGTACAGCTGGTGTGGTGATGCACACCTTTAATTCCAGCACTTGGGAGGCAGGACAGGCATAGCTCTATGAGTTCAAGGCCAGCCTAGTCAACATATGGAGTTCTAGGACAGCCAAGGATACATAGAAAGATCTCTTCTCAAAAATTAGGACATAGGGCTGGAGAGATGGCTCAGTGGTTAAGAGCACTGACTGCTTTTGCAGAGGACTGGGTTTGGTTCCCAGTACCCACACGATGGCTCACAACTGTTTGTAACTCCAATTCCAGGGGTTCCAAAGCCCTCTTATAGCCTCCAAGAGCATTACACACATGAGTTCACTTATACACATGCAGGAAAAACACTCATACACATAAAATAAAAATAAATAAAATTTAAAAATTTAAAAATAAAAGCAAAATAAAATATGCAAGACAGAAAGTGGCATTTGTTGTCTCTGAAGTCTACAGGAATGCTTCACATCTGCCTTGTGCCTGCTGTGTTTGACTTCCCCACAGCTGGGTTGCAATCACTCTGGCTGAAGAGACCATTTGTTGTGGTTCAGATATGAAGTATTCTGTGAAAGGCTCCTGTGTGGAAGGCTTGCTTCCCAACACTGCAGCATTCAGAGGCTTCTGGGAAATGATTGCATCATGTGGATATTGACCTCATCAATGGATGAAGCCACTGATGGATTTGTAGTTTGATGACATGATTGGGAGTCAGTGGAAATTGGGAGTTGGGGGGGTGATTGGAGGAAGTAGGTCACTGGGGACATGCTATGGGAAGATATCCATGTCCTGGCTTCTTTGTGTTCTCACTGCATTCTGTCTGCCGTGAGGTGAGCCATGCTGCTCCACCACCTGCTCCTTACTGTGATGTTCTCCTTCACCAGAAGCACCAGAACCAGGTGACCATGTACTGAAGCCTTAGACACCAAGAGTCAGAGTAAATCCCTTAAGTGGTATGATGGTAAATATTGATTGCCAACTTGACAGAATCCCTAAAGTGTCTGTTTGTTATTTTAGAAAATATTTTATTTATTATTTTTATTTTATGTGCATGAGTGTATTGCCTGCATGCATGTAAGGGCACCTGTGTTGTGCAATGCCTGCAGAGGCCATAAGAGGGCATCAGATCCCTTGGAACTGGAGTTATGAATGGTTGTTAGCCACTATATGGATGTTGGGAATCGAACCCTAGTCCTCTGCAAGAACAGCCAGTGCTGTTAACTGCAGAGCCATCTCTCCAGCCCTGTGTTTGCTATTTAAGTTGCCTAACTGATGACCTTCCGTTACAGCTGTCTAGAAGGCGTAAGATGGGCTGTGGGGCATAGTTGGTGACTCTTAAGAACTTGGAGGTGCTGAGTATGGTAGAGCATGCTTCTAGTCCCAGCACTCAGGAGGCAGAGGCAGTAAGTTTGAGACCAACCTGATTTACATAGGGAGTTCCAGGCCAACCAGAGCTATGCGGGGAGACCTCCTCTCAAAACAGAAAACAAAACAGAAATCAAGCAAACAGAACAAAAATAAAAGAAAACAAAAACCAAGGAGGTGTGGCTACTCAGCTATTCAGAGCTTGGGGCTCTGTTTAGGTGCTGGGGATCTTAAGTCTAGACTTAGAGTCAATGAATCCTGATACAATTCCCGAACATTCCCTTTGGCTTATATTCTCTAGAATTGCTTTCTCTTGCTTGGAACCAAAAAACATGCTTTAATACTCTTTAACCTTACACTTCAGCCATGAATATCCTTGACTCTGTGTTAGTTATTCCCTTCATTTATTTTCCTGTTGCTGTGATAAAATGCTCTGAGAAAAAGCAAGGTAAAGGAGAAAGAGTTTGTTTTAGCTCACAGTTCAAGGTACCGTTATGTTGGAGAAGTCACAGCAGCAGGATCTTGAAACAGCGGGTCACATCTTATCAACAGTGAGGAAATAGACTGGGCTGGAGAGATCGCTCCGTGGTTAAGAACTCTTGTTGTTCTTCCAGAGGACCCAGGTTCGATTCCCAGCACTCATATGGTGGTTCACAATCACCTATATATGACTCCAGTTCAAGGAGATCCAGTGCCCTCATCTCGCCTCCATGGGCACCTACAGGTATACAGTTCCAGGGGATCCAACATCCTTTTCTGGCCTCTGTGGGCACTGCATGCATGTGGTGCATTTACATATAGCCGGCAAAACACTCATATACATAAAAAATGAAAATAAAACCTTTTTAAAAAACAATCAGGAAAGAGAGTGCTTGGAGCTGCTCAGTTCTGTTTCTCCATGTACTCAGTCCAGGATCTCCATACACAGTGGGCAGGTTGCCAAACCTCAATGAACATGATCAAGATAATCCCCAACAGACATATCCAGAGACCCATCCTTCCAGGTGATCCTAGATTCTGTCAAGCTGACAACAGTAATTATTACAGTTATCTTGTGTGGTAACAAATTACCATTCACGTTAGTGGACAGCAATACCCATTCATCATCTCTTACTATCTTCGTGGTTAGGATTCAGAGAAATACTGTAAGCTGGGGTTCTCTGGAGGCTGCCTTTGGCTGCAAGTTTGACTGGGACTGGAATGTTCCCTTCTATGGTGACCCCTCTGCATGGCTGGCTTTTTGGTGCTAGTTGTCCAAGGTCTTGGTTTTTCACCTTATGGTCCTTCATAGAACTTCTTGAGAGTCCTGGTAGCACAGATGATGATCATATATGATCACATATTTGTTCCTCCATGGTCTATTGGGGGTAAAAACAGCTGTGAGCTCTCAGGCTTGCAACCGTTCTCTGCCAGGCAAATCAAGATCTTTCCTCTCACGTTGTTTTCAAGTGGAGGAGGCTCATTTCATTTATTCGTTTCTTTATTTCAGTCTGCTTTTCTGAAATATACATATATTAAGGAGTGGCTAAATAGAGGCAATTAACATATATATCATGTCATGTGCTTATTTCGTGTGGTGGGAACACAGAATTCACTCTTTCAGGTTTTTTTTTTCCTTTTTTTTTAAGAACACAAATGCATTGTTGTTAACAATAGTAGGGAAGGCTTTCTTTTTTGACTTTTATTATTTTTATTTTATGAATGTACTGTCTTCATGTACATGTCTCCATGTAAGTGCACCTGTGTCATGCAATGTCTGAGGAGGTCAGAAGAGGGTGTTAGACTCCTCTTGAACTTGAGGTATGGACAGTTGTTAGTAACCATTTGGGTGCTGGGATTTGAACCTAGGTCTTCTGTAAGAGCAGCCAGTGCTCTTAACCACTGAGCCATCTCTCCAGCCCTGAGAAGGCTTTCTTTAATCTTGGTCCCTTCCAACGATTTTGTAGTAGGATCTTCTTGGGAAACCTGGAGGAAGTGCTGCTTAATTATTTTTTAGGGAACTTTATAAGTTCATGGCACATCTTGTGTGTGTGCATGTGTATGTATGTGTGCATGACCTATGTATGTGTGGAGGCCAGAGGACAACTGTGAATGTCATTCCTCAGGTGCCAGATTTTTTTTTTGGTCTTTTTGAGACAGGGTCTTCCTATGGTCACAGCTGTCCTGGAACTATGTAGACCAGGCTGGCCTTGAACTCATAGAGATCCGCCTGCCTCTGCCTCCCAAGTGCTGGGATTAAAGACGTGTGCCACCACGCTCAGCCAGACTTTATTTTAATCAATTTATTAATTTAGAGGGAGGGTCTCTCATTGGTCTAGAACTTGCTAGTTGGGCTAGTCTGGCTGGTTAGAAAGCCCCAGGGATCTGCCCATCTCTGCCTCCCAGTGCTGGAATTAAAAGCGTTTACCACCATATCTGTCTCTCTTTCTCTCTTTCTTTTAGTGTGGAAGTGAATTCAAGTCATCATGCTTGCAAGGCTAGCACTTTACAAACTAAGTTAGCTCCCCAGTCCTTACAGTGTATCCTGGTGTGTCTTGAAGAATGCAGGGGTGTGAATATTTACCCTAGTCTTCCTGTGTAGCATCCAATTTGCTGTAAGTCTTCAGGAAAGTGTTTAATAAATACTGTTAATCAAAAATCAGTGGGGACCAGTGACTGGCTGCATGGTGGGCTGGAGAAGCATGCAGAGTGCTAGCATGTTTTTATGTAGAAATTTCTACTAAATAAACCTTCCATTTGGGAGGCAAGCTGGTTAAGACATAGGATGCTCTAAGAGAGGTGAAACATTCCATCCTAGCCAAAGCTCATTAAGCTCAGGCAGTAAACAACTTAAAGCCTTCAGGAAGTTCCTGAAACTGACCAGATTCACTAGGCTCCTTCCTCTCCAAGCCTATATAAGTAGTAAGGACTATTTAGAGACCTTCGCAGACCAGACCAGACTAGCTGCCTGGAAGGGGAGCAGCATAACTGATCCAAAGAGGTTCAAACCAGCTGAACTACCCTGTAAATACACCCTCCAAGGGCCTGAGCTGTATGTCCATTGTGTAGTGAGCTCCAGGTTCCCAAATTTCATGTGCTGTTAGATTTTTGGAGAATAAAAAGAGAGATAGAGGAGTAGGAGACAGAAAACAGAGCCAGACCTGCAATAGGCAAGGAATATATCCTCCTTTATTCAAAGAAGACACAGTGAGAGGTAACGGCTGACGGCAGGAACCAAGCTTCTACAACTAGACAAAGAAACATGGGGGCGGGGTGGGGGAGTTTTTTTATACAAAAGTTGTGAGCACAGCTGCACTTTGTGGGGAGTTAAATTTGGTTTGGTGTCCTTGAGGGTCTCTTTCCCTTTTCTCAGACAGGCGGGTGAGTTATCTATAGCACTAAAGGAGACAGGTGGGCTCCAGAGTCTCTCTCTCAGCCCAGGGAGTGCCCAGTTGATAAGGCTTAAGCAAGGCCAGGCTGCCAGTTTAGGGCCAGTGTGACACTTTAAGGGATTTACGGCTTTCCCTAATGAAGGTTGTGACTGCTGCAATTCACATATTCTATCACTGTCATTGATGTTGGGTGGGCCATACTCCTGCAAGGAACCCCAATAAAACTCATTAGTCTACTAAATTAGATTTTGATGGTATTCTTACTTTGAGCGGTTGTTGGCTCCCTACCTGAGGTAAGTAGACATTTGTTTGTGTCTCCCTGGGAACAGTGTTACAAAGCACATGTACACACATACCTGCACAGACAATTCTGGCAAAGTTCTTGCAGTCCACCTTTGGAAAACTGCTCATACAAAACCTAGGCATTGAGGGCTGGAGAGATGGCTATTTAAGGGATTTACGGCTTTCCCTAATGAAGGTTGTGACTGCTGCAATTCACATATTCTATCACTGTCATCGATGTTGGGTGGGCCGTACTCCTGCAAGGAACCCCAATAAAACTCATTAGTCTACTAAATTGGATTTTGATGGTATTCTTACTTTGAGCAGTTGTTGGCTCCCTACCTGAGGTAAGTAGACATTTGTTTGTGTCTCCCTGGGAACAGTGTTACAAAGCACATGTACACACATACCTGCACAGACAATTCTGGCAAAGTTCTTGCAGTCCACCTTTGGAAATGTGCTCATACAAAACCTAGGCATTGAGGGTTGGAGAGATGGCTCAGGGGTTAAGAGCACTGGCTGCTCTTGCAGAGGACTCAGGTTCAATTCCTAGCACCCGTATGACTGCTGACAACTACCTGTAACTCCAGTTCTAGGGGAATCCAACATCCTCTTCTGACTTCCTTGGGTATTGTACTATGTGGGTGCATTTATACACATATAAGCAAAAAACTCAAAAGGAATAAAATATTTTAAAACCCAGGCATTGGACAATACCATCTGTGACCTCCCCAAAGGGCAACTTTGATGGTGGATGTATGGGTATTTCTTTGATCAAAACTAGCTCAAGCATGTGACAGCCCCTCATAGCTTCCTGAGTGCCATGATGCACCCATTGTATCTTAAGACTGCCCTTCAGAGATCTGAAGGATGAAAGAGTCAGTGAATTTTTAATCTGGCATGTGTGTGGTATATGTGGGTATGTGCATGTATGTGTACATGGATGCCAGAGGCTGATGCTGCATTTCTGCTTTTGCGCTCCACCTTATTTTTTTTTAATTTTTTTTTTGTCTTTTTGAGACAGGGTCTCCCTGTAGCCCCAGCTGTTCTGGAACTCATCATGTAGACCGGGCTGGCCTTGAACTCACAGAGATCCGCCTGCCTCTGCCTCCCGAGTGCTGGGATTA
>NW_008342123.1:1375479-1433708 GCF_000622305.1 Nannospalax galili | reverse complement strand
AGTGCCATGATGCACCCATTGTGTCTTAAGACTGTCCTTCAGAGATCTGAAGGCTGAAAGAGTCAGTGAATTTTTAATCTGGCATGTGTGTGGTATATGTGAGTATGTGCATGTATGTGCACATGGATGCCGGAGGCTGATGCTGCGTTTCTGCTTTTGCGCTCCACCTTATTTTTTTTAATTTTTTTTTTGTCTTTTTGAGACAGGGTCTCCCTGTAGCCCCAGCTGTTCTGGAACTCATCATGTAGACCAGGCTGGCCTTGAACTCACAGAGATCCGCCTGCCTCTGCCTCCTGAGTGCTGGGATTAAAGGCGTGCACCACCAGGCCTGGCCTCCACCTTATTTTTTGAGACAGAGTCTCTCACTGAACCAAGCTCATTATTTAGGCTAGGCAGGCAGGTCAGCAAGCCCTGGAGATTCTCCTGTTGCAGGACATATAAGGCAGGACACCAGGAGATGCAGGAAACAAGTTTATTTAGGCTGCAGTCTTGGCCCAGAGAGTCCTGTCTTAAAGTTCTGAGGCCTGATTAAGAGGAATACATGTATTTTATAGGGTTCCATATTCATAAGCATATATTCAAAAGCATTGCAGTAAGGTTCCATTTCTTAAAGTTTAAAAGTTTCCCAAGAAGGCCTGGAAGTTGCAAGGTCTTTCCACAACTGTCTAGGGCTGGGGGTGTGATGTCCCCATCCTCAGCTAGATGCCGAAGTTGTTACCACATTAGTTTTTTTCTAAAACCATAGCCCTATCTAGTCATGCCAGTGTTCTTACCACAAACTTGTCAGCTGAATTCCACTGACAAGAGACAGAGAAAAGACACGGATTAAAATCCGTATTTTCCCTATATCACTCTTGTCTCCATCTCCCAGCTCCCAACACTGAGGCTACAGGTATGTACTGCTGCATGTGCATCTTACATCTTCTGTTAAAACACACAACACATGTATTTTATCTGAAGAGGTTCAGCTCTGCCACCTTGGCTGAGGTTCATGTATCAGATCAGATAGCTATTACCTAGGACAAGGACCATGAAGACCATCTTATTAATTTTAGGGGGAATTTATTTATTTTTATTTTGTGTGTATGAATTATCTGGATGTTTGTAAGTGTACCTGTGTTGTACAACACCCACGGAGGTCAGAAGAGGGTGTCAGATTCCCTGGAACTGGACTTACAGATAGTTACTAGCTGCCATGGCCATGTGAGTATCTCTGCAAGATGGCTCTTAACCACTGAGCCATCTCTCTAGCCCCTTAGGATGTATCTTTAAAGGAGGGCGGTAGAGGGCTAGCTGTCTATCAGAATGCATTTCCCCTCCCTTCACTGTCATCACACTGGGCAAGGCATGGTGGTACACATTATAATCCCAGCCTTGTAGGAGAACTTTGCATTGGAAGCAAACCTGGACTATGTGTTTGTGTTTGTGTTTGTGTGTGTGTGTGTGTGTGTGTGTGTGTGTGTGTGTGTGTAGCTGGTGATGTAACTTAGATGAGTGCTTGTCCAACATGCACGAGGTCCTGATTTCCATCCCCAGCACTGTATAAATCAGGCATGGTGGCACATTCCTGTAATCCTATCACTTGGTAGGTAGAGGCAGGAAGATCAGGAATTCAAGGTCATCCTCAGGTACATGTCAAGTTTGAGACCAGTCTGGGTACCTGAGATCCTGTCTTACTTTCTCTGTATCCCCAGTGTCACTGCAGGTAGTTAGTTGTGCCTAGGTAGTGAAGTTCTGATCATCAGAGTGTGTTGTGAAGGATGGAGGGGCTCAGAAGACTTCCAGGCCCAGCTTCATGGTCAGCATATCTTCTCAAACTGTTTCTCCCCTTCCTGCTGGCTACAACGGGGCATGGCAACAGCCCAGGATTATGGTTTGAAGATGAATGTCTCTCACAGGCTCATTGTTGAAGGCTTGGTCCCCAGCTGGTCATGCTGTATTGGAAGGTTCTAGAAACTGGGAGTTGGGTTCTATCTAGCTGGAGGAAGTAAGTTGGTGGAGGCGTGTCTTCCTGGGCTGAATCTTGTCCTGGGTACTTGTGATAATTAATATTGGTCATCAACTTGAGAGGATCTAGAATCACCGAGGAGACAAGCCTCTGGGCATGCCTGTAAGGGAGTGTTTGAGGGGGGAAGACCCATTCTCAATGTAGGTAGTACTTTTCCATGGGCTGGGGTCCCAGACAGAATAAAAAGGAGAAAGTGCTGGGCGTGGTGGCGCACACCTGTAGTCCCAGCACTTGGGAGGCAGAGGCAGGCAGATCTCTGTGAGTTCAAGGCCAGCCTGGTCTACATAGTGAGTTCCAGGACAGCTGGGGCCACAGGGAGACCCTGCTTCAAAAAGACCAAGAAAAAAAAAAAGAGAGAAGGTAAGTTGAACATCAGCATTCATTGGTCTCTCTGCTTTCTGACTGCAGATGCAAGGTGATCAGACATCTCATCTACCGCTGCCATAACTTTCCTGCCTTAAAGGGCTGTATCCCCTTAAACTGTGGGCCAAGATAAACCCTTCTTCCCTTAAGTTGTTTATGCCAGGTATTTTGTCAGAGGGACACAAAAGGTAATAACTCACCCTCACCATGCCAAAGAGGACCCTATATTGAGGGGTGAGAAAAAAGCCAGATGGAAAAAAGAACTGGAGTCCCTCCCTTATTCTGCCTGAATAGGGCTTCCTGCCCATCAAGAGGTCTCCCCCAGAGCATGTAAGAGAGAAAATCATTTCTGGCATCTTTAAGCTGCAGGCTACTGTTGGAACTCATGGTTGCAACGGCCTCCCTGTGTGTCACAGATTAGACAAGTTTACTCTGGAGGCTGAACATGTGGTAAGTGCTCAGCAAATGTTAGCTCCTTCGATGACTATTTGCCTTTCCAAAGCTTGTACTCATCTCTAAACCCCGAGCTGTGAATAGGGAGTCACTTTCACAAGGTTTCTGCAGAGTCTGTACAGCTCTGTTTGGTGCCCAGGCACTCAAACCTGGCCTGGAGTGGATATTCATCCTCCTGTATGGAATGCAGAGTCACTTCAGGTCACGGGAAGGGTCCGGGATATCTGGGTTGGGCTTCATCACTATCAAGAGTCAGTTCTTGGACCCTGACCCCATTCATTTCCATGCCTGACTCAGATAACATTCTGGAGTGCCAGAGGACAGAGGACATCTGCAGACCTGATGGGGTGAGCAGTGGCCCACGACTGTACCGTTTTGGGGCTCATAAGAGATACCTCTAGAGGGCCCTAGGCATGGGTGGGTGGGTGTGACTTGGGCTGGATAGAAGAATCTCTGTAAAAGCAGGTAGATAAGGGCAACAACTGGTGTGACATGAGTGACAGCTATAAATGTATGAGCCCTTGTATTGGTAGGTGAGGTGAAAAACAGCTTACTCTAAAATAAAGTGAGACTATCAGGTTAGAGGCAGCTATGACATTTTACATTTCTTCATTTGGGATCGGGTGACTGCGATGTCATAGAATTTCATCTGCAGCAGAGCCCTGATGAGAGCCTGTGGACAGGTTGACATGGGTTCAAAGACTTCCTCTGAACACCATCCTATATTGTGGTCATTTCTCCCCAAGTTGCAGCGATGTTTCAGACTGTATTTAGAAAATTAAGGCTCCAGGGCTGGGGATGTAGCTCGGTTGATAGAGTGCTTGGCAAGCCTCGCCTCATAAACTGGGCATTGTAGTGCATGCTTGTTATCCCGATACTTGGGAGTTGGAGGCAGAGGATCAGAAGTTCAAGGTCATCCTCAGGCTATCAGTTTGAGGCTAGCCTAGGATATGCAACACCCTGTCTCAATTAAAAGAAAAAAAAAACCGGATGTAGCTACCTAGTAGGTCCTCAATACCGGCACTGAAGAGGCAGAGACAGGCAGATCCAAGGCGCTCATTGGCCAGACAGCAGAGTCAATTGGTGAGTCCCAGGTTCAGGGAGAGATCCTGTCTCAAAAACCAAAGTGGAGAAGGAATTGAAGAGATACTCAGTATCAAACTGTGGCATCCACATGCACATATGAGCACACATGTACATGCGTACCCACATGCATATGTGCATACATGCAAAACACACACACACACACACACACACACACACACACACACACACACACAGTTAAGGTCTTTCCAAAACTTCATGCCATGTATCAGGGATCTGCAACATCGGAACCATCAGAACAACTGGAATGGGATGTTATCTGCCAACATTATTCTTTGGCTGAATTGAACAGTTCAAAAACCAGGCTTTAAACAATACTGACACCATCTAGGCTTCTAAGCCACAGCCAGGATAAACAGGAAAAGTGTGTTTTCTCACAGTCTTCAATGTTCTCTGGTTCTCTGAGTGGTAGATTGGGAAGAAAGGTTTAACTTGATCCCTGTAACATCTTCACCCTACGCAGCATCGTCCTTTAATGCCTTTGAGGTTGGTATTGCCTTGAACTCTTGATGAATGTATGTGTGACCTGGCAGGTGCTTCTAGAATAAACTCATTTCATCAACATTAAATATTTGTTTTGGCAAATACTTCTCTCCCACAATTATCCTAGGCAGCTCTTCCTAAAAGCTGCGGTGCCTTCAGTTTCAACACTGACCTTCAAGTTATGAAAATTCTGATGGCTTTTGAAACATTGGAACCCCCTGTGACTGGCTCTAAACATCTGTATGTGTGTACATAGGAACAATAGCGTGGTCTTTTAGCACATGGAAAAGACTTCTTGCTTTAGCCCATATTATCAGTGGGCTAAGCAGCTGTTTTCTGCATCTGGTCTTTTGTCCATGTGACAAACAACTTTTCTATAGCATTGGTCAGTGTCACTCCTTTCTTCTACAGACAGTGAATTTAACTGTGCTGATAATTTCCTTACATTTCTGGCTCACTTATCTTTTAAAAAATAATTTATTATTTTTATTTTATGTGTATGGGTGAGTGTATTGCCTAAATGTGTGTAAGTACACCTGTGTCGGGCAGTGCCCACGGAGGTTAGAAAACGGTGTCAGATTCCCTGGAACTAGAGTTATAGAAGATTGTTAGCCGCTGTGTGGGTGCTGAGAACTGAACCAAGGTCCTCTGCATGAACAGCCAGTGCTTTTAACTGCTGAGCCATTTCTGCAGCCCCCTCACTTGTTATCTTTTAAGATAGTTGAGATTGAGCCAGGCATAGTGGCACATACCTTTAATCCTAGCACTAGGGAGACAGAGGCAGGTAGATCTCTGTGAGTTCAAGGCCAGCCTGATCTACATAGCGAGTTCCAGAGGCCATAGGGAGACTGTTTCAAAAAGACCAAAAGATGGCAGAGAATGTCAACTGTGTAAGTCCTGTCTCTCATGCAATGGCTATTCCCAGCTTGCCACATTCCTTGAGCCTGGGAAAGACCAAAATTTGAGGTAGGGTTTCTATGGAACACAGCTCCCTTTCACACCATTGTGAAGTTGGAAAACCCTAAGGTGAACCTTTGTGAGCAGGGGACCTCTGCGAGTGTTGGGTATATAGTGTAGTGTCTACGTGTGCTTGCCTCACTAAGAGCTGTGGAGAGCCTCCTTATCCCCCACTTTGGTTCTTTAATTTCAACAAGATGTTCTACACACTTCTTTTCTAGCTTTTGACTTTTTTTTTTGGTCTTTTTGAGACAGGGTCTCCCTGTAGCCCCAGCTGTCCTGGAACTCGCTATGTAGACCAGGCTGGCCTCGAACTCACAGAGATCCGCTTGCCTCTGCCTCCCAAGTACTGGGACTAAAGGTGTGAGCCACCATGCCCGGTGCTTTTGACTTTTTAAAAATTATTTTATTTTTTAAAATTTGTTTTTATTGGATTCTTGTGTATTTCATACAGAACATCTCAAACAATCTTAATCATTTTTATACCCCCATTCCCACCGGCACCCTCCCATAGCCACTCCTCCACTGGAGCCCAGGAGGTGCATGACCATATGCAAACAGAGTCCTATAAGCTCTTGGGAACCTGTTCAGATGATTCTATGACAATGGTGTCAGCATATACAAGTCCCCTGCAAACTCAGGTAATTATTTTATTTTTAGATGAAAAAAACGTGTGCATGTATACATGTCTGCCACGTTAGTGTGGGTGCCTGCAGAGGCCAGGTGAGAGCATTAGATCTCCTGGAGCAGGAGTTATAGGCCTTTGTGAGCTGCCTGATGTAGGTACTGGGAACTGAACTCAGGTCCCCTGAAAGAGCATCAAGCCCTCAACCACTGAACTATCTCTCCAGTCCCTTAGCTTTATACTTGGAACAAATTATGGACTCCCAAGAAATTGCAAAACAGTACAGAGAGTTCCTATAAACCTGCCACTCACCCCAAGGGTGGTATCTGACTTAACTATAGTGCATTACCAAAACCAGAAAACGGGGCTGCAGAGATGGCTCGGAGGTTAAGAGCACTTAATGCTATCCCAGAAGACCAGGGTCCAGCTCCCAGCACCCACATGGTGACTAACACCTGTCCTTAACTCCAGTTCCAGGGGATCTGACACCCTCTTCTGGCCCCTGAGGGTACCAGACATTCATGTGGTACCCTTACATACATGCAGGCAAAATACTCATAAAATAAAAAGAAATGAAATCTTTAAAAGAAACACCAAGAAAGTGACCAGGACACAGCACAGTTAACTGGATCACACTACCCTCAGATTTGCTCCTGCCTCTACAAGTCCAGCTTTTATATTGGCCCATTGGGTCCCACCTGTGAGGAGTCAACCAAACATGGATTGAAAACTTTTGAAAAAAAGTTGCGTCTGAAAAAGAAAAGATGACATGAAAGTAGAAGTGGAAGTTAAAGAAGAAGGGGAACAGGGCAGGAGGAAAGGGGGTAAGAGAAGGTGATGGGGTGAATATGAACAGAGCACATTATGCAAATATATGAAAATGTCAGTGAATCTTATTATTTTATTATATTTTATATTATTACCATATGTTAGTTTACAATTTTTATTTTATTTTATTATGTGTATGAGTATATTACCTGCACATAAGTGCACCCTTGTTGTGTTGTATACATGGAGGTCAGAAGAGGGCATTGGATCCCCTGGAACTGGAGTAACAAATGATTGTTAGCCACCACATGGGTGCTGAGAACTGAACCTGGGTCCTCTTCAAGGGCAACCAGGGCTCTTAACGGCTGAGTCATCTCTCCAGCGTCCTTATTATTATTTTAATAGTGTGTATGCATAGGTGTCTGTGGTGTTATAGGCACATGAATGCAGGTGCCTACACAGGCCAGAAGAAGCTATTGGAAACCTTGGAGCTGGAGTTAAAGGCGACTATGAGCTGCCCAATGTGGGTGCGGGAAACAGAACTCAGGTCCTCTGTAAGTACAGTACTGACTCTTAACTGCTGAGCCATCTCTCCAGTCCCACATGCTAGTTTTAAAAAAGAGATATAGCAGGGCTGGAGAAATGGCTCAGCAGTTAAGAGCACTGACTACTCTTGTAGAGGTCCGGGGTTTGATTCCCAGCACCCACATGGTGGCCACAAACCATCCTTAACTCCAGTTCCAGGGAAATCTGACACCCTCTTCTGACCTCCTCGGCATTGCATGACACAGGTGCGCTCACATACATGCAGGCAATACACTCATACACATAAAAATAATAAATAAGGAGCTGGAGAGATGGCTCAGTGGTTAGAGAACACCGACTGTTCTTGCAGAAGACCCGGGTTCGAATCCCAGCACCCACATGGCAGCTAACAAGTGTCTGTAACTCCAGTTCCAAGGGATCTGACGGCCTCTTCTGTCCTCCTCGGGCATTGCATGACACGGGTGCACTTACCTACATGCGGGCATAACACTCATACACATAAAAAAGAAAATATTTAAAAAAAATAATAAAATACTTTAAAAATTAAAAAAAGAGGTACAGCAATTGAAGAGGAAGAGGATTTTCAAAGAATTTGTAATGTTACTTTTTCTCTGTTATCATTCCCTAAATGATACAGTATACAACCATTTACATAGCCTTCCTATGATAGGTATTGTAAGTCATCTAGAGATGGTTTCAAATATACAGGAGGACGTACACTGGTTACATGCAAATACAGCATCATTTATATAAAGGTTGAGAACAATTGCCTGTAGACAGAGAGGGACAATTGCACTTATTTTCTCAGTACACATCTTTGTGCACACGTGTACAATATTTTTACCATTTTACCAAATCTACTTTGCTTGGAATAAAGACAAACCACATCTATTGTGAAGTGGGGAAGCACATGATAGATAAACTGGCTTTTCCACTGGGGGATCCTGTGACCTTGAAAATGGATGACTTTCTCTTTCTGAGCCTCTTTCCCTGGAAGAAGAGTAGGGGGTCATGGGGCTGGAGAGATAGCTCTGCAGTTAAGACTGCTTGCTGCTCTATCAGAAGACTGGCCTTTGGATCCCGCCACCTATATTGGGAGGTTCACAAACACCTGTAACTCCAGCTCCAAGGGATCTGATGCCCCCTCTGGCTTCTGTGGGCACCGGCACACACACATGCCCACACATACACAGACACACACAAAAAATGGGCGGTGTTAGATTTCAGAGCATAGAGCACAGGAACAAAGACAAGGAAAGAGACTTAGTCTGACCTCAACAGATGAGAGCGTGTTTAACAGCACACCGAGGGACGACCACCTTTCTGTAGGATCGGGAGACAGCTACTAGAGGAAGTTTGTTCCCGATATGGAACCGGATGCTCTTAGGATAGGGGTTGGGGGACCAGACGCTCTGTAGTCAGGGGTCCATGTTGTGCCAATTTCCTTCAGGAGTGGGTGCTAAAAACAGTTCCCTGCTCCTTTGGGTTGCCATGAAGGGCAGATGAGATCATACCCAACAGAGCAAACCCCCATGTACTGCTGTTATCAGTTTCCTGGAGCCAAGGCTTGTTGACTTTATGATGTAGGGATGTTGATTCAGCCTTTGGAACAATTAAAGTTCATAAAAAAAGAAAGGGAAAAAAGTAACAAGCCTTCAGAGGAAACACTGAGCACACCTGCGCTCCGGCTCTCCCCTCTCTCCCTAAGACACTTGCCTGAGATTTATAGCCCAAGTCATTCCTGAGGCCAGCCTCTGGGGAGCCCATGCTCCTCACAGATGCCTCCTCATCTTCCTTGATCATTCCCAGGACCTTCGCCAAATCTCTCCACCGCTTTGCATCCTGTCTTACCACCCTGACCCTCCAGGATACCATCTCCTGAATTTTTACTCACAGTCAACAGAAGTAGCTTACACTATACCTACAATAAGGAAAGCATAGAGAAATATATTTCTGCAAACCACATTTTTCTCTAAGGGGAACTTGGTGGATATGATGATTAGTCTTCATTGTCAATGACTGGATTTAGAATCACCATGGAAACATATCTCTGGGTGTGTCTATAAGGGTGCTTCCAGAAAGGTTTAACTGAAGAGGAGAGACCCATTTTGAGTATGGGTGGAGCCATTCTAGGGACTGTGATCCGAGAATGGATAAAAAGGAGGAGGTGAGCTGTCCCGGCATTCATCTCTCTCCGCTTCCTGACTATGGATGCAATGTGGCAAATTGCCTCGGGTTCCTGCTGTCATGACCTCCCCACCATGATGGACGGTACCACAAACTGTGAGCCAAAATAAGTCTTTCCTTAAGTTGATTTTTGTCAGGCGTTCAGTCATAGCAGCAGGAAAATTGATACAGTGGGAGAAGAACTGGAACATTCATACTGCTCTATTGATTTTGTTCAACCCCTCCAATTTTCCCCTCAACCTATGAACATCCTGAGAGGAAAGAGTGTTAATCTGAATTGCTAAAATACATGTGGGGCACCCATACACCTCAGTTTCCCATAAGAATCCCCCCACAAACAACCATAGCATCCACTGAGTTCCTCCCGTATCCTGGCAGAGTGCTTGAAGCGCTCATTCATCCAATATCCTATAGAATCGCTGTTATGATCTCCATGATGTGGATGTGGAAGCTGAGGTGCCATTGATGAAATGACCAGGGAGAACTTCTCAGACCTGTGCTCACTTCCCATTGTCGCATCGCCTGTCCTCTTACAGCTACTTGATGAGTAGTCCACATGCAGTTCCCTGGAACGGTCTCCATCTGTAAAACAGCACTGCATGGTTCTGTCTTGCTTATGTCATAGGACTCTTAGCAAGGGTCCAGTGACTTGGGATGGGAACTGAACACCATTGTAGACTCCTCAGCATATAAACACTAAGAGACCATCCACCACTCCCACCGCCTGCTGCTGTTGAGTGTTGAGCTTGTTTTACACGCGGGGAAGCCAAGGCTTAGGGAGATGGATGGACCCATGTGATAGGACCAGTCCACTGATCCTTTGAACCAGGTCTAACTCCAACTCCAGTGCTCTTAAATCCATTTATGCTTGAACTCACAGAGATCTGCCTGCCTCTGCCTCCTGAGTGCTAGGATTAAAGGAGTGTGCCACCCACTCAGTTCACCTGTATATAGATTTTTGAAAGTTAGCCATGCTTTACTCTCTGTGAGGTTTGTACTGATTTACATATCCCATGTGCTCCTCTGTCTTATTTCAACTCAAAACAGGTTCCAAGGTCAAGGGGCATGAGATTTACCCCTGGGGCACAGTCCTCTCATCTGGAGGAAGAACGTGGCTTCCAGGCTTTTGTATTCTCCATTCTTTTCTCTCCGAGGAAACCCTCTAGATGTGCTAGAAGAAGGGGAGATGTTTCCCCCAAACAAACAGCACAAGTCTGTCTACCTACAGTTTCCCACCCAGAGCAGCAGTGAACCCTAGGCTCCTCAGCAGATTCTGAAGCAAGCTCACAACTGGAGGAGCTGGTGGAAGATGCAGGCTGCAGGCACTGGTGAAATATTAAAGAGACTATTAAACATTTACAGAGCATTTCTTCAGTGCTGGGAATTGTGCTTAGCGCTGTATGTGAATCACTTCATTGAAGCCTCAAGGTAACCCTGCGAGACATCTACTGGCATCATCCGCACTTTAAAGACGTGGAAATAGGGAGGCTGAGGAAGTAGCCTAAGGTTACATAATGGGCAAGGGCCACTGTTGAGGTCTGAGCCCTGATTATCTGATTTCATACCGTCAACCATGATGCAAAGCAAAGGTCTTCCAAGAACAGGATATATCCTTTCTGACTCCTTCCCCCTCTAGGTTTGATCATCTTCCCTTCATGAGACCCTTCCACCTCCCCCCCCCGGAAGGCAAAACTCAGTTCTCTCGTTCTTTCCCCTCCACCTGATGCAGAGTTTGGGAGTGAACCGTCAAGTTTACTCCCTGGGCTTAACAAAGCACTGGATGTCTGGGAAAGGCAGAAGACCCACTCACGGGAGAAGGAAAAGGGGCAAGTGTGGGAGTGACTTGGGGGGAGAGAGCAGTGGTCACTGCTGCAGGGGTGGCAGAGCAGAGAGATAAGGCTGGCAGGTAGGAGGACAGAGAGAGAGGGGGACGGGCGGAGAGATAGAAGGACTGAGAGATGACTGGGAAGCTGTGGCTCACAGCTGTCTGCCATGGCTGTGAAACTGCAGAAGCTGGGGCCTCTGGAGGCCTAGCTCCCCTACTACAACTTGCAATGGAAGCATCAAAGGACTCGAGAGAGGACTGGGGAGTAAAATTCCCCAGGTACAAAAATGCTAGGACAAGCGCCAGAGGGTGGAGGTCAGACCTGAGGGAGTGACAGACACAGAAAGTAAGTAAACACTAATGGGGGTGGGCGAGAGGAAGTAAAAAAGACAAACTTGGGGCTGGAGAGATGGCTCAACGTGAAGAGCACTGGCTGCTTTTGCAGACAACCAGGATTAGATTTCTAGCATCTACATGGTGGCTATAACTCCAGTTCCAGGGGATTCAGTGCCCTCTTCTGACCTCCTTGGGCATTGCACAACATGGGTGCGTTTACATACATGAAGGCAATACACTCATACACATAAAATAAAAATAATAAAATATTTTTTAAAAAGACAAACTTTATTGCTGAAGATTGATAGTGCCCAGAGGATGGGAGGGGGTGCCCCCAGAGCTAGGAATCCTGGGCTGGAACTTTGGGTCTGGCCTTTTATAGGATCCTGGGGCCCTCCTCTTTCCTAACTCCTTCCTCTTCTCCCTCATGGGTGATGCCTAGAATACTGTCTGTTGGGTGGGCCAGCTTTTCCCCAAGAGCAAATTTTTAAAATTCTGACTGTTGGTGATTTGCAACAATTCTTCCCCCATTGCTGTTGTGGGTTGGTAAAAGTAACTGTTGCCCAAAGCCAATGTGGAGGGGGAGCGAGAAGTGGTCTTTTTTTTAAAAAAAGCATCCCCCCCCATCAGCCTCCATCCCCCTAACTTTCCCTCACCCAGCACAATGGATTTCCAGCTCTGACACCTTGGTATCCCAGGAAGCAGAAACTGATACACAACTTCAAGGTCATTGGTCTCTATCTGACCCTAGTTTGGTAAAATTTCACATGCTGAGGGGAGCAGATGAGATTTTGTTTGTGTGTTCGTGCGTGCATATGTGTGTGTATATGTGTATGTGTGTGTATGTGTGTTCATATGTGTATAGGTATGTGCTGTGCATTGTTTCCTCTGCATTGAAAAAATCCCCTCCTGGAGGGAGGAGGGAGGCTCAGAAAACTCAGGAAGGGAAATTACAAGGCTCAGGAAGTGGACTCTGTTGGCATTGCCTGCAAGCTGTGTAGGGAGGCTCTGGGGATGCAGGTTTCATGGGCTTTATGGGGATGCAGCTGTTTTGAGTGACCCATGAATCAGCCTGTAAGTAATCCCTTACCCATCTTCCTGGAAGTTAACTGCAACAAACTCATCAATTTACCACTAGGCTAGACTTGGGTGGAATTGTTTGTGCTGTATCTCCTATGTCCCTTTGTTTTGTTTTTTGAGACGGGATCTCCCTGTAGCGCCAGCTGGCCTGGAACTCACGATGTAGACCAGGCTGGCCTCCATCTCACAGAGATCCACTTGCCTTTGCCTCCCAAGTACTGGGGTTAAAGGTGTGGACCACCACACCCAGCTTTCTATGTCCTTTTTGATTACACTGCATGGGCTGCCACCAGCGTGAGGAGGTTGGTGGAGAGGCTGCTACTGCCAGGGCCAGGAGTGGGTTCAGGGAGGTTTGCCTCCTTGTCAACAGTGACCAAGGAAGAGGAGAGTCCAAGGACTGCTGCCTCAGGCACCAGCCAGCCAACAAAGGTGGTGTAGGAAGGACAGGGGAAGCTGAGGTCAGCCAGGGGCCCAGAGGAGCTGAAGACATGGAAGGTGGCTTTGTGTCTACCCTCAAGTGTTCCTAGGACCATTTGCTCCTCTCTTCAATGATAACTTTCCATAGAGGTTGTCAAGGAGCAGCCTAGGAAGAGCTGCTGGCTGGGGGGTGGGGCTTCTAGCTGGGGGGCGGGGTTTCTGGCTGAGGGGTGTGGTTGCTCCCTGAAGGGTGCTGTTGCAAAATTTCTTGAAACCTCTGGAGACCAGCTGAGCCCAGGCAAGGAACACCATCAGCATGCAGACTGCCCTTGGTCCAGTGCCTGGTGCTGAATGAGCTCAGTAAATGTTGCTGCTGTTATTTTGTTCAGTGATTTCTGTTTTCCCGTGCTTCTAAACATTTATTTCTCTTCTTTTCCTTCGGTTGGTCAAAGAGTCAGGAATGCCCACGTGGCTTTCCACTGGTGTACAGCCATCCAAGGCCTTGCTTATCCTCCTGCACCAATTCTCCTGGAGAACAGAGCCTGGAGCTAGGGACTTAGGAAGTGGGGGTGATCCCCAGCACTGGCCTCAGCTGTAAACAGAAGGTCATCTTAACCGAGTCTAGCTGTTAGATTTTGATTGGGAGCCTATCATGTCCCAAGGAGACCAGAGACTCAAGACACAGACACATCTTGGCTACTGTGAGGCATCTCACTGCAGTCTGGGAGTCTGACACCACACCAGCAACACTAATGTGGCAAACTGTCCATCCTTGCTTACTCCGAGTCCTTCTTCTCTGTCCTTTTAGATCTGCTCCGTTCTGGGCTTCTGAACCATGTCTCCTTGAAGTTCTCACTAGCTGGCAGTTCTTTTCTGGACTGTTCTCCTTTCTGGACTGTCTCCCCAAGCCTCTGCTAGGTCTTCAACTACCTCAACTACCCATCCGTCTTGCATTAAAGACCATCTCCACTCTGCCTCTAGAGTAATGGGCTTGTTTCTTCACATCTTTTATTTATTTATTTGTGTATATGTATAGGGGGCAGAGGGTGTGCCATAGCATGTATGTGAAAGTCAGAGGACAACTTGAGGGAGTCCGTTCTCTCCTTCCACCATGTGGTGTAGGTGTCTGAGGGTTGAACTTAGATCATCAAGCTTGGTGGCAAGAACCTTTATACATCGAGTCATCTTGTTCACCCTGTTATTTATTTTTCTCTCATGTAGCTCAGATTAACCTTGAACTCATTATATAGTTGAGGCTAGCTAACTCCTCATCCTCCTGCCTCTACCTCTTGATTGCTGGGATTATAGTATACACCACCTTGCTCGACTTATGTGATGCTAGGACAGAACCCAGGGCTTCAAGTATGCTAGGCAGCCACTCTACCAACGGAGCTGCACTCCCAGCCTGGAGATATGTGGAAATATGTCTCTGATTTCCCTTTCTTTCTGTACTCCAGACTCATCTGTACTCCTGCCCCTTCTGCCCCTCACTCCCATCTCTAACACCGCCTGTCACTTTTGTTAGTTTTCTTGGACTACACTATAAGCTTTATGAAGACAGAAGTATCCTTTTATTCACTGCTGTATCCTCAGTGCCTAGAACTTACTAAAGTATTCAACAACTCCTTGTTGAGAGAGGGAGGGAAGGAGGAAAACAGGATGGGAAAAGAGAGAGGAAGAGAGGAAGGAGAGAAAGAGAGAGAGAGCCAGCCACTGGGTAGTACCAAGCACTTGACACAACTGGACAGAAGGAACCTCAATTAAGGAATTTCCTTTATCAGTTTGGCCTGTGGTTATGTCTTTGGGGGCATTTTATTGATTATCAATTGATATGGGAAGGCCCAGTCCACTGTGGGTGGTGCCATCCCTAGGCAGGTGTCCTGGACTATACAAGAAAGGTAACTGAGCAAGCCAGGGGAGCAAGTCAGTAAGCAGAGTTCCTCCATGGTTTCTGCTTCAGTTCCTTCCTCCAGGTTCCTGCCCTGAGTCACTGACCTGACTTCCCTCAGTGAAGGACTGTGACCTGGGAGTTGTAAGATGAAATAAGCCCTTGCCTCAGGCTTGTTTGGTCAATGCTTTATCACAGAGAAGCAAACAGAACAGATGCTGAAAGGTTATATATTTGTGGGATATAGGATTTTATCCCATTTGTGCTCAGCTTGCCTGCCTTTTCTCAACCTCCAGGAAAATGGTGAGTTCAAGTCCAGCTTGGGCTACATAGCAAGTTCTAGGCCAGCCTGAGCTATAAAGCAAGACTGTGTTTTAGGTGTGGGTTGAGGGAAGTATGTAATAAACACCTGGTATCTTTTGCATATTTTTGCTATTTCTAACTTCTCACATTCTATTTAAAAATACGAATTATAGGTTGTATAATTCTTTAGCTCATTTGGTAGTGTGCTTACCTAGCATGCACGAAGCTCTAGGTTTGATCTCCATCACCACAAAAATCAGGCATTATGGTACATGCTTGTAATCCCAGCACTTGGGAGGCAGAAGCAGGTGGATCAGGAATTCAAGGCCATCATTGGTTACATAACAAGTTCAAGGCCAACCTGGGCTACATGAGACCCTGTCTTCAGAACAAAAATCTGAATCATTTCAGTGTAAGTTGTAGGCATGTTAGTACTGCCCTGTAGACACTTCAGCCTATGTCTGCTAAACTCTCCCATATAACCACAATGCTCTATCACACAAGATACACAGTACTCTTAGTAGTTGACAGACAATATTATCTGTGTTCAAATTTTCCATTATAGCTCTCCACCCCCAGTCAAGGATCATACATTTTGATACCTTTTTCTTATTCTTGAAACTAGAATATTCCTCCTGATGGTTCTGGTCCTTGTGGGCACTGGCAATTCTAAAGAAGCCATTTCCGACTGTGCCACTGCTCTCCTGGAAGGTCTCCCAACCTGGCGTTCTCTAGCCCTGTCCTCCTTTGGTGGGGACATCTCATGGGCAAGGCAGGGTGCTGCAGGGGGCACTCTCTCTTTGACCACTTGGGTGCTTTTCATATCACTTAAGTCCCATTATTAGAGGCTAAAGGTTAATCATCTGGTTAAGTGGTGTCCATCATTAGCTATCCACTGACTAGTTCCCTCTTTTTAACTAGTAAAGAACCTGTGGGGGTAGATTTGGACTGTGTCTGAGTATCTTTCACCAAGTGATAACAGAATATGCTGCGGACCCTCAGCTGAGGAAATCACTACACTGTCAAGTCATCATTTTCAAATCCCATCATATCTTCAGCTCACGAGCATGTGTTCTGCTGTAAAGACGACTTCCCGCCTTCTGGAACTCAAGGTGTCTGTTTAACCCAGGATGTTTTAACTCACGACTAACAATAAAGCTCACAGGCTCCGATTTGGCCAGCGAGGCCCCTTCGGGTTGGCCCTGGAACACTTTGCTAGACCCCCCATTACCATTTCAGCACTTGCTGGATTTTCAGCATAACCTGATGTTCTGAGCTTGTTCTTTCTCTGATCCAGAAATGGATCCAGCATCACTCTGAGGAGCTCTAATTCCTTTCATGGAGAATGATATTGAAAAACCAAGACCTGGGAGTGATCATTATTGTTGGAGGATTGCTGTTTTCCCCTGCTGTCTCTCCCTCTCCCGTCTCCCCTCCTTGTTTCTCCCTCCCTCCCTCCCTCCTCTCCCACATCCCCCAACCTCTCCCAGCCCCCCAACCCCCCACTGACACAGGGTCTCACTTTTTAGCCCAGCTTGGCCTTGAAGTTGAGATCCTCCTGCCTCAGCCTCCTGAGAGTTGGGGTTATAGCATGTGACACTGTATTTGTTTGGTTCCCATTTTTCTAATAATAATACCATGACCAACTTGGGAGGAAAGGGTCCTTCCGGTCCACAAGCTACAGCCCATCCTCATAGGAAGCCAGGGCAGGAGTTCAAGGCAGGACCCTGGAGGCAGAAACCAAGGAGGAAAACAGCTCACTACCTTGCTTCCTCTGGCTCATGTTTAGCCAGCTTTCTTATGCGTTCTAGGACCACCTGCAGGGATGGTACCTCCCACAGTGGGCTGGGTCCTCCTACATCAATCAACATTCAAAAAAAAAATATATCATACAGACATGCCCACAGGCCAGTATGGTGGAAGCATTTCCTTAATTGAAATTCTCTCTTCCTCAGTCTGTCTAGGTTTGTGTTGACAAGAACTATGATGGCCACCATGTCTGGCTCTTGGGGCGTTACTGTTTGTAAGACCTTTTGGAGTATGGAGGTAAAAAAAACGTTTTAAAAATCTTGAATCTGGGGGGACTGGAGGGATGGTTCAGCAGTTAAGAACACTGGCTGCTCTCATAGAGGACTTGAGTTAGACTCCCAGCACCTACATGGCAGCTAGCAACCATCTGTACCTCCAGTTCCAGGGGATCCCACACCCTCTTCTGACCTCTGTAGGCATTGCACAACACAGGCGTACTTACATACATGCAAGTTATGTGCTTAAAATATGTTTAAAATCTTAATTTGGGGGCTGGAGGGGGTTGGCTCAATCAGTAAAGTGCTTACCAGGTAAACATGAGGACTCGAGTTTGATCCCCAGCACCCAGGTTAAAAAGCCACATACAGTGGCATGTACCTCTATATTAATTACTCTTCTGTAGCTGTGATAAAACACCATGACCAGGGAAACTTACAGAAGGGTTTATTTGGCTTATGGTTCCAGAGGGATAAGAGTCCATCATGGAGGGGAGGCATGCCAGCAGAAGTGGCCGGAGCAGAAAGCCAAGAGCTCACATCTTCAAGCAGGCCCAGGAAGCAGGGAGAGAGACAGACTGGAAAAGGGACAAGGCTGTGAACTCTCAAAGCCCGCTCCCAGTGACAGACTACCTTCAGCGTGGCCACACCTCCTAAAGGTTCCACGACCCTCCCCAAACAGTGTAGGCAAATGGGGACCACATGTTCAAATACTTGGAGTCTATGGCGGACGTTCCTCATCCATACCACCACAACCTGTGATCCCAGCACTGGAGAGGCAGAGTCAGGATGATTCTTGGACTTCCTGACCAGCCAGTCTGGCTGAAATGGAACAGTTCAGTCAAGAGACCCTGTCTTAATAAAATAAAACACAAGGTGGAGAACAATGGCAGATACCTTGACATCAACCTCTGGCCTTCACATATGTCCATACACGCACACACATAGATGAGCACCTCCCCACGGGTGCACGCACTTATCTTCAATTCATATTGATGCTTCTAATTCAAACCCAACACACGGGTTCTTTCTTTCCTGCATTCCTACTGACACATTTTTCTTGTTCTCCACCAGGTTAACACATTTAGCAATTCTGTTTTACAACACATACCGAGTACTTTCAGAATTACTATAGCACTAATACCACAAGCCACAAGTCTACTAAGTCAGGTGGATCCCTCATTGCAGTTCTTTTTTTAAACTAGAGTATGTCTCATTCAGGATGCTTGGTTAGGAAACTGTCCAAAATTGCTTAAAGCGTATGTCTTTTTTTTCCTATATGATTTGATACAGAGTTAGATTCATTTATTTTTGTTAGAAATTCAAGTTGGGGTTTTGCTTTTTTTTTTAATCTTGCCTTGAGTATGCAAAATCATTTAAATGCTTGAAAAAATATATGGAAAGTGCACACGGAGAAGTCCTAATTTTACTTCTAATTCTTCTCCTGTATCCCATCCATACCCTGAAGGTAAGTAGTTTTCATTAGATCCTCATTTACTTTTCCTGGGATTGTTGTTTTAAAATAGCACCGAGCCAGCTGAGAACAAAAGGGGGTAATTTAAAGAGCTGGGTGAATCTTGTGGTTAGATGAAAAAGCAAAGTACCAAAAATAAATAAATAAATAATAAATAGTAGGTGCTTTAGTTTGCCTTCAAATGCTGTGACAAAACACTCTGTCCAATACCAACTTGGGGAGGAAAGGGTTTATTTGGCTTATGTCTCCTGGGTCACAATTCATCACTGAGGAAGCCCAAGGTAGGAACTCAGGTCAGGAACCTGGAGGCAGGAGCTGGAGCATAGGCCATGGAGGAACACTGCTTACTAGCTTGGTGTCCTGGCCTGTGTTCAGCTTGCTTTCTTATACAACACAGGCCCGCCTGTCCAGGGGTGGCACAACCCAGAGTGGGCTGGGCCCTCCCACATCACACAACAATCCAGATGATGCCCCTCAGACATGGCCACAGACCAGTCCAATGGAGGTAATTCCCCAGTTGAGGCTCCTTCTACCCAGGTGTGTCAAGTTGACACTAAAGATACCCAGTACAGCAGCGGATGGAGGAAACATAAGAACCAGACACTGGGGATCTGGAGCGACACCCCAGGCTAGAGAGTCTAGTAATCTAGGTGTGCCTAGAGACCCCTACCCCAAACACCTTGCAGGGCAAATGTGTTTCTGAGGAGGTGGGTGTAGGTCCTTCCCCTTGAGGGACGAATGCCTGAGCCTAACAATGCTAGGCTCTAGAGGAACTGAATTGACAGAATGAATATATATTAAAAAGAGGATTTATTAAATTGGCTTACATGATACAAGTGTGGTAGTCCAGTGTTCTAGTCAGCTCTCTATTGCTTGGGGAGGAATGGGTTTATTCCATCAGCAGCCAAGGCAGAAACTTAAGCACAGCTGGAACCTGGAGGCAGGAGCTGAAGCACAGACCATGGAGGAAGGCTGCTTACTGGCTTGCTCCTCTGGCCTGTGCTAAATCTGCTTTCTTATATACCACCTGCCCAGGGGTGACACCACCCACAGTGGGCTAGGCCCTCCCACATCAGTCAACAATCAAGAAAATGCCTTACAGACATGGCCACAGGCCAATCGAATAGAGGAAATTCCCCAACTGAGGCTCCCTCTTTCCAGGAGTGTCAAGTTGACAACTGAAGCTGTCCAGCACATCCAACAATGGCCTTCTGTACTGTGGAGAGGTTGAGAATCCAATAGTTGCTCAATCCAGGATGTCTCAGCAGTCCCAATCTCAGGCTGAAGGCCTAGGAGATTCCTGGAGAACTGCTGGTCTTCAGTTCCTGTTGGAAGGTCAAAGAAGCTGCAGGGATAACGGGGTAGAAGCAGTCACCAGCAAGAAGCGAAGGTGGGCAGGTAAAGCTGCACAGCTTTTCCCTCAGATCTCTTTATATCTGGGCTGCCACTGAAAGGCGCTACCCACTCCACAAGAAGGTATTCTTTCCTCAGTTCCTCCTTCCTGGAAAGGCCTCTGTTAGTGCATCTCTGTTAATTCCAGATCCCATCAAGTTGACAAGATTAACCATCATACCAGCCCTCAAGAAAAAAAGCAAAGGGGATTTGAGGTAGGGCAAGGCTCAGAGCTCTTTAGTTTGGCTCTTTTAGAGGGAGGGGCCAGGCATAAAGCGTGACAGCTACCAGCTAGACATGAAGTAGGCAGGTCCCCAAACAGCTGGCCTATGATTCAGAATGGTCATGGAGATTACGATGGTGCCAAATGGTTGTCCGGTCCCCTAAATGACAGGAGAAGGCTGAACCTAGCTGCGTAGCCCATCTGTAGGAAGCAAGGTAGGGAAATAGACTGCCTCACACAAGCTAAGGGTAGTGAACTTCATGTGGAAGTTAATCTATCTCTGACAAGCAAAGATTAAGTGTAGGCATCGCATGGAGAAAATGATTTAACGTCCACCAAAGGCACAGTGAGGGCAGTGAGCCCTAATTACTATCTTACCTCTTTCTTCTCCAGTGAAGAAAGTGGTCTTCCAATCAGAAAGGGCAGCATAAACCTCACAAAGGGGGGTGAAGTCAAAGACAGGGGAGGGGCTGTTAAAGCCAGCAGCAGTGGTGGTAATGAACTTGGGGCTCTGAGACTGGTGAATTATGCCGTCAGCCTTGGTGCGACTTGACATGTGATTTCAGAGCTGCTATCATTAATCTTTGATAAATTATGAGGGAGGGGATTTGTGCTCAAAGACAAGGGATGGGCATTTTGACATTCAAGATGGGGAGAGGAGTTGAATTCTGGAAGGGACAGAGCACTTGGCTGTAATGTTCTCACACACAGGGTGACAGGAAGGTGCAGCAACTTCAGCAAGGTGGGTTTGAGTTCTGGCTCTGCACCTGGATGGGACTAGGGTCAAAGCAAAAGCTTAGAGGTCAAATCCTCATTTTAAGAGCCAGGTGATGTGGGCAATGGCAAACCAAGGGGAAAGATGAGCTCTTTGCAAGGGAGATCGTCTCATCTCTATTTCCCTACTGTCCTAGTTTGTTTCTCCATTGCTGTGACAAAACACTTTGACCAAAACCAACTTGAGGTGGAGGTTTATTTTGTCTTACATCTCCTGGGTCATAGTTCATCAGGGAGCCCGAGGTAGGAGCTGAAGGACAGGCCACGGAGGAACACTGCTTACTGGCTTGCTCCCCCTGGCCCCTGCTCAGCCTGTTTTCTTATACACACAGGCCCACCTGCCCAGGGGTGGCACCACCCACAGTGGGTTGGGTCCTCTCATATCACTCAACAGTCAAGAAAATTCCCCCGCAGACATGGCCACAGACCAGTCCAATGGAGGTAATTCCCCAGGTGAGGCTCCCTCAACCCAGGTGTGTCAAGTTGACACTAAAGCTATCCAGCACACCTACTAATACTTACTTTACACTGTGGACCTCTGATGGCCATGTTCATCTGTTTTAGGTTGGTTTCCTCAACAGCAGACCCTGAGGACCTTGCGTGAATGTGTGAGGAAGTACCCGGGAAGATCTGACAAGATGAGGGACTGCAAGGCTGGGCAGGTGCATGTTACTTTTCTTGTTACTGAGAGGACACGGGGTAGGGCAGGCACATGTTACTTTTCTTGTTACTGTGATCAAATACTAAACAAGAAGTGATCTAATGGAGGAAGGATGTGTTTGTCTTGCAGTTTGAAGAATTTCGGTCTATCATAGTGAGGAAGGCATGGGGCTGACCATGTGACCACAAGGCAGCTGGTCACATTACACCCGTAGTTAGGAAACAGAGTGACTAGGAAGCAAAGCTGGGCTATACAATCTTAAGACCTGCCCCCAGAGGTACACTTCTTCCTGTGAGGATCCATTTCTTTCTTTTAAAAAATATATTTTATTCATTTTGTGTGTTTGCATGTATTGCCTGCATGTAGGTAAGTGCACCTGTGTCATGCAATGCCCGTGGAGGACAGAAGAGGCTGTCGAATCCCTTGGAACTGGAGTTACGGACCGGTGTTAGCTGCCATGTGGGTGCTGGGATTCGAACCCAGGTCTTCTGCAAGAACAGTCACTGTTCTTAACCGCTGAGCCATCTATCCAGCCCCAAGGAGGATCCATTTCTTAAAGGTTCCATCACCTTATAAAACAGAAGCTCCAGCTGGGGACCAAATACCAAGTATTTAAGCGCAGGAGACTATGAGGGGACAGTTTACAGTCAAACCACAACAGGAGGGAAGGGAACATGTGTGAAGCTAAGTCCCATGGAAGGTAACTGGTAGAGTTTTCCAAGGAAAGCTCCGTGAGTAGTGCCAGTATCCCTTTAGGGTTGTCTCCATCAGGATACATTCACCCCCTTATACTACCAGTCACATTGATAAAGGGATGCCTTAGTGGACATAGATCCTCGCTCCAAGAAAGACAGCCATCAGATCCTGAGACACAGTTGCTGGCTGGCATCATTAGGCTGGTTATGGGATATGACAGGACCACAGGCATGACAACCTTCATCACACCATCAAACTCACTGCCCTGACCAAGCTAGTTGAGTCTGTCTTTGGGAAACACTTGATCTCAGGTCCTGTCTTGGGAATCTACAGTGGGTTCTGGGCTTGGTAGGCTTGGTGGAGTACCCGTGGTCTACCCTGTGGGTTTTAGGGAATGTTTGCCAGGACACCTGATGGCTTAGTACCATTCTAATTGAGTTCTTGATGTGTGGGAACTCCTGCCAAGAGGCAGAATCCAGAGGATTCTTAGCATCCTTTGCAGCTGGGGTTAGTCACATGACCCAAGTTCCACCAATCAGGAGAACCTACATAGACAGCCATTCAAAATTATTCCAGAGTTCTGGGGTGTGTGTCCCTCTTACTGGTGCATCTCCTAGAAGCAGAGTTGGGTTGTGTGTGTGTAGGTCAGGGGACATTTGGTGTCATTCCTCAAGACTTGTCCACCTTGTCTTTTGAGACAAGGTCTCTCATTGGCCTGGGATTCCGCTAGGCTAGCTGGACAGTGAACTTCAGGGATCCTTCTGTTTTTACTTCTCCAACACTAGGATTGTGTGTAGCACTGTGCCCAGGTTGTTTTCCGGTGTGTGTTCTAGGACTTGAGCTCAGGTTCTCAGGCTTATGCAATAAGCGCTTTACCAACTGAATTATTTCCCCAGACTCTCCACCCTTGTTTTATTAGTCAACACTATAAACTTATAAAGATAGGAACCAGAAGGTCAAGTTTTTGATTTTGGTTAAACTAACACTGCCAGATATGACCTGATAACTCTATCATGAAATTTACCATATTACTGGAAATGTTGGGGAGTCCCTCTAGAGTCATTGTCATATGTTACTGAGGGAAATGAGGACCCCTCTTAGGATTCATAGTTTTCATTAATAAAAGAATTTAAGAATGAACTTAGAAGAAAGCTCAAAGACAATTTTATTAGATCTGGAAAGAAAATTCCCAGGGCAGGCAGGCTGTGAATCACAGCAGCTGCACAGAGGCCGGAACTGGAGAAAAGGAAAGGAAGAAAACAGAGCTGTTTGTACCTGATGAACAAGCAGTTCCTGGTGGGGAGGAGGGCGTCAGAGAAGAGAGTGAGGAAACCTAAAGTACCAGAGAAAGTTGTGGAGAGACAGAAGAGAGGAAAAAAGAAAAGTTACCCCTTTCCGAGTCAAGACTTAGAAAGGAAGACAACCTATTAGAACCTCATGGTGGCTCTGCAGTGACTGCAAAGAAGGCAGGATTTCTGGGAAGGAAAAGCACATTACCTCACTACAGGGATAATTATTCCTCGCATCTCTTTAGCATGGAATCTGCCTTTGTGAGGGGTGGTCCATTAGTCAGGTGATTGACTGGTCCAACTGAATTAACTCTTGAGGAGACACGGCAAGTCTCCCATACTAGATTCCATTCTTTTCGAGTAAAAGGAAATAGCTTTCCCTTAATGGGCCTTCAGTGCTTACGTAACTCTGTCTGTGCCCTGAATCATACTCAGCAGCAGGGTCTCCAGCCCTGATTTCTCAGAGTCCACCAGGCCACATGGTTATTTCTAAGAGGACCACATGGTTATTTCTAAGAGGCTGTGTCTGGCCAGACAATGAGACGCTTTGGGAGAGGACAGCTGGACTAACGAATGGTAGTGTGTATCAGACAGACAGGCCAGCTCTGATGTAATCACACATGACCTCCATCCTGCCCCAGATCTCTGGCTTACAACCGAGCTTTATTTCTATGCCCCTGGATACCCATCTGTAGTCACACAAAATGCTGCCTAGACCACTTCTGTTCCCCATAAAAACAGAAGAAATCAGAACTGGAAAAATACCTGCAATTCTTGCAACTTACACTGGAAAGGGATGTGGGTGACTTTTGCTCACTTTCATGGGTCAAAGAAAGTCTCATGACTCCAGCTGTGCACGTTCCTCCTGCAGGGAGGGTTGCTGGGTATTTGGGGCAGTAATGCAGTCTCTCTTAGGAGGCTAATCTTTTGTTGGGCCTAAAATATAGCTGTTGCATGCTGGTTGGAAGTTTGACAAGCCAGATTGTCAGAAAAGATCTGAAGGGAACTGCCATGTGTGGGGAATTGTATTTTCCTCCCTAAAGATTATTTCATGCTTGTTGGATATGTCATATTCAGAAATCCTTTTCCTGCCCAACGAGTGCTGTTCAGCACACACTCTTCAGTCACACAGCTGTTAGCAACATCAGCCCACAACTCCCTGACATACAGCTGTTGCTAGCTCCATTTTCTCTCAGTTCCCACCTCCTTGTTCCCCCATCCCACCCCCACCTTTTTGCCCCATTTCATTTCCTTGCTGGTTTCCAAGACCCAGACGATGGTGACTCCCTCTAGTTACCTAACATTTTCTAGTCCCTTTCTGTGTGGCACTGTCTATTTGGGGGCAGATCTTCCTATTGTTTTGCACACCTGTAACCTGCCTGACTGAAAGGGCTTCTAAGAAACACTTGTACTCCCATCTGACTATCAGACTATTCAAACAATGAACCCCAAGAAATGAGAATTTCCCCAGGAATCTCATGCTGGGAGAAGGAAAAGAGATTATAATTTGTCAGACCACCTTAAAAGGGTGAGATTGAAGCCCAGACAAGATGGGTCAGTAGTAGCGGGGGACACACCTTGACTAGGACTGCTCAGATGTGCATATCCCTGACCCTCTATTTAGACTTTAATCTCACTTCAGGACCCCAAAGATGGACTGGAGGTGGTTACTGGATCATTTTGTCTCTGTCTCAATGAGGCCATAATGAATAAATTTCCTTTCTCTGCTTTTTACTGTTATTTTGGCTGTTTTAAAATTTATTTTATTTATTAAAGTGTTTGAGTATATTCCTTGAGTGCACCTGTGTCGTGCAATGCCCGTGGAAGTCAGAAGAAGGTGTCAGATCATCTGGAACTGGAGTTACAGACGGTTGTTAACTGCCATGTGCTGGGAACTGAACCCAGGTCCTCTGCAAGAGCAGCCAGTGCTCTTAACCACTGAGTCATCTCTCCAGCCCATTTATTTTCATTTTTTAATACAATATTTATTATTTTGTCTTTATGTATATGACTGTATTGCCTGAATGTATGTAAGGGCACCTGTGTCGTGCAATGCCCTCAGAGATCAGAAGAGAGCATTGGAGTCCCCTGGAACTGGAATTACAGATGGTTACCAGCCGCCATGTGGGTGCTGGAAATTGAACCCAGGTCCTCTGCAAGAGCAGTCAGTGCTCTTAACCACTGAGGAATCTCTTCAGTCCTTAATTTGACTGTTTTAATTGGCTTCTCAAAGAGGGGTTTCAAATCTGACTTTGTGGGGTATAGACTGTGACCCCAAGTTTGGTAACATACCTAAGCAATGAGCTCTGAGGAAAACTTTGTCTAGGGAACTATTTCCATTATAGCTAAGATATGGGGTGCTGCTTCTCCCTCCTCTTCCTCCTCCTCCCCCTCCTCCTCCTCCTCTTCCTCCTCCTCTTCCTCTTCTTCCTCCTCCTCCTCTTCCTTTCCTTCCCCCACTCCTTTTTGTGCTTTGTGGCAGGATCTCCTGTCCTCCAGGGTGACCCTGAACTCTCTGTATAGCTAAAGATGGGAGGATGACCTTGAACTTCTGACTTTCCTGCTTCTATTTCCCCACTACCAGAATTACAGACGTGCATCCCATCACACCCTGTTCATGCTGTGCTGGGGATCAAACCCAGGGCTTCCTTCGTGTTTGGCAAGCACTCAACCGAGCTGCATTTGCAACCTGATATCTTCATTATTAAAAATGACTTTCATATGATATATTCCAAAATCATCTAGCTAGAAAAGAAACTTCTCCAAGTCTTAGCCCTAAAGGTCCTTTAACAAAGTAAATACTTGGAACCTGTATAGTGCATGTCTTTTGGGTCTTTTCTGTTACAGGCCCTGGCTAAGTCTTACCTTAATTCAGACCCAGACCAGACCTCAAAGTGTTCGTTGGCAACTCCTGTGGGGTCAGGGCTGTCTGCGGTGGTTCTGGGTCTCTGGCCAGCAGTGATCAGAGCTCGCCTGGAGGGAGCTTCTGTTGGCTTGTGGAGTGTTTCTGGGTCACAACTACAGGCAGCCCCTTTGCCATTCTGCAAGAGAAAATTCAAAAGAAGCAATTTATTTCACTCTATTTTCCTCCTTATCGACTGGGACAGTTTGTTTTTCCCTCTGATTCTTCCATCCTGAATTTTGAGACTGGAAGGGTCTCCCCTGCTGTTTCATTCAAATGACAAAAACACAAGCACTCCCTCCCTACAGCGCATCTTGGCATTTCAGCACGAAGAGTATTTTTAATTGTCTTTCCCAATTAAACATGCTCCTTCTCAGTTTATTTACCTCACTTTGATGTCTGAGGAGGTCTATTCTCTACTTGGTTCTCGGTGTTGTTTTTACTGGCCTTAACAGAATCTTTTGTGAGCTAGTAATTTGTTCTCAGGTCTCTTAGCAACCAGGAACTTTTCCAGCTTGCTGCAGAACCAGACCTTGGAGTTGCAAAGTTTATAACAGTACCTGACGAAGGACAACGTCTCAGCATCTCTGCCAGAGCCAGTGATTTTAAATGAATGTTTGGATAAGAAGATTAACCAGTGTTTCAGGACAAGGGTAGCCACATAAGTAACAAGAGCACAACACATATCTGGAGCCTCAGAACCATTCATGTCTCTTCTCCCCCCACCTGACCCAGAACTCTGACTTCCATTGTCCTTTATCTCAGTAGGGCAAGGCATTTCCTATCCCCTTTGTAGGGCAGATGTGTAGCAGATGGAGTGAGGAAGGAAATGACCTTACCCTGCCTGGAGGAGGTCCCCTGACCTGCTGCCTCTTCACAAGGGTGGGTCTTCTTTACCATCAGCTGCTCACATGGTCTTTACCAGTTCTGGTCCATGGGCATTTATTTCATCTATTTCTCTGTGTTAGGTGTTGCCCCAGAGTGATACACAGAACACAATGTGACCCCCATAGAGCTCACAGTCTAGTGGGGTAGGCAGACAAATAAACTACTTCCTATCTAGTGGGATGAGACTGATGCTCCTGATAGCAACAAACATCTTCAGTAAGAGGCAAGGGAATTTTTGCCTGGGATGGGGGAGGGGAGGTTCCTGGTATAATAGCTCTGTCAGCAAAATGCTTGCCTTGAGTTCAATCCCCCAGGACCCATGTTAAAAAAGAAAAATCTGGGCATGGCAGAATGCATTTGTAATGCCAGCTCTGGGGACATGGAGACAGGTAGATTCCTAGGGCTTACTGACCAGGTAGCCTAAACTACTTGGCATGGTCCAGGGCAATGAGAGACCCTGTCTCAAAGAACAGGATGGATGGCATATGGGGCATGACAGTAGAGGTTGTCCTCTAGTCTCATCACACATATGCACACATGTACATGTATTCCCCCTGCACCTGCACACATATACATACACACTCCAAATACACACACACACGCACACACACACACACACACACACACACACACATGAATTTTGCCTGGGGAATCTCAAGATGCCCATGCATTTGCCTGTATCAGAGACAGGTTGGAGACCAACAAGGTGTCAGGAGGTAAATGTACCTCTCCACCTACTGTAACCAGGCAGCACGTCACAAACTGGTGTGGATCATTCGAGGGCAGGGAGGACACAATCCATTATTAACTAGGATATAGGAATATTTCTTTTCAGCTCCCTGGAACCTGTGCTCAGAAAGAGGATTTGAGTAGCTAGGGGCATCTCCAGCTGCTGGGGACTGGAGGAACCGCTTTCTTTTATCCTTTCGTCTATGCGTGCATGTGTATGTTCCTGTGAGTGTAGATTCAGTTGTGTGTGCCAGAGCACATGTATGTGTGTGTGCCTGTGAGTGTGGAGGACTGAGGACAATCTCCACTGTTATTCCTCAGACACTGTCCATCTTGTTTTCAAAGGTACAGTCTCTCACTGGTGTGGAGTTCACCAGGTTGGCTGACCAGTGAGTCCCAGTGAGTCCCAGTGAATCCCAGAGATCTTTTCCCCAGCTCTGGAATTACAAGTGCAACCTACCACACCTGGCTTTTAAAAATTTCATCTTGTTTTCAAAGGTACAGTCTCTCACTGGTGTGGAGTTCATCAGGTTGGCTGACCAGTGAGTCCCAGTGAGTCCCAGTGAATCCCAGAGATCTTTTCCCCAACCTACCACACCTGGCTTTTAAAATTTTTTTTGAGATAGAATCTCATTACGTAGACCAGGCTGGCCTTGAGCTCACAGAGATCCACCTGCCTCTGTCTCTTGAGTGCTAGGATTAAAGGAATGTATCACCATGCCTGACAGCTTTTTTTGTTTTGTTTTGTTTTGTTTATTTGTTTTTGAGAGACAGGGTCTCCCTATAGATCCAGCTGGCCTTGATCCCACAGAGATCTGCCTGCCTCTGCCTCCCAAGTGCTGGGACTAAAGGTGTTTGCTGTAATACCGAGCATGATGCACAGACAAATACCACATAGTGATGCCCGAATTAGAAGTCCTTTATTAGTAACCTGCGGTCAGAGAGGGGGCAAATGTCCCAAAGCACTCTCGACCCTGTGAAAAGCAGAGCAGGATTTATAAAGCTTAAAACCACAATTACATCTTGCCAGGGGCAAAGCCAATAACCATAGTTACATCAGATCACCATAATTACACCAAACCAGGGGTAGGTCAGTTAGCAAAAAGTTTTCAGTTAGCAAAAAGTTTCAGTAAGGAAAAAGCAAATTTCTCAGAACTGTAGAAACAATGGGTTCCATGGAGATGCAGGATCGCTAGGAGGGAGGATGTGCTATTTGGACATGCTGCCTGGCTAGTTGTAAGTCTCCCAGTATTGTAGAAACAATGTACTCCCTGAAACTGTCTTCATGAGACTTCTGCCTGGCTGGCTGCAGTGGGACTGGCTGGGCAAAAACACAGGGTAAAACAAAAGTCAGCTAGACAAAATGGAGTGAGTTTTGCCATTTCAGCACCACTACATCCAGCTTTGCTTTTTAAAAACAAAACAAAACAAAACAAAAACGTGAGTTCTGGTGATCAAACTCAGATTGTCGAGTCACACTTGCAAGGCAAGCACTTTACCAACCATGCGATCTCCTCAGCCTGGAGGATCCACTCTGATGTGTTTCTTTACCCTCTCTGGCAGTGGGTTGGGCTGTCTCTTAGATGTACACTTTTTGGACAGTCATTGGGAGTGTCTACATTTGGCTTGCCCAGCATGGAGGGCTTGAGGCCATTGGACTTCCTCCATGGAGGCTCAGGGCTTTAAGAGCTAATCAGTGCTCTTTAAGAGCCAAGCAGAAGTTACATGTTCTCCCATACCCTCACCTCAGGGAATACCTGGCATTGCTTCTAAATATGCTAATGGTTCATGGATAAAGGTGCTTGCTTTCAAGCCTGATGATCTCAGCTTGATCCCCAGAACCTACCTTGTGGAAAGAGAGAACTCTGGAAAGTTGTCCTCGGACCTCCACATATACACTGTAGACATATACACTGTGGACATACACACTGTGGACACACACTGTGGACATGCATACTGTGGACATACAGTCTGTGGACATTCACACTGTGGACATACACACTGTGGACACACACACTGTGGACAACACTGTGGACACACACACTGTGGACACACACTGTGGACACACACACTGTGGACAACACTGTGGACACACACACTGTGGACACACACTGTGGACACACACACTGTGGACAACACTGTGGACACACACACTGTGGACACACACTGTGGACACACACACTGTGGACAACACTGTGGACACTCACACTGTGGACATACACACTGTGGACACACTATGGACACACACGCTGTGGACACACACTGTGGACAACACTGTGGACACACACACTGTGGACACACACACTGTGGACACTCACACTGTGGACATACACACTGTGGACATTCACACTGTGGACATACTGTGGACACACACTGTGGACAACACTGTGGACACACACACTGTGGACACACACACTGTGGACACACACACTGTGGACATTCACACTGTGGACACACACACTGTGGACACACACACTGTGGACATAAACACTGTGGACACACACACTGTGGACATACACATTGTGGACAACACTTGGACACACACACTGTGGACACATACACTGTGGACAACACTGTGGACATACACACTGTGGACACACACACTGTGGACACACACTGTGGACATACACTCTGGACATACACACTGTGGACATACACACTGTGGACACACACACTGTTGACATACATACTGTGTACATACACACTGTGGCATATGCTCCTTTTCCCCTCAAAGAAATAAACACAAAATTTTTAAAGCATTTATTTATTTTTATTTTATGCATATGAATATTTTTGCCTACATGTATGTGTGTAAAATGCATAAGGAGACCAGAAGGGGACATCAGATCCCCTGGAATTGGAGTTACAGGTGTTTTTCACTGCCTTGTGAGTGTGGGAACCAAATCCAAGTCTTCTATAAGAACAGTCAGTGCTCTTAACCTCTGAACCACCTCTTCAACCTCTAGGCATAATTAAAAAAAATATTATTTATTCACTTGGGAGGCAGAGGCAGGCAGATCTCTGTGAGTTCAAGGCCAGCCTGGTCTACATAGTGAGTTCCAGGACAGCTTGGGCTACAGGGAGACCCGGCTTCAAAAAGACCAAAAAGAAAAAAAAAAACAGAACTTAATTAAATTAAGACCCTCTTCCCCTACCATGCCCCCACACCTACCGCACTGGGGCTCATGTATTCTGTCATATATGTTAAGTCCCATCTGGTTAATCGTTTTACCCAAATGTTTGGCGCAAGTTTATCCACTGGAGTTTATTCAGTCTATCTAGAGATCTTAAGGAAGGTCTACTCTCCGTCACCCAGTAGTAATCAGTGTCCAACAGATCTTGGGCTAGGGTCAGCCCGTTGCCCATTTCTCTCACACCTCTCTGGGCCCTTGTCTGATTGGGTCAGTATGGGTCTTGTTCATGGAGCAACCTTGGCTTTTACAATCTTTCTGCCCCCTCGTCCGCAATGGTCCCTGAGCCATGGATGGCTAAGGTTTAATATAGGAGTCCTATCCAAGAACACATACTCTGCAGTCTTTTATTCTCTACAACTTAGCCAGCTGTGGCCTTCTGTGTGCATTGCACTCTGTTGAAGCTTTGCTGGTGAGAGTTGATGGATGCACTAGTATTCTCTCTACTCCTGTTCCACTATGTTCTGTGAGCCTCAGTTACAGAGATTCCACTGTAGGTGTGTCACTGAGGACTGGGCATCTCTCAGACATGTGTTCTCTGTGTGTGACTAGTTGTGGAGCTCTGCAGTAGTCTCCATCTGTTGCAAAAAGAAGTTTCTTTGATGAGTGGTATGCGGTACACTTGTGTGTAAATCTAAGGATCCATATTTAGCATATGTTAAGAAATTTCATTAGTCTAGAGATATGACAGAGATAGGGTTTTCTCTATGATCTGTGATCTCTCTGGCCTTGTATATTTGGCTATAATTACAGTGCCACCCATGAGTTCACTCCCATTGAGAGGGCTTTAAGTCCAATTAGATAGCTGTTGATTACCCCTCAGATAACAGTGCCACTATTATACTGTAGAGGTAGTTTTCTGTGCCAGTCATTATGGATATTCAGCTTTAGGACTGGGTTGGATTATTGATTGATTTTTTTTCCTTACAAGCTTACATAGTATCCTCTATGAGAGCTAGTCTCCAGGGAGAAGGCTTCCAGGTCTGTTCCTGCTCCATTGCTCCAAGTCCTGTGTCCAAATTATGTCCTTTCTTTGGCAGTAGGGTCTTACCTTCAAGTTATAGAAAATAACCTAGGGCTCTGGCAATAGCCTCTGTTATATTGGGAGTCTTTTGGAGTACTCTGACCAACCGTTAGAAGGAAGGTCTCTCCTGTCTGGTACTGTGCTCCTTGCCATACAGCCCCCAGTCTAAGCATAAAATTAAAAAAAAAATCTGTTTGTGGAAGGACTCAAGAGCCCATCTGTGTGAACAGTAGAGGGCATAGACCTATTTCCTCATAGGAAGAGAGATGAAATATTTGTAGTCATGCTTAAAAGCATCACATCAGGAAAGAAGGTATTTGGGGGCCAGGAGTTGTGAATTCTAGTTAGACTCTGTCCTGCCTTCTCTCATGGTCTGGCCTTGGGTTAGCTACTTGTCCTTTCAGAGCCCTGGATTCTTCATCTGTAAAATGAGGGGCTTCCCAGGTTAATGTGAAGTCCCTTCTAATGAGGATCAGCAGCAGAGCCAGAGCTCCACAATTGCTTATTAAGAGTGAGCAGAATTTTAACCATCAGAATAGATCCTCAATGGAATCACATGACCCACCAGGTAAATATGATTTTTAGAATTTTCATGCCATAGAGCTCGATGAACTGTGGTCCAGCTCTGTGTGTTTTTGAAAATATTTTATTATTTTTATTTCATGTGTATGAGTGTTATGCCTGTATGTATGTAAGTACACCCATGTATGTGCATTTCCTGTGGAGGTCAGAAGAGGGCACTGGATCCCCTGAAACTGGAGTTACTGATGGTTGTTAGCTGCCATATGAGTTTTAGGAACTGAACCCAGGTACTCTGCAAGAGCAGCCAGTGCTCTTAAGTACTGAGTCATTTCCCCAGCCCTGGCTCTGTGGTTTTATAGATGACAAAATTGAGGTTTGGAGAGGTTATAGGTCTTGCTCATGGTTCAGGAGTGAGTCAATGATGGCCAGTGCTGAATGGGACCTGGGTGCTTAAAACCAAGTCTTCCCGTGTGCTTTCTACTTGCATATTACACTTGAAATTGCATATGGAATGTTATTCAAACACCCACCTTTAGGAGGGCATTCCTTACATAGACCCCCAAATAATCTATAAGATACCATCTGGGAATTTTCTCATCATGTCCAACCAGAGAAGCCATTACTTGGGCTTTTGCTGGTTGGTCAAATCTGTGCTTATAGCTGGCTCTTCCAGGACCCTTGACCTAGGACAGGGGCAGAATGACAAATGGAGCTGGGAAGCCGGTTGATGAGGGTGAGTTTGCTTCTGGTTTGGCTTCTAATGTGTTTTGTATCAGCCATATTCAGATATGGTTCTTGTGTGTATATAATAGAATGATTGGACTAAATAATAAATGCCAACAGAGGTCACGTGAGGTTGGAGGGAGGCAAAGGAGAAGGAGTCAGATTTCAGCTTAAATTGGAAAGGACACAGCCACTGAGAGAGGGAGACAGGAAGGCAGATGAATCCAGAGGTACTGGGAACAAAAAGAGCTGGCAAGGAGGGTCACGTGGCTCATGAAGGTCCTAGAAACTGGAAGGGGGGAGGAGAAAGGGATGGGGGGATGGCTCAGTTTGGTAATAGAGCAGATCACTCTGCATTGAAAAAGTGTGGAACTCCTGCAGTCACTTTTCAAGGAATTTTATATTAAAAATTTAAAGTATGTATACTGTGCTGAGCATATTCCTCCCTCCTCCTCCCTCCTCTCTCTCCTCACCTTAGTTCTCTTTATTCCCCTAGTTTTACTTCTATTTTTATGTCACATATACATACATTATTTTATATATCTCTATAAACCTAGGAACCTCAAATAAGAGAAAACATATGACATTTTAGAGTCTGGTTTAATTTGCTTAATATGATGATCTCCATTACATCCATTTTCCTCTAAATGATGTAACTTCATTCTGGGAAAAATCCCATTGTGTTGTTATGGAACTTGAAACCACCAGGGAAAGACCACCAGACCCAATTCAAATTTTAATTGGTCAAATTTATTAGGGTGATAGCCATCTGTAGTCCCTTGGCTAGATTCAGAACCCACTGACCCAGGGGAGGGGGAAAGTAGTTTATAAACGCAAAAACCTTAAATACCATAGGAATTTCATCACACATGAGTAATGCCGGGTGGTTCTGAGTATGGTTATGACGGTCCAAGTTAGCAGATAAGCAAACTACAGCAGCCAAAATAAGCTTTTGTTAGTCCTTCTCTCAACAGAGACCTTGAGAGTAAGGCGCTTTCTGATTACTGTTTTATTTAGGCCTCTTGGCTAGGCAAGAAACACAGCTGCAGTGTCTGGGAGGTGACGGGGGTCAGCTACTCCAAAGAAAGCACTTTTCTAAGGGGACGCAACTAAGTTCAGGCGCTTAACCTTGAAGCCAGTCGTTTTTCTAGCCTTTGAAGTTTAAAGTGGCTGCTTTATACAAAATGAAGAAAATGAAGTTACTTTGGCTGTTACAATTTGGGGGACTCCATTTGGGGCCTTTATAGAGTATATATACCGTATTTCCTTTATCCATTCCTCTAATGTTGGACAGCTAGGTTGGGTCCAGAACTTAGCTATTGTGAATAGCTACAGTCAATGTTTAACTGAAGAATAAAGAAAAGAAAAAGAGAGTAAGGACAGGGAACATTGACACCTCATAATGAATCCCAGCTGTGACCTGACATAGAGCCACCAGACAGGGCTGCTTTCATCATACAGTGTGAACATGGGCTGCTCATCAGTTTGGAGGCTGTAGAGGATGCGGGGCGGGGGGGCACATCAAGCTAGCCACTTGGGACTGGCCCACTCTCTGCCAATCCCAATCTCATCTGTATTCCTTACCTGTCTCCCCTTGCTGTGAAAAAACACCCAACAAAAACAACTTAGGGGAAATAGAGAGATGGCTCAGCGGTTAAGAGCACTGGCTGCTCCTGCAGAGGATCCAGGTTTGGTTCCCAGCACCCACATGGCAGCTAACAAGCACTTGGAACTCCAGTTCCACGGGATCTGACACCCTCTACTGACTTCAAAAGGCACTGCACCTGTATCCATGCAGGCAGTACATTCACAGATATAAATAAAAATACTTTTAAAAAGCAACTTAAGATAGGAAGGGTTTATTTTGGCTCGTGGTTTGGGGAGATACAGTCCATTATGGTGGGGAAGGTATGGAGGTAGGAGTACGTAGGGGAGAGAGAGAGAGAGAGAGAGAGAGAGAGAGAGAGAGAGAGACACACACACACACACACACACACAGAGAATCGGCTTGCTTTTTCTTTTTTATCCAGTCTAGCACCCCGGTCCATGGGCTGGTGCCACCCATGTTGAAGGTGGGTCTTCCCACTAATTAACCCAATCTAGAAACTCCCTTACAGACATCCGAGAGGTTTGTCTCCTACGTGATTCTAGATCTTACTGAGTTGGCAATCAGTATTACCCATCATTCTGTCTACTCCCTCTCGAGCCTACCGCCTCTGTTCTTGCTGTAGTGCAGACGACCTCTGCTTCCGTTCTTGTCTTTTCTCACCCATTCCATCCTGGTCTCAGGGTGTCTTGTTTCATTCCAGTTTCTAGCACAGTCATTCTCCTCTCTGGTGCTCATTTTCTTTCTCTCTCATTTTCCTTACCAACTCCTTCATGGAGGTGCTCAAGAGTATGGCAGTCTTTACAAGATTAAAAACCCTGGGGGACTGGAGAGATGACTCAGTGGTTAAGAGCACTGAGTGCTCTTGCAGAGGACCTGGGTTTGATTCCCAGCACCCACATGGTGGCTAACAACCACCTTAACTCTAGTTCCAGGGGGTCCAACGCCGCCTTCTGACCTCTGCAGGCATTGCATGACATGGGTGCGCTTACACACATGCAGGCATTACACTCAAACACGTAAAATAAAAAATAAAATAAAATATATATTTAAAAACCCTGAAGATGCTAGGCCATTGGGCTCTAGCTTGACATGGCTTTATGGGCTCTCCTACTCTTGGGAGTACATAGGACATGGCAGCCTTTGGGATCAGCCCAACTCAAGCCCTCCCTGGCCACCTCAGGGCTGACATATCTGAAGTCCAGCCTTAGCACACTCTTTCAGGAGGGCTATAGGATTTTTACACAGCCCCCATCACAACATATAGTCTCTATAGAATTTTATGTGGCTTGTTTGCCCTTTGGCTGACTCAACAAAGGACATCAATCCCAATGACATGAAGGGCTGGCCCTCTGCAGGACCAGTGTGGTGGTGATGCAGGGCACAGCAGGACCGTATCACTTACCTTCATCGGGAAAGTGCAGCCAGAGAACTTTTTTTTTTTTTTTTTTTTTTTTTTTTTTTTTTTTTTTTTTGGTTTTTTTTTTCTTTTTTTTTTTTTTTCTTTTTTTTTTTTTTTTAGAGCCATTATTGTAGTGACAGAGCTAGTGCCAGCACTTGGGTCTGAGAAGGAGACAGAGGGGGGTGCCCTGCAGTCCCTGCGTTTGTGAGCTCTTGTTCTATGTAGTATCAGGGATGAGACAAGCCTGGAGGGCTGCAACAGAAGATCGGAAAACTGACAACCACAGAGAAGGTCGCAGCCCTGGGAGGTTGAAAGGAGGAAGAGGGCTGGCCCAGCTGGGAGAGAAATGTGCAGAGAGCAAACTCATACCCTTTGCTGTGGGCCTGAGGGTGGAGCATCGTTTCAGGTCTGGCCAAGAACACAAGCAGAGCTACCACTGTGATTTGGATGTACAATGTCTCCCACAGGCTAGTGGTGCTGCTTGGGAAGGAGGTGGAATGTGTAAGAGATGGAGCCTTGCTGTATGAGTTACTGGGGGTGGGCCTTGAGGTTTGATAGTTCAGCCCTACCTCCTGTCCATTGTCTGCGTCCTGAGTACAGATGCAACATGGCGAACTGCCTCAAGTTCCTGATGGCCATGTCTTCCTGGTTATGATGAACCATGTCCTTTTCCTAAACCAGGAACCAAAACAAACCCTTTCTTGCTGAAGTTGCTTTTGTCAAGCATTTTGTCACAGCAACAAGAAAAGTAACTCACATAGGTGTAAAGGGGACAAAACGCCAGAAGGGTTGGGGAAAGCCCCATGGGGAGGGGCAGGCTACAACAAGACCATTGGACTGTGGAAAAGAAAGGGCCTGCTGGGCAAGGTCTCCAGGGTGCAGAGTTGATTGTGATTGGGAGCCATAATATCAACTCTCTTTCTGCAACAGAAGACATTTAGAGTGTTGATGAGGAGAAGACAAACAGACCAGGACGGACCTGGAGATGCAGAGCCCAGAGTACACAAATGTACAAGGGGTGCAGGACTGGGAATCCCATTGAAGCACTGTGATTCTCAGCCCTGGCTGTACAGTACAAGCCCCTTCTTTTCATGGATGCCTAAAAATCCCAATGGATTCTACTGCATACGTGTGTATTCACACACGATCTGTACCTACGTACAATCTCTAACTATGTATGTATTACCTACATACATACGACTCTCCATCTGATGTACCAACTCTGAATTTCAAGTGGTCATAGGTCTGGGCATGCTTCAACTCCCTCCCATATCTAATGATTCTAATGTGAAGTCAGGCTTAATAATTCTGCCCAAAGCAAAAATTGAGCCCTGGAGGTGTCCACACTGCCACTTGATATATAAATTGTGGCTTTGGACATCCAGCCAGTTGAGGCTGCCACAGGAAGTATCATAGAGACTCAAGCAATGAATGATGGAGCCTGGTTGGCAGAGAGGCTCAGAACCAAGTGCAGGGAGGAGCAGCTCTGAGTATCTTTGAGGAAAGAAGCAATAATCCCCAGCGATTGATGACCTGTAGAAAGAGAAGGGGAGGAACTGACAGACCTGGAGGGCTGATGGTTTCTGGGACTCAGAGAATTAAGAAACACCAGAAAGGCTGGCCCTGTGGTAATGCAGTGCTTCTGAAGGGAGGGAAAGGGAGAGGGGACGAGGGGGGGAGGGGGAGAGAGGAGAGAGGAGAAAGAGAGATAGTGATTGAGCTGAGAGATCTCGGTGACCCCTGTTGGGAGAGATCTAGCATGTGGTTGAATGGAGCCAAGGCTGTGGTTGCATGATTATACAGGGGGTGGTTAGAAAAGGTTAGAACCCCCTTTCCTTCTCCTCCTTCCTTCTTTGTTTTTTCTTTCTCCCTCCCTCCCTCCCTTCATCCTTCCTTCCTTTCTTTTTTTCTTTCTTGGCAGGGTCTGTTTTGTGATATAATATTTGTTCTGGGTAGGGGCCTAGATATTTTGAAGGTTCTCCTGGTGATCCCAGAGTGCAGTCAGAGTTCAGTCTTCTGCCCGTGTCGCACTGGCTGCTCTTGAAGAGGACCTGGGTTCAGTTCCCAGCACCCACATGGTAGCTAATAACCATCCATAACTCCAGTTCCAGGGGAATCTGACTTCCTCTTCTGACCTCCATAGGCATTGCATGACATGAGTGCATTTACATACATGCAGACAATACACTCATACACATAAAATAAGAACAATAAAATATTTTAAAAAATATGTATTACTAAATTCAATCAATATACCCACATATGAACATTTTTGAAATGAGATGCTTTTGGCTTGTTGAAAACTTATCTTCGAAATCCTGTTACTTTACGCTGGCTGTTTGTCTCATTTCAGACTCTCCACATTTCAAGTGTTCAGTGGGTGGATGTATCTGTAGCTGCTGTACCAGGACAGTGCATCCCTGGATTTAAGAAGTACTGTGGCTGTCTTGAGGAAAGACACCATATCTAACTTTTATTTGCCTCACTCAATGCACAGCAACCTAGCAGGGCTCACAGTAAATATTTATGAGTTATTTTCACATTCACTCGGGGTCATATCATTGGGCAGGTGGCCACGGCAGATGCTCTATATCCAGGTACCACCAGCTACAGTAACAGGAAATGGAGATCAGCGACCTGGACTGCTTTATTCTGACAGATCCAGGATGGAGGAGGAACACAGGGCTCTAAGCAGCAAGTGTTGTGTCAAAGCCTGATCTTCCAAAGGCCCAGAACTTGGTCTTCACGCCGGTGGCTTTGATTATTTGATCTCTTTATTAGTCACTTTTCACATCACTGTGAATAAAACACATGACATAAAGCAACTTAAGGAAAGAGAGGTTTGGCTCACTGTTTGAGGGAACACAGTCCACCATGGTGGTGATGATTTGAGTGCTGGTCCTCAGCTCGTTTCTACTTGTACTTATGCTGGGACCCAAGCCACGTCAGTGGTCTGTCTGTATTCAGGTTAGGTCATCCTATTCAGTTAATTAAACCTTACTGGAAACCACCCTCATAGACACACCCAGAGGTGGGTTCCCATGGTGATTGGAAGTCCAGTTGAACCATAACAACCTCCTTTCAAACTAATCTCATGTAAAATTAGAGGCCTTACCTTCTAACAGCATGGGGCAGGGTCTCAGGACCACTACGAGAGAACAGGACTAGACTGGACTCAGTGAGTGGTTACAAAAACAGGTTTGTGTTTTAGTTCTGGCTCCAACATCAGTGAGCCCATTCACCTGAGACAACCCACTTTACCTTTCCGACCTTTAGTGTCTGTACCTGGGAGATATAGAGGGTAGCAATCTCCTCTCCCACAGGCTTGTGTAGAGCATATGTCACGTAGTGTGATCATGTTTTGAGGACAGCCTTTGCCTCTGATAGGGCTTCCGATAACTCTTGCTGCTTCCCACCCTGAAGAGCCCCTCCCTGAAGAAAACGAGGAACCTAGTGACTTGATTCTAACAATATAACAAAGTGATGGGTCATTACACCAATGATTAGATTACAGAGCTCCTTTCATGACTTCCATCTTACTTGACTATCTCTCATTCTGTTCTTTCTCTCTGAAGGAGGTCTGCCATGTTAATGTTCTATGGTAAGGTACACATTGTAAAGAGCCATGGACGTCTCCAGACACAAGCACATAGAGCTCCATGAGAAAGCAAAGCCTCAGTTCACTAGCTCCAGGGAATGTTAATGCTGCCAGCTACTGTGAGGAACTTGGAAGTGGCTACTTCCCAGTAGAGATTGAAGATGAGACTGCAACCTTCCAAGAACCAGAGGACCAGACCAAGCTGTGCCTCAGCCCACAGAAATCATGAAAAATAGATGCCTATTGTTTGGAGCCATGAAGTCTTAGGGGTAATTTGTTATATAGCAATGGATAACTGATACATGCATGTAAGCATTTAGCACAACCGCTAGAACACAGAATGTGCTAGAAAATTGAAGTATTACTCCAGGAGTGTCATCAGGCATTTCTCCGCTGGTAAGGGGATCTTGTCCTATAATAGAGAAATTCCCTAAGTCTTGCAGCCTATATATAGTCTTCGCAAACAAGCAAGATAAATTTGGGTAGGCTTTAGTGTAACCATAACTGATTTTATGTGTGTGTGGTGTATGTGTGTGTGCACGTCTGTATGTGCACATGCAGAGACCAGAGGTTCATGTCAAGTGTCTTCCTCTATTATTTTGCAAATTATTATTATTATATTGAAAAGATTTATTTTATTGGCAGTCCCCATGAGTGACCATGAGGATTGTTGGGCCTCCCTGCCTTTCTGAGTCCTGACTCGAAAGGGCCTATTTCCTCCTTTCCTTCTGTCTTTTTGTTTTAGATGCTGAGCAGAGCCTAAGTATGCTTTTAAACTCCCTAAGCCTTTGGGCTTCTTTACTTTCTTTATCTCTAAAGCTCGCCTTCCAGGGGCAGTTTCAAGATGTACAGCTTGACTGCCTTGTTTTTTTTTTAATTTTTATTTTTTTAAATTTTTTTTAAACCCACTAATACGGGGCTGGAGAGATGGCTCAGTGGTTAAGAACACTGGTTGTTCTTGCAGAAGACCCAGGTTCGAATCCCAGCACCCACAAGGCAGCTAACTACTGTCTGTAACTCCAGTCCCAGGGGATCTGACAGCCTCTTCTGACCTCCGCGGGCATTGTACGACATGGGTGTACTTACCTACATGCAGGCAATACACGCATACACATTAAAAAAAACCACTAATAAATTATGCCTTTAATCCCAGCACTCGGGAGGGAGAGGCAGGTGGATCTCTGTGAGTTCAAGGCCAGCCTGGTCTACATGGTGAGTTCCAGGACAGCTGGGGCTACAGGGAGACCCTGTCTCAAAAAGAACACCCCCCCAAAAGATTTATTTTATTGTTTTATTTTATGTGTTATGTGTGTAGGACTGAATGTATGTATGTGTACCACATGTGTGCAGATGCCCATGGAAGCCAGAAGAAGGCATCAGGTCCCCTGGAGCTGGTAGTAAAGACAGATGGGAACTGCCTAATTTGGTGGCTGGGAACTGAACATGGACCTCCTGCAAAGCAGCACGCGCTCTTAACCTCTGAGCAATGTTTTCAGCTTATATCATTAGACACACCCCCTCTGTGTCTAACTTTCACATGGGTGCTGGGGAATCCGAACTCAGGTCCTTATGTTTGTGTTGCAAGCACTTCACCCACTAACCACCTCCCCAGTCCATACTTTTTAAAAAAAATTCTGGCTCACTCCTTTGCGTATGGAGTCCGTGTTTGCCTGCTCACCCTAGGCTTGTGTTCCCCCACACTATCACGTCATTCTTCTTATCAGTGCTGATACGTCCACTTTGTGAGGGCCCTTGGGTCTGTCTGGGATGAAGATCCAATTTGAAATCCCAAAACAATGATGGGCCTAAGAGTAAGGTGTCATTAAGACACAGGTCTGAGTAAAGGTATTTTCTCTTTCTGGAACGTGGTTGTTAACAGAGAGAGACTAGTCAGAAGTGTTCATGCATAATGGAGGTGAGTCTGTCTGATGGTGAACTCTAAGCATTTGTGAAATGTAATCGATGAAGTTGTGCCTTGTCTGGGAAACAAATGTATTAACCAAAGGAGGTGGTGTAGACTGGCTAGAGGAAGGGGACCCCAAGGAGCAGTGATTTGTCAGTGTTTTTCCAAGGGGGCCTGTTTGGCTGACAGGAACATCCGCTCAGTGTGACAGGTAGGCCCAGGAGGACAGGAAGCGCAGGGCAATTGTAACTCACAGACAGGAACCATTAAGATCACCCTGCAGAGCTCTGGTGCTAAGACCTCGCTCAGCACACAAGCTGTGTGTGTGAACAAACCCTTTCTCTGTACTGGCCACATATCAGTGGATGTGAGGCTTTGGGTTTCTCACAAATTAGCAGTTTTCTCTGAACTAGTGAGTTTGCTGGCTCCATCATCACTCCCTTGAGAGTTTGTTCAGTCAGGGCCAGTCTCTGACCTTAGGGAGCTGACCCCATAGAGCTGCTGTTTGTCAGAGGAATCTGGTACTGCTGCTGCCCTTCCGTTCTCCTGCTTTTCCTCCTCTGCCCTTTCCTTGCCTTCTTCATTTCTTATCTTTCACTTTTTTCTATCTCCATTTTTCAATCTGACGTGCTCATGCACACACATGTACACACACGTACACACACACACACACATCTCTTATAGGAATCCTGGCATAGCTTGTTTCCCCTCCTGGTCTCCTTTCCTTCTCTCTCTCTCTCTCTCTCTCTCTCTCCCTTTCTCTCTCTTTTATAATTTACTTATTTTTATTTTATCTGTATGAGTATATTGCCTGCCTGTGTGTAAGTGCACCCATGTTGTGCAATGCCTGCGGAGGTCAGAAGAAGGCATCAGATCCCCTGGAACTGGAGTTACAGAGGGTTGTTAGCTGCCATGTGGGCCCTGGAAATTGAACCTGGGTCTTCTGCAAGAGCAGCCTGTGCTCTAAACTGCTGAGCCATCTCTTCAGTCTCCATCTTTCTTTCTCACCAAATCTCATATAACCCAGGCTGGCCTCAAACTCACTATGTAGCTAAGGATGACCTTGAACTTCTGATTCTCCTGCTTCCACATTCCCTGGTGCTTGGATAACACACTGGGAATTATAGGAGTGTCATACTGCACCTAGTTTACCCAGTGCTGGGGATAGAACCCAGGATTTCCTGCATGCTAGGCAAGCATTCTACCAACTGAACTACATCTCCAACCTCATGGTATAGCTTTTTGTTTAAACTAGTGGTTCTGGAACTGCTTAGAGTTTGAATTCTGGTTCTGTTACTGAGCATCTCTGGGCTCTTGGGAAAGCTTCTGTAAGCTCTCAGTGACTCACTTGTAAAATGAAAATAATTGTTCTGGCCCCAAAGGCTGAAGTCAGAATTAAATAATGTGGACTATGCATGGTGCTACTAAGTACTTCCTTTTGTTAGCTAAACAATCAATGCCCAGTGCCCATCCCAGGCAGGGTTGTGAGGAGCTGAGGATGGATGAGGAAGAGGTTCAGGTACTTGTTGGGAAGGAAAAAGGAAGCTGAGACACTAACAGATCATCTCAAAGCATACCCAGCCAGGTGCTGGCCCTCTGTAAAAGCCAGTGCCTTTCAGGAACACAGCTAATACAGTTTTCCATTTCTTGGTGCTTCAAGGGTCATTACTCAGGGTCAGAAGGTGCAGCACGAGGGCCTTGGAGGTCTGAAGGTGTCAGAGGCTCCCAAGAGAAGGACGAAATCTACAAGGAAGGACAGAGCTGTGGGACGAGGTTGACTGTGATCTCGAGGCTGAGTCTGCTCGTCCTCAGCAGTCTGAGGGTCTTCACGTTCTCTGCTGGTCTTTGGGTAATCATGCTCAGTGCAGGGGGGCTTCTCTCCTGGTTTCTGGCTGTACCTGCTGTGCTCCCCCGGGAACAGGTGGCCGTGTTGGGGAGGTCGTGAATGCTACACGACACTGATGAATCTGTGTGAGTACTGGGACTGACAGCGGCCTGATCATGAGACTGTCCACTCCCAGAGAGACTCAGATATCATTACCAAGAACAAATGGGAAAGATTGCCTGCTTAGAGTTATGGGGAAAGAACTATAAATCTTACTGCCCTGCACTCTAGGGGCAGTAGGCTCTGGCTCCATGCTTCCTGCTGGGGTGTTGGTTGCCTGAGTCTGCCCTCTGAAGAACACAGTTATATCCCACTCTTCTCTGTCAAATGCATTCTGTGTCTCTGCTAGTGGGTATTATATATTAAATCCATTAAAAAAATAGTTTCTTGGGACTGGAGAGATGGCTCATCTCTTCCAGAGGACCTGAGTTCAGTTCCCAACACTTACAATTCAGTACCTCACAACTGCCTGAAACTCCAACTCCGGAGGATCTGATGCCCTCTTCTGGCTTCTGTGAGCACTGCTCACACACACAGCATATATTCACATAGACACATACATATAAATTGCGAAGAATCTTAAAAAATAGTTACTTTTTGGCCTTAGTAATGTATCAGAATGCATAAAATTCAGGAGGTGCAATAGGGTGCTTCAAGTTTCTGCCACATTCCTCTTTCAACCCGTCTAATTCTCCTCAACAGCAATAGCAGCTTCCAATTTCTTGTAAGAGTACTTTAGAAGATTCACATAAACTCAGCAGTTATTTGGGGGGGCACCAGCCATGTGTCAGGGGCTGGTGATATGAAGACCAATACCGAGTTGTCTTAGCCCTCTGACATCCACCGGGTCAGCCAACAATGCTGACTTAGTCATATTAAAGGGGAAATATTGACCAGGTGTGATACATATGGCCATTGTCTCAGTACTGAGGAGGCACAGGCAGGAGGATCACAAGTTTGAAGCTGGCCTGGCTACTCAGCAAGATCCTCTCTCAAAAAGCCAAAACCAGCCAATCAAACAAAACCAGAGAAACAGTTTGGTGAGCTGCAGAGTTAGTACCAGGGTGGAAAGGAAAATAGTTTAGCAGTGGAGATGGAAAAGGGTCTGAACCCATTGCTAGGCTTTCCACAGTTCCCTGGGCAATAGCTTTGAGGCAGAGCTTAAACAGCTTGCACAAAGCTCTGGGTTTGATCCTCAGCACCCCCTCTTTCATAGACACACACACACACACACACACACACACACAAACACAACTCAGTAATAAAATTCATTTTTTTTCATGAATTTTTTGATACTTTTAAAACTTAAAAAAAAGGGGATTTAGGGCTGGAGAGCACTGGTTATTCTTGCCAAAGACCTGGGTTCGAATCCCAGCACCCACATGGCAGCTAACAACTGTCTGTAACTCCAATCCCAGGGCATCCGACAGCCTCTTCTAACCTCTGCGGGCATTGCACGACATGGGTGCACTTACCTCCATGCAGGCAATACACGCATACATATAAAATAAAAATAATAAATAAAAATTTAAAAAAGGAGATTTATTTTATTTGTGTGTGTACATGTGCTTTCATGCAGTGCATGTGCGTGTATGTGCGCATGTGAGTGCAGGTACTCACAGAATCAAGAGAGGGCATCAGATCCCTTGGAGCTGGAGTTATAGCCAGTTGTGAACCACTCAATATGGGTGCTGGGAACTGAACCTGGGTCCCCTGAAAGAGCAGAGGATGTTCATAACTGCTTAGCCATCTCTCCCACCTCCTGGAGGTTTTCTTTGATCCTATACAATTGAAGCCTGCTTTGGGCCATCTGCCTGTTTTCCATTTTAAACAGAGATATAATTCACAATATCATCAATTCACCATTTAAAAACAATTGATAAAGTGAATGCTTTATAAGCCTGAGGACCTGAGTTCCAGCCCCAGAAACTATTTATAAAAAAACCTGGGTGTGTAGCCAGGCAGGGTGGCACATGCCTTTAATCCCAGCACTTGGGAGGCAGAGGCAGGCGGATCTCTGTGAGTTCAAGGTCAGCCTGGTCTACATAGTGAGTTCCAGGACAGCTGGGGCTACAGGGAGACCCTGTCTCAAAAAGACCAAAAAAAAAAAAAAAAAGCCTGTGATGGGGTGTACTCGTAATCCCAGGGCTAAGGAGAGGTGAAAACAGGTAGATCCCTGGAGCTTGTTGGCCAACCAACTTAGCTGGGCTCCAGGCAAGTGAGAGACCCTGCCTCAAACAACAACAAAACAAAGCAAAAGAGAATGTGGATGGCACCTGAGGAGTGACACTCAAAGTTGTCCTCTGACGTCCATACTCATATGCACATGGCACTTGTTTCCATGTGCACACTGGCACCCCCCACACACCCCACACACCTAATTTAATTTTTTTCCAAGAAACAATTCAGTTCTTTAAATTTTATTCTTCAGTTAGCCACCTTGGAAAGAACTCAGAGCAAGATAGGGATTAAAAAACATCTGGGTTTTGCCTAAAGTGTTTGAATAGAAAGGCTTGTAGGGTTAAAGCGAGCCAGACCCACACCAACACTGGCCAAAACCTCAGGTCTGTGTTGAGGTACCAGCCGTGTGGACTGGGAACTGGCTTCTTCATTCAACAGCTGGCTTAGTTCCAGGGACTGCATGTCGTCCTCAAGCTGGAGCATTCCTTGCTCCAGGCACTGGCGAATCCTCTCAGCCACGGACTGCAGCATCCATCTGAAGCTTACAGGTAGTTGCCGTAAACCATGACTCAGGTGAGGTCAGAAGCTTCCAGAGGCTTCAGCTCCAGCACAGTCTTGCTCACTTGCCTGATGTTAGGGATTGGAGATCCCTTCGGGTCAACAGGGCTTCCAGGAGCTGTCTGGACTTGGAACACGTCTGGATCTTTCAGGTCTTTGGGAACTGTCACCCAAGGCTGGGTATCTGTGCAGTCCAAAGTGGACCCATCTCCAGCCCTTGCAGTCAATCTCTTTCCAGGGCAGACTTGGTTCTGCTTAACCTCGTGGCATCCTAGTTTAATATTTTTTAGTAGTTTCATAATGTTGTATCTCTGTCACTACAATTTTATGACATCTTTATTAGCTCCAAGAAAGTCTCATACCTCTGAGTCATAAAACACTAGCCTCCTCAATCAGCCAGCCCTTCCTAGGCAACCACTAATCTTTCAACCTCTATGAACCTGGATATTCTGGATGCTTCACAGAAATGGAGGCAGAATATATCATAGCATATAAAAGTATCCACTTTTATGGATGAATAATATTCCACTCTATGGATATACCACATTTTGTTTATTCATTCATTAATTGATAGTTATTGGGCAGTCTCTTTTAGCTATTATAAATAGAGCTGACATGTAAGCATTAATGTACATTTTTATTGTACATTAAATCATTAAATTATTTTCCAAAATGTCTGCACCTCAGTGATGTATGAAGATTCTTAGTTCTTTGTGTCCTGTGTGTATGTATGAGTGCATGTGGGTGTGTGTACATGTGTGTGCACGTGAGTGTGGAGACCAGAGGTCAACCTTGGGTATCTTTCCTCAGGTGATGTCCACCTTGTTTTTGTTTTTAAAATTTTTATTTATTTATTTATTTATTTTCTTTTCCCCCTAGAGACAAGAGTTATGAAATTTGGGAGTCCTTTAGCTAGACCCACTGAAGGGATACTCCAATTGCCTCACTCTGCATCCCTGTTCAGCATGGAAGAAGCCAGAGTGGTCTGCGACTCGATTCCCTATTGGCAATTTGGGTAAACCCTTCAGAGGATGGTGTGATGAGAATAGGATGTAGGAATTGGCTAGGCAGTTAGGGTAAAAAAACCTCAAAGAAATGTAGCCAGTTTCTTGGCTAAAAGTCAAAATGTCCTTGGTCCTGTTAGCAACATACTCTGTTCCAAAGGCCAAAAATGTCAAAAGTATTTGGGAGCTGATATCTAACCCTTAAAAGATTTTAGGGTTACCTTTTCATAGGGGGGAATGTTGGGGAGGAGTGGGCATGGATTTGGTCAAAACACTTTATATGAATGTATGAAATTCTCAATAAGGTTTTTGTAAAAATTAAAATTGTTTATTTTTATTTTGTGTGTGTGTTTTGCCTGATGTATATAAGTGCATCACATACATACATACATACATACATACGTACATACATACAATGCCCACGGAGGCCAGAAATGGGCATTGGATTCCCCTGGATCTGGAGTTATGGATGGTTGTTAGCCACCATGTGGGTGCTGGGAACTGAACTTGGGTCCTCTGCATGAGCAGCCAGTGCTCTTAACTTGCTGAGTCATCTTTCCAGCCCTCATCTTGGTTTTTATTTTTTGAGAGAGGGTCTCTTACTGATCTGAAGCTTGCTGATCAGGCTAGGCTGGCTGCCCTCCAAGTTCCAGGGATCTCCCGTCTCTGCCTCTCCATGTTGGGATTCCAAGCATATGCCATCATGCCTGGCTTTCTACATGGGTTCTGGGGCTTGAACTCAGGTTCTCATGTTTTCCCAGCAAGCACTTACTGAGTTATCACCTTAACCAGAGAGCTCTTATTTCTTATCTTCCTGTTTTTAAAATTTGATTGATCCCCGAGTCTCCCCAGAAACAGCCACTTCACTTTCCTCTGTATACTTCCAATGCTTTTGTGGTCACCCCAGACCTTGGCTTCCACTTACCTGTAGCAAACCTGAACAGATTCCTAAACCATGGGTAACTTTAATGGAGTTAACTGCAGAGCCCTCACTTGCAGAAACAGAGGGGATAATCCTGTGGGGGGGCAGTCTATGTATTTAGCAGAGCAGTGACTTGTTGTTTGTCTCTGATCCCCCCACCCCCCTTAAGGGAAAGCCGAGTCCTCTCTTGGGGAAGTCTGGGCAAGAAAAGGTGAGCCAAGGACAGGGAAAACATAGAAGCCATACCTTGTAGTCACCAGAGGCCATGCTTAGGACTCAAGTGGAGGCTAGATGGAGTCTGGAGGGGCTAAAGAATGAGCTTTGTGGCCAGCAGTGATCCAGGAGCACTGAAGGAAGTTGAGCAGAGTCACCCCCCCCGCTGCCCCAGGCCATGTGGACTATCCTGCTGGCCCTGGGGTGTGAATTGCAATAGCTATGGGCTCAGGAGCCAATTTCAGTGTCCATCAAGTTTTAGAGTACTGGGCTGGTGGAGACACAAGTGATAGTGAGTCTGGGGAAGGAGGCCTCTGCTGTCCTTTGCAGGGGCAGCAGAGGGAGAGCTGGGGTACTGGGGCTCAGGATGTGTGACCCATAGGAAGATGGGTATCCCCAAGAGGCTTGCTTCCCATGCCTGCTCCCTCAACCAGTCATGCCTGAGGGGTGCCATGTGCTGTGTGGTGTTCAACAAGACGTTGACAGAAAACTATCATGGTTTGGCCTATGGGATGCCTCTCAGTGTAGACCTGTCTCGTGTCACTGAAGCACAGGAGAATGGGCTATGGTCATGTGCCAGGTATTATCCAGCATACTCTCCATGTAGATCCATTTAGTCCTCAACTACTAGGAACTGGGTTCTGCCGTAATGCCTACAGAGGAGGAAACTGAGACACAGAGTGCTTAACCAATGACTCCGGAACACCAGCTGTAAGTGGTAGGATGAGGGCTTGAACCCAAAGAGTTGTCTGCTCCAGACTCTGGTTTTAACCTTGAACTGAAGTGCTTGTAGCTAATAACCACTGCTTCCCACTTTCAATGTCCTTAGGACTCAAGGACCTCTGTCTCAGAGGCTTGGCTAAGATTGTGCCTTTTCTTTTCATGCATATATGTATTGTGTGTGTGTGTGTGCGTGCACACACACACATGCATATGTTTGGGTGGGTGCATGTGTGGAGGCAGGAGGTTAACCTTGGGAATCCTTCCTCAGGCACCATCCACCTTATTTTTTTATTTTATTTATTATTTTTATTTTGTGTGTATGCATGTAACACTTGCATGTGTCTAAGTGAACCCGTGTTGTGCAATGCCTGTAGAGGTTAGAAGAGGGCATCAGATCCCTTGGAATTGGAATAATGGATGGTTATTGACCACCATGTGGGTGCTGGAAATCGAACCCGAGTCCTCAGTGCTTTTAACTGCTGAGCTATCTATCTAGTCCCATCGACCTTAGTTTTTGAGACAGGAGCTCTTAATTGGCCTGGAGCTTAGGTAGGCCAGCTGGCTGGTGATCCTCAGGGATCTTCCTGTCTCCCAAGCACTGAGATTACAAGCATGCAGTACCCCACCCAGCATTTTTTTGTACGGGTGCTGGAGATCAAACTCCAGTCCTTATGCTCATGTGGCAAGTCATCTCCCGAATCCTTCTTCTTTTTTCTGCAATTTTTTCATTTTGCTTTCTGTTTTTTGAAGCAGAATTGGAGTTTATGAAGAGAAGGACTTAAGCACAGGCTTTAAAGGAGAGAGAGAGAGAGAGAGAGAGAGAGAGAGATGCTTAGAAAAGAGTTGTGCACACTGAATGCCCAGGTTCAGCTTCTTGACAGAGTTGAGCTCGTGTGTCTTAACAATAACCCTGTGTATGATTTTGGTGGCTTCCGAAGTGACATTGTTAAAGGTTGCTAAGGAACTTTTTTCCTTTTTCAATAAATGAGATCCTAGGCTGGTTTCTGAGGTGTGCTGAATTGGAGCGTACAGGCTGCCAAGATAAAACCATAGATTGCAAGGGTTGAGGGAATCCTTGCTATATTCAGTGTCCCTGCTTGCTTTCTGTTGCTGTGATAAAAAACTCACCAACACCAACTTGGGAAGAAAAGGGTTTCTTTCATCTTACAGATTATACGTCTTCATCAAGGAAATCCAAGGCAGGAGAGTAAAGATGGAACTGACAGAGACCATGGAAGAACGGTACTTACTGGACTGCTTTCCCTGACTTGTTTCACTACCTTTATATAGTGCCTAGGCTGGGCCCTCCCATGGTGATCAACAGCTAAGAGAAATGCCCCACAGACATGGCCTCAGGCTAATCTGATGGAGGAAATTCCTCAATTGAAGTTCTCTCTTCCCAGGTGATTCTGGTTTGTGTCAAGTTGATAAAAACTAACCAACACACTTAGTCACAAGGGAATAAGACTTATGTTTTGGTTGCAAATAATATTTATAGTCATAAGAGTCACAAAGTTTCACATTTACAGCTGGGAAAGGAGGAAGGTCCCATTTGAAGGTCACAAATACTTAGGCTTTAAGCATGATTCCTTGATATTTTTTGCATCCTTATTTGAAATGTCCCTATATTAGGAACATTATTTCTATGTAGGTAATCTTCAAAGCAGATTTTGTTGATTATGGTAGGATTCTTGTATCTTAGCTGTTAAGAGACTTCAACCAGACTGCAGTCACCATAATTTTTCCCTGACTTTTCTATCCTGCCTCAAGTTTGCCCCTCTAAGATTTTGATTTCTTATTTATTTATTTTTTTTGGTCTTTTTGAGGCAAGGTCTCCCTGTAGCCCCAGCTGTCCTGGAACTCACTATGTAGACCAGGCTGGCCTTGAACTCACAGAGATCTGCCTGCCTCTGCCTCCTGAGTGCTGGGATTAAAGGCATGCACCACCACGCCTGCCTTGATTTCTTAATCTTAAGGGTTGATGATTGAAGATATGTCTTCTGACACTTGGTGCCCGCTATGCAGGGATCAAAAGTCTGGACCTGTCTGATTGAAGGTAGGGCATGGGAAAGTTGAAGCTTGGAGACTGGAAGTTGGTCATTTGATGGGGACCAACCATGTTCCAGAGATGTATCCAGAGTTCCTTCTGAGACTGGTACTAGGGTGCAGCTGTGATCCTTAACTCAAGATTCTGCCTTTACAGGACTTGAGGAGATGGCTCAGTAGGTAAAAGCACTTGCTGGGCAAGACTGAAAAGTTGAGTCCAGTTTCCCAAACTTATGTAAAAAGCCACGTGTTGCAATTCCAGCACCTATATGGTGAGATGGGAGGCTAGACAGGAGAACTGGCCAGAAGCAAATGGGCCAGTGGAGTGGCAGAAACGAGAGACCCTGGCTCAAACAGGCAACAAGAGAGAACTGACTCCTGAAAACTCTTCTGACCTTCACATGCTCCCCACACAATTAATATGATATTCCTCCTTTTCTGTTATCTTTAAAATTTTTTTGATTTATTTTTATGTGCATCTGTGTTGCCTGTATGTGTGTATTTGCACCTGTGCATGCCATGTCTTCAGAGGCCAGCAGAGGGCGTTGGATTCCCTGGAACTGGGGTTATACACAGTTGCTAGCCTCTATTGTGGGTGCTGGGAACAGAACCGGGGTTGTCTGGAAGAGCAGCCAGTGCTCTTAACCACTGAGTCATCTCTCCAGCCCCATCATGGTGAATCTTAATCCAACCAAACAGACAATGAAGATTAACCATTACACCAGGTTACAGAATTGCTCCTCGCATCTGCATCAGTGCTGGGCCCTGCAATCTCTTGATCAACAAGCCTTTGGTAAGATGCCTTGTGTTATAGGACTCCAGGCTTGGCTACAATCACACTGAAGCCCAGGCAACAGAGGCTTTAGGGACTCATATACATTTTTTAAATTATTTAAAAATTTTTTTCGCTGTATGAGTATCTTGTCTGAATGTATGTAAGTGCATCATATGTGTGTAATCCCTGAGAAGGTCAGAAGAGGGCACTGGATCTCCTGGAACTGGAGTTATAGATGGTTGTTAGCCACCATGTGGGTAGTAGGAGCCCAGCCCAGGTCCTCTGTAAGAGCAGCCAGTGCTCTTAACCAATGAGCCATCTGTCCAGCCCCAGGAACCTGTACTTTAAACCCACACTGGACTTTTGAAATTCTAGACATGTCCATGTCCGCTGGTCCTCTCTGTGTCTGTTCTATCATACATTTCTGTTTGCTCCTTCAAAAGAGTATTTGCACTTGGCCTTGTCTGGGTCTCTTAGGAAATGCCAGCCAGCTTTTTGCCAAGTTCATACTCTTCAGTGCCCTGCATGTGATCTCTTTGTCAGGCTGCACCAGTGTGTGGAGAGCAGAAGCCAAGCCCCATGCCTTCACGCTCCAGGCTCTTCAGGAAGTAGTTTATGGTTTTGTAAGGATTTTGGTCATTATCCAAGTTTCTAGGACTCCAGGCTTCTTGTTTTTTTAATAACAGGGCACACTTTTTGGCCACTTTTTCTGCAATTTCACCCTTCAGGGCTCTTGGGTGGATGCCATCTGGTCAGCAGGATTTATTTACATCTAATTTGTCAGTTATGTCTAGAAAACTCTCATTTGTTTGCTTATATTTCAGCTAATGTCCATGTCTGCTCTAGTAGATACTCTGAAGGGTCAGAAATGCCCTCCTGTCCTAGTCACTGTGTTCACATGCCTCACATAAACATTTGAGTTCATGGGTACTTTCTCCTTGGGAAGCACCCTATTTATTTATTTATTTATTTATTTATTTAGTCTTTTTTGAGATAGAGTCTCCCTGTAGCCCCAGCTGGCTAAGAGCTTGCTATGTAGACCAGGCTGGCCTCAGTCTCACAGAGATCTGCCTGCCTCTGCCTCTGCCAGGATTAAAGGCATGTGCCAGCTTGGGAAGTGACTCTTGACTGTGGCACTTAGAAAGGATCAGGGACAGGAGAGGCAGTGAGGGAACAGAGTAGCCAGGGTTCTGTTGTGGCCTCCGTGGATATGAATTGGGAGACAGAAGGGCCTGATGCAAGAAAACATGGAATTGTGCATCTGCAGTTTGACTTGGGAAGAGAGAAAGAAGCCCAAGAGGAAGCCACTGTGCTTCAGCAGAGCCAAAACTCAGGAAGAGCCAGGGAGGCATGCTGGGATACTTTGTTGGTTTGCGGGATCTGTTTGCAGAAGGTGCATCTGACTTTGGGAAAACCTCCTTTGAAGGCTGAAGCAGGCCTCTCAGATGGGCAGATGGAGAAATGGGGTGGAAGGGGAGGACAGGTTCCATGTGGAGACAAAGGTTTGAAAGTGTGTGAGGACCCAGAATGGGAGGCTGAGAAAGACCAGCTCTGAGTGGAGCTGGGGGAGGAAAGGAAGTTGAAGGAGATATAGGGATATAGACACTGCTAAGGATGACTCATCCAAGAGGCCTGGCCCAACCATATAGCCCTGGGTGTTTTCCTTGCAAGACAAGAGATTCAGGCTATGGGGCTGGGAAGAGTTCTGTGGATAAAGCACTTGCCATGAAAACATGAGAACCTGAGTCTGATCCCTAGAAACCATAAAAAAACAGGCATGATGGTTCATGTTTGTAATATAAACACTGGGGAGACAGAGACAGGCAGATCTCTGGGACTCACTGGCCAGTCAGCCTAGTCAAATTGGCAAGTTTTGGGTCACTCAGAGGCCCTGTCTCAAAAAACAATATGGATGCCACATCTACAATGCAACATCTCCACCTAAGGATCATGGAATATAGCAGAACAGGTGGCAGAAAGAATATTAATGCATCGCTCAACTCAGCGAAGCTTCCTTATGCAACAGATGGTGATTAACACAGAAAGCCACAACTGGCCAGAATGCAGAGGATAAGAGACTGTAGAGTGCTTGCCCCTAGATAAGACTCCTATATTAAACCTCAGCACCTCAGGACTCAGGGACCATTGTGGAAGAGGGGGCCGAAAGACGGTAAGAGCCAGAGGTGGTGGATGACCACAAGGAAAGAGAGTTTTGCAGGCTTCTGGGAACTTGTTCATATGAACTCAGAGCAATGGTGACAGCGTGCACAAGACCCGTGCAAACTCAAACCAGACAAAAACATAGAACTGGGGCAATTGGCAAGAAGCCCCAGCCTTAGCCGAGGAATTATTGGCAACTGATCACTGCTGGGTGAGGGTGAGTTGGTTTTCTTTAAGGGAGTGGCACTAGACAGGTTCCAGTAGATGAACTCACATCAGGGGGACATCTGGGGACACAAACTTGACTCAATAGACCTTAACATATATGACAGAATGCATGAAATCTGGTGGGAAGGCTATGGGGGTGCAGATAGGGGCGGGAGGTTTCTAAATATGATTAAAATGTATGAAATGCATAAAAATTATATATACATTTGGAAAAAATTACAATCTGGGAAGTTAAAAAAAGAAACAGAAAACATTTTAATAACTAAACTGATAGACTCCTCAAACTGAAAATCCATAATTATATTTTAGAATGTAAATTTGAAATTCTGTCTGCTATAATTTTTGAATACTGTTTACTGATAAACTGTACTACCAAGCTTCAACAATAATGCGAAATTTGTCACTGTTCCTATAATGTGAGCTTACCATTCCCTCCCTTTCCAGATTCTCCAACCTATACAAAGTTTTCAATGTAATCACATTACTTCTTCAAGAAGGTAATGCTAATAAAATCTTCTTGAATGAATAAAAGAAAATCAATGTGGACAACACCTGAGGAGGAACACCTGATGTTGTTGACCTCTGGTCTCCGTACCCGCCTCCCCTGCCACGAATTCAGACCTTTGGCTGGGCTCTTTTGTTTCTATTTCTAGATTATCAAACTGGTTATCAAAAAATGTATTGTTCGCTGCATTCCGTGATGCGATGTCCTAGCTTCTATTGAAACGAGCATTTCCATAGAGCGCTTTTTACACCTGTGTTCAGGTCCCTAAGAGCTCTTTCAGCACCCCAGTTTTCAGATCCCTACATGACACTTCTCCAGTAAATTTTAACCCCAGTTGTCTCTGATTCCCATCTGCCTGTCACACTGAGGGAGCTGAGTTCTCCTGACTCTCACTATGTAGCCCTAGCTAGCCTGGAACTCCCTAAGCAGACCAAGTTGGTCTTGAACTTGTAGACAATCTTCCTGCCTCTACCTCCTCAGTGACAGGACTACAGGAATGGTTTACCACGCCTAGCTTTTTTAATGTGTTGTTTTGAGACAGAGTCTGATGTAGCCGGGCTGGCCTTACACTCAGTATGTATTGAGGATGGCCCTGAACTTCATGTGTGTGGGATGGGGCTCACCCATGGGGGTGTATGTGGAGGCCAGAGGTTGATGTCAGGCTGTCTTTCCCAATAACTTTTCCACCTTATTTTTTAGTTTTTGAGACAAGGTTTCTCATTGAATCTAGAGTTCTGGTTTCAGCTAGATTGGCTGGCTTGTGAGCCCCTCCCCCACATCTGCTTGTCTGTGGGCCCCCAGTACTAGAATCTGAAATGCAAACCACCCTGCCTGGCTTTTACATGGGTTCTGGAGAGGTGAACTCAGGCCCTCAAGCTTATGCGACCAGGGCTTTATCAACTGAGTCATCTGTCTGACTCATTCCCTTGGGTTTTAAAAAATATTTTACTTATTATTTTAATTTTATGTGTATGTGTGTATTGCCTGCATGTATGTAAGTGCATCCATGTCATGCAATGCCCATGGAGGACAGAAGAGGGCATCAGATTCCCTGGAACTGGAGTTACAGATGGCGATTAGGGGCGATGTAGGAGGTGCTGGGGTTCAAACGCGGGTCTTCTGCAAGAACTCTTAACTGTAAGTGCTCTTAACTGCTGGCCATTTCTCTAGCCCTCATTTTTGAGAGAGGGTCTCTTGCTGGCTTGGGCATGCTGATTTTAGCTAGGCTGGCTGCCCCAGGGATCTGTCTGTCTCTGCCTTCTCAACGCTGGATTATAAGCCATGTCTGGCTTTTTGAATGTAGGTTCTAAAAATTGAACCGAGGACCTCATGGTCGCACAGCAAGCACTTTGCCCCGTGAGCTGTCTCCTCAGCACCCCCTTGAACCTATGACTCTCCTGTCTCCGCCTCCCAAGTGCTGGATTACAGGTGTGAGCTACCATGCTTGGCAAGACGTTCATTTTAAAACAAAATGAAGACAGAGCCTGTGCATAGCTTTGTTAGGCAGGCAGGGCTGTTCACACTTGGGTACTTTGTAGGGTTTTCTTTTTTTTGGTTTCTTGTTAAGCATTTTCCTCAGGCTTGTTGAGAGATATAGTGAACATCCCTTCAGGACTCTCCTAGACTTTCCCAGCTTTTCTATTTTTAGCTCATTCTTGAATTTTCCAAGTTGCCGAGTCAAAGCCCCAAGTTACTTTATTACGGATTCTGTTTCTCTTACCTCAGATGTTAACCACAGCTAACGTTTGTATGATGCCTCACAATGTAAAAAGCCCGTCTCCTGCGTTTTCTTACTTCATTTCTGAGGCAATTGTCCTTTCACCAAAGAGCATCCGAACACTCTGCAGGTCCCAGAAGGTGCCAAGGTGAAAAATTACTACCACTTTCCATTTTTCACACAGTAAAACTGATTTTATTTTTCCTCCCCAGAATGAAACAAGATAAATGATCATTTAAGGAAATTTGGGAGATATAGGAAGGAATTAAGGAGGAAACATGCAGGGGAGGGAAACAAGAACAGAGTATAAAATCTGTATGAAGGTGCTGAGACAAAACCTACTTCTTTAAATGCTAACCTAAAAGAGGAATTAAAAACTAGAAAAAAGGAAGCGTATTTGAGAGGTCAGTCACACTGTCAGGAAGTACAGCTATGAGCTGGAATTCTTTTCCAGTAATTTCTATAAATATATAATATGTGATTAGAAACTGCATCTTAATGTTGGTCCCTGATTTCCTTTCTTCCGTTTTCACATATTTATTTATTTATTTATTTATTTAATCTATCATCTATCTATTTATGTGTGCTTCACAGCACGTATGAGTAGAGGTCAGAGGACAACTTGTGGGAGTTGGTTCTCTCCTTTTATCTTGCAGGTCCTAGGGATCAAACTCAGGTTGTCGGATTTGATGGCATACTCCGTTACCTGCTGAGCCATCTTGCCAGCCCCTTGGTCTGAGTTTTCAATGCAATGTTGTATTGGAAACATTTTCCCATGTCATTTATCTATAGTCATGTGTTGTTTAATAATGGGGACACATTCTGAGATACGTGTTGTTTTGTGAGTTTGTTTTTGCAGGACTATCATTGTGTACTTACATAGGCTAAGATGACTATACCATCACTAGGCCATATAATCTTTAAAAAAATTTTTTTAAAGAAATAACC
>NW_008342123.1:1366628-1375060 GCF_000622305.1 Nannospalax galili | reverse complement strand
ACATAAAGGACACTTTTTGCTCCTTGCACTCCTAGGTCGACTAGTTCCAGGGGTTTATGAACATCTCTCAAAATGTCCTGTAATTGTGGTGGGTCACATGTCCTCTTGATCAAGGAGGCCAAGGAGACCCCACCAGATGGACTTGAACCAGTGTCCAGTCTACAAAGAGGAGGGTCAACACAGAGGAATCATTTCCTCCATGCTTCCAAGTGAAGCCAACCATGGTTGAGCAGGACCTTTGACTTATCGTCACATAAGTGACGTCACATAAGTCCCAAGCCCATGTGTCCATTGAGGAACAGATCCTCAAGCGACCTTAAGAGTAAAAATTAATCGGTTTGTCTGGATCAGCTGTATGGCCTTAAACACCCAAAAGGAAAGTATAACCAAAGATTAAAGGGGCCAATATAATTTCATAAGAGTCCATATGTATAGCTAAAGGCTACATAACAAGCAACGATGCCAAACAGGTGATACCTTCTTTTGAGTTGTTGGCCAGGGTGGCCAAAGGGATTCCCAGATAGTAACCCAGCATGGGCCTGGGAAAATGAACAGCAGACCCCAGTCTTATCCAAAGGAATACTGACAACTGATTACCACTAGATGAGGAACAGCTGACCCTCCTAAAACAAAGACCTCTAGATAGGCTGACTAGATTCACCAGAAGGGCAAGTAGTGGGGAATGGCTGGGGGTGCTGACAACACAGCAGACAGTAGCAGGGATATCAGAGTATAAGGGCTCTAGTGGGGGGAGGGAGGTTATGGGAGTGTGCTATCTGGGAAGTGGGTGTAAAAAAAATTATTGCCGGGAGTGGTGGCGCACGCCTTTAATCCCAGCACTTGGGAGGCAGAAGCAAGCAGATCTCTGTGAGTTCAAGGCCAACCTGGTCTACATAGTGAGTTCCAGGACAGCTGGGGCTACAGGGAGACCCTGCCTCAAAAAAAAGACAAAAAAATTATTTACTATTTTTATTTTATGTGTATGAGTGTATTGCCTGCATGTATGTGAGTGCACCCGTGTCGTACCATGCCACAGAAGCTAGAAGAGGGCTTCAGATTCCCCTGGAACTGGAGTTAAGGATGGTTCATAGACGCCATGTGGGTGCTGGGAATCAAACCTGGGTCCTCTGAAAGAGTAGCCAGTGCTCTTAACTGCTGAGCCATCTCTCCAGCCCCAGCTATATAATCTTTCTCCTCTTCCTCCTCCTCCTCCTCTTCCGGATTGCTTCCTCCTCTCACTACCCCGCAATAGGGATGAAACTTCAGCTCATGAACCCTTGGAGGCCTTGAAAACAACACCCAAACTGTGGCATATCTTTTGTAACCAAGGCATCCTGGTTGCCACCAGTTTATGGTCACACACCCTCCTCCTCCTCCTCCTCTTCCTTCTCCTCCTCCTCCTCCTCTTCCTCCTCCTCCTTCTCTTCCTCCTCCTCTCCCTCTTCCTCCTGCTCTTCTTCCTTCCCTCCTCCTCCTCCTCCTCCTCCTCCTCCTCTTCTTCCTCTTCCTCCTCCTTTTTTGTTAGGCAGGGTTTCCCTGTAGCCCCAGCTGGCCTGGAACTCACTATGTAGACTGGACAGGCCTCCATCTCACAGAGATCCATTTGCCTCTGCTGGGATTAAAGGCATGTACCACCACACCCAGCTTCCATTGATGTACAGCCTGATGGACTATTAAGGCAAATATGCATTTTAATCCTTGTTTTCTCCCTCTGTCTTTGTCAGCAAGTTTCACCTGACAAGTTTATGGTTAGAACACCAGCATGGTGAGCTAGAAGCACTGGCCTTGTGTCCTGGCAGCTCCCTCAGTTCTGTTTGTCTCGGATGGAGACTTCTGAAACACCTTTCAGATTTATAATAATTTGCCTACTTTTGAGATTGTACTGATGGTCATTCAATATGTACATTTCCTTCTCACTGTAACCCAATGCCCAAGGTATAAGATATATGTGTGAACGGGCTCAGCAAACTTCCCTAAGTTACTCCATCTTGTTCAGAGCCATTTCAGCAGCAACTTTGCTCCACACCAAAAGGAAAGGGGGGGAACCTTGGGCCTTGGAAAATTGCCCTCGCCATGAATCATGGAATGTGCTAATTCCAGATATTATATTTTTACTAACCAGCTTGTTTTCGCTTCTGCAACCTGCTTGCTGTCTTGGGTCGCCCTCTGCTTGTTTTCGCTTCTGTAACTCGCTTGCTATTTTAGGTCACCTTGACACAAAGTATAAGACCACCCTGTTATTGTATGACCACCCGGTAACTGCTGATTTTAGCTGTCTTACTATACTTGTTATGGCTAGGAAGTTGACTAATTTTAAGGTCACAAAGTTGATTGCCAAGTTATATGACTGTATCACTTGTCTGTATAATGATTGGTTGTTGATTAATAGAGTCAAAATTCTGCTATGTTGTACAAACCTGATTGGTTCACAAGTGTCCAGTTTAAATAATAATTCTGTAATCCTATAAAAACTCTGAACTGACAATCACCAGGGCTGCTTCTACTCCCGAGATAGACAGCCCGGCCGGTCGAAAATTAAAATTTACCTTGCTACTTTTCTTAAAGTGGTGTTGGTGATTTTTTTTACAAACTCTGTCCTATAACAATGTGCTGCTTCCCTTCAGGGTCCATCCAGATTCTGAGGCTTGAGCCAATTAGACCAGGCTGCAGCCTAAATAAGACACCCAAGTCCTATCCATTCCTGGTACCCTGCCTGATCTTTCCCGCAACATCATTATACTCTTTACTCCCTTTCCCCCTCTTCTGGTCCCTTTCCTTTCCTTCTTCTCTTCCTCCTCCTTTCTTCCTCTTCCTCTTCGCTTCCTTCTCCTCCTGCTCTTTTCCTCCCCTTCATTCTCTTCTTCCTCCTCTTTCATTTCCTCCCCTCCTTCCTCTCCATTCCTTCCTTCTCCTCCTCCCCTTCCCTCCTCCTTATTTTTTAGGTGTGCTGGGGATTGAACCCAGGGACTTGTCCTGCAAGGCAGACATTCTGTCACTGAGCTACATCCCTAATCTTTTGTGTCTTAAAAAAAAAAAATCTAAGTTCCACATATGAGAGAGAAAATCTGCCATAATTGTCTTTCTGACTCTGGCTTATTTCCCTTAACATAATGATCTACAGTTCCATTCATTTTCTGCAAATGATACATGATTTTGTTCTTCATGGCTAAAAAAAACCAAAAAAAACCCCAAAAAACCCTCCATTGTATACATTCTCCACGTATTCATTTACTCATTCACTGATGGACACCATACCGATGTGGCTATAATGAACTTGGGTGTGCAGGTATCTCTGTAGCATGCTGACTTACCTATGTTGATTCCTAAGGGTTGTCCTCAGGCTACCCACAGTGCCTTCTCCCCAACTCAGCTTCACATTCTTTGGATTGCCATGAGACAACGCTTCTTTATCATTGTCCAGTCGTGTTTCTTCCAGTGCTCTAGCGTTTGTGTTCTTTGCTCTGGAGTCTATTTTTTCAATTCTCTTACTGATTTGCCAGGCTTTGCATAGGTTAATTCTCCCTAAGTCTTGAAAATCTCCTGTGCATTCATACTGCCCACGCTTACTGTGAGAGCCACCCTAGGGGGGACTGCAGCTCACCGGTTGGAGGAAAACAATTAACTCAATCAATTTATATTCAAGTCTAAGTGGCTTATCCTTCATCTCTCCCCAGTAGCCCTCCTAAGGCCTAGTGGCTGGCACATGCTACGTAGTAGCAATACACATGGCAACAGATATGCTAGAGATACCTTTTGAACGAATACATCCCTGTGGTTACAAGGGACTAAATAGGATTAGGATGAGGAGAGAGGCTGGGAACTCAGGGGAGGTAGATTTCAAATCAATCTAATCTTTTTAATAGACTCAGGTTACCTTAAGATAGAACAAGCTACCATAAAACTGCAGTTGAGTTCCCAGACATGGGTGCTCCCTACATTTAGAAGAAGTCTAGCCTCATCTCAGGGATGAGGGAAGATCATTCTAACACTGAGGGGTTCTCTGTCCACGGACTTGCCTTCAAATGGTTTACAAATTTTTCTCTTGGGGTACCTTGTCCTAGGTTGGGCATGTCAAGCATATGTCATCCCGGGTGCTTCTTATCGTGTTGGTGGTGGCTGTTCAAGGGCTTGTTGACTTGTGCTGTCTTTGGGTTCAGTAGAGAAACACACAGTGAAAGGGTTGTAATGCCTTCCATGGGCGCTGAAGTAGAGGAGGAGGTAAGTGTCTTTATCATTGTCTTACAGAATCCATCTAGCCATGCCTCTTGAACCCTCTTGTTTATCTTACTTTCCTTCTTGCCTCTCTGTAATTTTGTATTCAGTTCCTAGTCCCGTCCCTTAGATTTGATGATTGGAAATCATTCTTACTTCCTGTGGTCCTGACTGGCTTTACTTCCTGGGATCCCATCTGGAAGAAGCTTGCACAGAATTGAATATAATTGTGGATGACTTAAAAAATGGTTTCAGGCTGGAGAGATGGCTCAGTGGTTAAGAGCACTGGCTGCTCTTACAGAGGACCTGGGTTCAATTCCCAGGACACACATGGTCCATAACTCCAGTTCCAGGGGAATCTGATGCCCTCTTCTGACCTCCATGGGCATTGTATGACACAGGTGCACTTACATACATGTGATATGCTTATAATATACTTATATGCACATAATACACTTGTACACATAAAATAAAAATAAAAGAATTGTTTCGTTGAGATATAATTAACACACTGTAAAATTCATCATGTAAAGTATGCAGTTTGGTGCTTTAAAAATGTTTTCATAGTTGTACAACCATGGCCAAATTGATGATAGAGTGTTTTTCATTCTACCCTGTAGCAGTCTCTCTCTCTCTCCTTTTCTCCCAAATCAGCCTCTTTCTTTCATCGATTCCCAGCAACACTCATCTATTATTTTCTGTTCTGGAACTTGCCTCTTTTGGAATGGCATTGTATTAGTTACTTTTCTGTTGCTGTGATAAAACATCATGACCAATCTCTTGTTGGTCTAAACATCATGGCCAATTCCTTCCACTTATAGAAGGAATAGTTTATTGAGGTCAAGGTTCCAGAGGGAGAGTCCATAATGGCAGGGTAGGCATAGCAGGAGGCGGCGAGAGCAGAAGGCTGAGGGCTCACATCTTCAAGGAGGCATGATGCTGGCAATGGAGATGCTGATGATGGAGATGTTGATGATGGATGCTGATGGAGATGCTGATGATGGAGATGTTGATGATGGATGCTGATGGAGATGCTGATGATGAAGACGCTGATGTACGCAGGCAGAGAGACAGCACACTAGAAGTGGGACAAGGTTATAAATTCTTTCTAAAAATATTTTATTTATTATTTTTATTTTATGTGTATGCGTGTATTGCCTGCATGTATGGAAGTGCACCCATGTCGTGCAGTGCCTGTGGAAGTCAGAAGAGGCCATCGGATCCCCTAGAACTGGAACCACAGACAGTTGTTAGCTGCCATGTAGGTGCTGGGATCTGAACCTGGGTCTTCTGCAAGAATATTCAGTGTTTCCAACCGCTGAGCCATCTCTCCAGCTGCAAGGTTATAAATTCTTAAAGCCCACCTCCACTGGCATGCTTCTTCCTGTTAGGCCACACCTCCTAAGGTTCTATGACCCTCTCCAAACAGTGCCACTAACTGAGAAAGTGTTCAAATACTTGAGCATATGGGGAACACTTCTTATTCAAACCACTGTAATCACCTACATGCAATCAGGAAGTCCAGAGGCAGGGGACAAAATGGAAGAAAGGAGTCAAGAGATCCAAATCTAAGAACAAAGAGCAAAAGTCCAAAGATGTCAACTAGAACAGCCCCAAGAGTCCCATGGCAGAGGCCGGCAGGTGCAGGGCATGAGCAAACAGGAGTAGCTTAAGGACATCCCATGGGGGTCCCATGGGGTTAGGCATCCCATGTGTGCTTGGCACTGTGTTAGGAAACAAGCAGAGACACTGAAGACTGTTTCTTGCTTTCAGAAAGTCCCAATCTTTCCGTTTGTCCTATTGGACACGTGTGGCGGACAGACTGGCTCTCAGTACAACACAAAGTCAAATCTTGCTTCACAGCTCTGAGTTGGGAGAGTCTAAACTTTCCCAGAAGCTGTTGTTAACCTGGATGTAATGTTCACTGTTCTCACAACCATCCCCACTACATTCATCATCATCTTGAGCATCAACACTTATTGAGCAATTTCTGTGTGCCAGGCACTATTCTAATGCTTCCCTTCCTTCCGCTGTATTGTTGAAGCCTATCCTTTTTATCATCCTTAATTTTTTGTGCATGTGTGGGGCACGTGTTTGAGGCTGCAGCTGCACATGTGTCTGCTTGAATATGGAGACCAGAGGATAATCTTGGGTGTTGTTCCTAGTATAGTATATCTTAATTATTATTATTATTTTTTGAGACAGTCTTTCACCAGCTTGGAACTTGCTGAATAGGTGTGCTGGCTGACTAGAAAAGCCCCAGGGTTCATCTGTCTCCATCTGCCCAGGCTGAGATTACAGGGACCAGGCTCAGGTCTTTTTCTCACATAGCGTCCTAGTTAGCTTTAACAGTCAACTTGACACATCACTGTTGCCGTGATAAAATACTCTCACCAAAAGCAACTTAGGGGAGGAAAAGATTATTTGGCTGACACGTCCAGATCACAGTCAGTCACATCAAGGGAGTCAGGGAAGGAACTCAAGCTGGATCTATTTTGCAATTTATTTATTTATTTATTATTTATTTATTTTAATTTTATGTGTAAAAGTGTTTTACCTGCATGTATGTAAGTATGCTATATGTGTGTGATGCCTGTGGAGGCCAGAGGAGGGCATCAGATCTCCTGGAACTGGAGTTATAGATGGTTATTAGTTGCCCTGTGGGTGCTAGTGCTCTTAACCACTGAGCTGTATCTCTAGTCTGTCAAGCAAGATCTTGAAAGCAGGACTGTTTGCTGTCATGAAGCATTACCCCTAAACAAGGAATTCACACACAGCCAAGGAGGTGCAGCAGAAACTGCGGAGGAAGATGCTTGCAACAGAAAGTAGAGCACATGTGTTCTTGGTATCAGACTTAGGTCCTCATGCTTGCAAGGTGGCAGGCACTTGACTGAGCTGTCATCTCAGTCTGTCACCCTTACTCTATGCATGAGCAAACAATATCACTGGGAGGTCAACGAATTTGCTTGAGATATTACATGGTAAGGACTTGGGGTCAGGCAGTCAAACTCAGGTGGTCAGATGCCAAAGCTCAGCACACTCTCCAGCTGCCAGCAGTTTATGTGAAGGTTCTTGTGTATCCGTCCAAGAAGGTGGGAAATGTCAATGATGGAGATGCTGATGATGGAGATGCTGATGATGGAGATGCTGATGATGGAGAGCAGTGCTGATCCTATGTGCAGTCATTCCATTTTCTCAGTACTCACTTTCCACATATGTAGGGTAAGATGGCCACCAGAAAATTTTTAGGTACCTCTGACCTGGAGCTGCTAAAAGAATTCTCCAGAAGGCAGGACAGTCATGGCTGATGTTTAGTGGAAGTTAAACTCCTTCTGGCCTTAAATCTCAGCTCCACTGAATCCTTGCAGACAGTGACAAAGAGCATCCAATAAAAGCCCAAAGACATCTCAAATGATCTTGACAGGAGCAAGCAAGGAAGATTCCCTGTGGGAGGGGAAGGAGGTGATAGAGTTGGAAGCAATCATGTCCCTCATGATTTTTCCTCCTCAGGAAAGGCAGGGAGCACCAGCTGCCAGTTCATTGTACTTGTATCGAACTGCATTGATTTCCACTGCTTTGATGAAGACTTCCTACCAGAGATGGGAATTTCCTGGGGACCCACACATGCTGCCAGCTCAGCCCTGGTGTTCTTAGACCACAGAGACCCAGGCAGTTCTAAGATTTGAAGTCTTCTGAAGAGCCAAGCTCTGTGGGTTACAGTGACATGGCCATGTGGCCTCAGAAAACTAAACTTCCCAGTGTATGTGTGAAACCAAAAAAGTCCTGCCTCCCCCTCCAGGAACTCGCTGCTTAGAGAAGAGTGCTGGCTTTCCTACATATTACCACAAGCTCTGTAACTTCTAGAGCCTCAATTTGTCCTGTGTGAAATGGGGAGAACTGCAGTGCTCATTGTGTGGAACTCTGGGAAGGGCAGATCAATGACTGTGTGCACAGTGCCTGGTTCAGAGTTAAGGGTGTAGCTCTCTGATGTTTCCTTGCAGACTGGAAGCTTCCAAAGGGCAGGATCTTTTCCCTCCCCTCCCCTTCCTTCCCTTTCCCTCCCTCCCCTCCCTTCCCTTTCCCTCCCTCCCCTCCCGTTTCCCTTCCTCCCCTCCCTTCCTTTTCCCTCCCTTCCCCTTCCCCTTCCCTCCCTCCCTTCCTTCCTTTCTTCCTGAAAGAAGGTACCAGGCTTGCACTATACGAATTTGCTCTCTTGATAC
>NW_008342123.1:1346600-1366523 GCF_000622305.1 Nannospalax galili | reverse complement strand
CTCCCCTCCCCTTGCTTCCTTCTCCTCCTTTCCATTCTCTGCCGCCCCCTCTTCTTCTTCTCCCTCCCCTCCCCTCTTCCCTTCCTTCTCCCTCTACACTTTTCCTTCCCTTTCTCTCCATTCCCTTCTTTCTCTTTTATTTTTATATTTTTGGTGCTCTAATGAGTGTCATCAGGGTTACTTAGAGGAATCAAGGCAAGGGATTATTTACAGGCACATGGATACCTCACCAATGGCTATATAACTGAAAAAATGTCTCTCCCTCCACCAGAAACCACTGAGGACCATAGCTCTTCAGAGAAGGATGGAGCCCCAAGAGCCTCTGCTCAGCTAGCAACCTTGAATTGCCTATAAATCCTTAGGGAGGGGTAGAGTCTCTCTAGCCTCTTCCAAAGGGCAGGATCTTGATTATCTGGGGTAACACCATGTCTGTGGTATCCACAGCAAGTGTCTGTACTAGACCTTCAGTACTTACTTATCAAACATATGCTGAATGGGTGAGTGCTTTGCAAACTAGGAAGAGTGTGATTGTTGGTTACTAATTATGTTGGTCCTGCTTCCTTCTGGTTTCTCCTGGGGCTCAGAAACTGGAGGGCACAGGAACTTGATCCAGGTCACCTGTCTGATCTTCTTGACCTCCCAAGGGTCTGAAGGACCTGGGTCAATGGGGTGAGGGTGTCAGGAGGGAGGGGACAGCAGCTCAGTTTTGGAGACCTGATATATACTTTCATCTGGTGTTTTTGAGAATGGTCTCCCTGTGTAGCCCAGGCTGGCCTCAAACTCAAAAGTCTCCTGCCTCAGCTCCTGGGATTATAGGTATATGCCACCACGTCTGACTTTAGAAGACCTGTTTAACCAAAGGCACATCTGAAACTCAGAATTGCACAGGGGCCACAGAGGCAACACAGTAGGAGCAGCTGGGATTGTTTTTTGGTTGCAATTTGTTTGGGAACACACCACTTAACCTGTGAGCCTCCTGGGATCAGCTCTCACACCAAGAATGGACACCCACCATATTCTCTCCCATGGTACCATCCTGGCGGTCAAGGTTGGTCAGACACCCAGGTGGAAACATGTGTCCCCGTTGTTAAGAAAACAAGAACACCAAAAGATGTGGTGCCTGATTCCCAGATTCGGGGACAGTTGCAACTAGAGAGACCTCACAGCCTTGACCAATCAATGCCAATTGACATTATGCAAAACTGTGGCACCAAAGAAGGAACTCCCATCTTCCCTTCTTTTTAAAAGAAGGTATCTTTAAAGTATTTAAAAAGTATCTTCTTTATTCTTTTTATTTTATGAGTGTTTTTCAGGCACATATGTAAATGCACCACTTGCACGTGGAGGTCAAAGAGGGTGTAGGATCTCCTGGAGCTGGAGTTATAGATGCTTGTTAACTGCCATGTAGGTGCTGGGAACTGAGCTTGAGTCCTCTGTAAGAGCAGCCAGTGCTCTTACCCTCTGAACCATCTCTCCATTCCCGGAACTCCCATCTTTCAAGAGAAGGTAAAAACTTCTCAGACAAAGTCTCTTAGTAGTTATACAACAAATAAGAATAAAGTTTCCTGAAGAGCCAGAATGCTCTGACTCCACTTTGGCTAGCTTCTTTAGACAAGCCCAGACAAACTCAGGCATACTGTACATGTAAAAGCCTTATAAGGTATGAACAAAATCTTCTGGTTCTAAAAGATATTAGTCAGTACATTCCAATGCCCCAAAGACAGCCCCTACCAATCAAGACTTCCCCCGTACACAGGGTATGGGGACATCCAATTATTTTAAAAAGATGCTTGGCGCACCTGGGTTTCTGTGGAGTGCCCCAATCAAAGCTCCTGCCTGCTATTGTTCGGGGCCAGACTCCATCTTTGGCTCGTGAAGTCTGTGCCCGGCTAGCCGCCATTTGATTGTTGTCCTTTTTTATTTTGAATTCTTAAACTTTTTGTATAATCTTTTTGGCTATATGTGGGAATTATTCTCGATTCTTGAACCCTAACATTTCCAAGGCTCAGCATGTTGAACAGAGAGGCCCGTGTGCCCTCATTCAACCTGCAGTCTTCAGTTTTTGATTCCACCAGAAGGTTGGGAGGTAGTTCCAGATTAAATGAGGCAGCGGAGGACTATGAGAACAGCTGCTGAGGAGGGAGCAGCCAGAGTTCCAACTTGCAGAGCTGCTTTCCTTCATGCAGCTGAAAGGGCTTTGGTGTGCAACAGTCATGATTTCTGCTATGGAGGCTGAAAGACACTTGAGGGAACTGATGTGTGGCCACAAGGAACCCTAGGAAAGGCAGCGCTGAGACTCAAACCCAGGTGACAGTGAGCCAAGACCTTTTGCTTCCACACATTCCCTTGATCAGTGTGTTCATGAGGTGGGAGGCTGGTACATGGGTTTGTATCTGGCAGAGCTGTCTGAAATCTCAGCCCTATTCCCTGAAGGAGGAGTGGGCTTGGACAAGCTACTTTGCCCTGGCCACGTTTCCTCCACTAGTAAGGAGAAGAGCAATACAACCAACCTCCTAGGATGGCTATTAGAATTGTATGAGGTCATGTGAGAAAAGACTTAATTCAGAACAGGACTGTTTGAAAGCGTTAAAGTGCCTATCATAGGAAAGATACCTTGACTAGGAAGCTCTGTTTGTTGCCCTAGCTTGGTTGATTTCAGATCAGGTATGAAGAGTTAGTTGTGTAATCCTTCAGATTCTCAGTGTTGACTTTTGATTGGAGGAGTAGGGGTGATTCTAGGTTGGTCCAGTGTGCAAGCTAGGTAATCACAGCTGGGCCTGTGAGTGTAGAGATGACCACAGGGTGGTTGGGCTTCTGGTGTCCTCACCAGGTTAGTCCTGAGTGGGAGCTGTGTGACCTAGCTTAGTTCTGTGAGTGTGGAGACGGATGCCTCTAGAAAGCTTCTAGAAAGAGGACCAAAGCTGGGCAATGTGGTACATGCTTCTAGGGGAGGTGGATGCAGTCCAAGCCTAGCCTCAACTGCATAGAGCTATGTAGTGAGTTCCAGGACAGCCTGGGCTACATGGTAAGGCTTTGTCTCAACAAACAAACAAGCAAACACAGAGCCATGCAAGTGGTACTTGCTTGTTATCTGAGTACTCAAGAGAGATAGAGATAGGAGGGTCAGGAATTCAAGGTTATCCTTGGCTACATAGTAAGCTCGAGGCCAACCTGGGTGACCTGAGATCCTGTCTCGAAAAGCCAAACTCAAACAAAACAAAACCAAAAAAAGAGAAAGAAAATAAAGATGAGGGAGAGTTTTATTCTTTCTTGAGATTTTCTTTGTATGTGTGTATATAATACATGTATGTATAAACTTTTCTCACTTCTAGAGAATATCAGTTATTTAAATTCTAGAGCCTTAAAGCAGCAGACTGATGAGCCAGACAGAGAATTTTGGTAAGTTTGTGATGTCCTGCCCCAACCGCCATTCAATGTACCAGGCAGTTGGCTGACTGAGTGGGAAACTGGATACATAGGTGCTGGCTGGAATGGCAGAAATCCCAGAGTGGTTTTTAACCCATGAGGCTGGTGAGTCCACCCTAGAAACGAAGGCTTAGAAGGAAGCTTCATAGACTAAAAGGACGTAGGAAACATATTCTTACTCCTGCTAAGAGTAGCACAGGAGGAGAGAGAGCACTTCTCATGGAAAATGGCTAGAGGAGGCTGAAAATAGGGGGTGTGTGTGATGGAAGTGAGGAGATAGTTGCAAGGCAGATGTTGAGGAGGAGCTGAGGAAGGCATATTCTGACCAGTAGGGCAGTCGGGAGAGGGAAGCCAGGGCCAGCCTGAAGATGGAGAGACGGAGGATACACTCAACACTTCTGCGTTGCCCCAGCAACCACATCCACAGATTTTCTGTCCCTGAAAAGGATTCATGGTGGCAAAGGAGTCACCACCAGAGGCAGATAATTGTGTGGGAGCCCAGTCTCCTCCCTTCCTTTCTCCCCCCCAAACCCCCTGCCGTGTGTGTGTGTGTGTGTGTGTGTGTGAGTGTATCTCATTTACTTAAAACAAACGTTCTGAAAAGCCCCCTGTACACTCTCTGATGTCTAAATAGCTGTGGTATGTGTTAATGCAGTGAAAACGCAAAGTACTCTTAATTTGAAAATGTTAATATCTCCTGCAGGTGCTCTCTGGTTAAACATATTTTCTCCCCTTTTGGTGCAAAGAGTTTTAATTTTTGAAAGTCTCTTGTGCCCATTTTAAATGTTTGTTTTCAGGTCACTGGTAGAGTTATTTGGCTTAATGAAAAAATATATTTACAAAGCAAACTGAGGTGCCATGGTTATAAATTAACTTTTTAACTGTGTGTGTGTGTGTGTGTGTGATCTGTGCCTGTGCATGTATCCAGGCCAGAGGTCAATGCTGGGTGTCATCTTTTGTCCATCTCTGTTATTTTTTTTAATTTTTAAAATTTATTTTAATTTTATGCGTATGAGTGCTTTGCCTGCATGTATGTAGTGCACCCGTGAGTGCAATGCCTGCAGAGGACAGAAAAGGGCATCAGATCCCCTGGAACTGGACTTATGGATGGTTGTTAGCCGCCATGTGGGTGCTGAGAACTGAACTCAAGTCCTCTGCAAGAGCAGTTAGTGCTCTTAACTGCTGAGCCATCTCTCTAGCCCCCTCCATGCTATGTTCTTACATAGGGTTTATCACTGAACCTGGAGCTTCCTGTCTGGCTAGGTTGGTTGACCTGTTTCCACCCCACTCAGTGCTGGAGTTACAGGTACACCCCCACCCTGACCCCAACTTTTATGTCGGTGTTGGGTAAACTCCGGTCCTTATGCTTCCACAGGAAGCCCTTAACACATTGAGTCACTCCCAGATGCTGGAGATACTGTGGCCTTTACTGGCCTTAAGGACTGTCTCTCATTCTTTTATTCAACACACATGACTTAAGCACTTAGTGTTTGGGGAAGGGAATGTTCTAGGTGAGCCAGAAGGAAAAGGCCTCTGGTCGGAGTCCAAGAAGGAGGTAGAGCTTAGGGAAGGAAGAACAGAAAAGAGCTGTCAGAGAGGGTGTAGGTGTTATGGTGTTTTCAAATGCAAATAACAGATATTTGAGTGTAAAAGAAACCCCATAATGTCTATCTATCTAACAAGGCTGGAGGAAGGTCATGGTACTGGTTCACCCTGAATTCTGCTTCCTTTCATCCTCCTGCCCTGTTGTTCTTGAATTCATGATACCTCATGGCTTCAAGATGGCTGCCGCATCACATCATTATAAGGCAGCATCTTGAGCCCAAACATTTCTCCTACTGGCAAATATTAACCCAGTTTTGAGAGCCTGATTAAATGCTTCCTCTCAGTCACCCCCAAAATAACAGCCTATCTTTCTTTAAATTCTGGTAGTATTTGGTTGGTCCCACCTCATTATAGAGTCTACACAGTATTGTGCATCATAACTCTTTGCACATCCTACCAAGTCCTGTTGAAATTCAGGAAGCAATGTCATGACAATATTGGAATCTTTCTCAGGCAAACGACTCTGACAGAGGAACTCTGGTTTTTGCAACAGGGTAGAAACCTGTTCTCACAGTCTGGGCTTGGAGGCTTGGAGGACCACAGAGGAGAAAGGGTGCAGCTGGCATCTAGGAAGTTTCCTGGATAGGGAATAACCTCCCTCCGTATCCACAAGAAGGTTGATTTGGCTCAGAGGTCTTAGATTTCCTTAAAGATATCCAGTTGAATCAAGGCCAAGGCATACCTTGTGTGTTTCTATGTGTGAGCGAGAGTGTACGTGTGTCATGGTGAATGTGTGGAGATCAGAAGACAACCTCAGGTGTCAGTCCTTGCCGTCTACTTTATGTTCACTACTCTGTCTGCCAGGCTAGCTAGCCTGTGAACTGCTAGAGATTCTCCCCTTCCTACCTCACATGTTGCCTTAGCAGCACTGGGATTATAGACATGTGTTGCTGTGTCTGGCTGTCTGTGTGCTGTCATGCTTATGTAGCAAGTGTTTTACCCCCTAAGCCAGCTCCCCAGACCCACCTTGTATATTCTGCGTACAAATTTGAATCATATTTCCTTATGTACGATTGACCCATTTTTCCTAAGTGGGAAAGTTACTAGTATTCTGGATAATTGGCAAGTGATAACTAGCAGATTTTTGTCGCTCAGTTGTTTGTGTGAATTTGTTGTTATATGAATTACTTTCCTATTTGCTGTAACAAAATACCTATAAGAGCAACTTCAAGAAGGAAGGATTTATGTTGGCTCATCGATTGGGGGAGCAGTCTGTCATGACAGAGAAGGCATGGCAGCTGGAGCAAGAGGCTGACTGGCCGCATTATATTGGCAGTCAAGAAGGAGAGAGATGAGTGCTGTTGCTCAGTTTTCTTTCTCCTTATTTGGTCAGGGACCCTGGCCCAGGGCTTGGTGCTGCCCACAGTCAGAGTGGGTATTCCTTTTACAGTTCAGCCTCTCTGGAAACACCCTTGTAGACACACCCAGAGATGTGCCTCCTAGGTGATTCTAAATCCAGTCAGGTTGACGGTGAGGAAGAACCATCACAGCTGTGCTTGCTCATGGAAGTCCACTGAGGCTCTTCACATACACTTTTGCCCCATAGTGCATTGCCCCTTATGACTTTCCAGGCACATAGTGATGCACAATAAAGAACATCTGAGTCAAATCATACTCATGCCCACGTGCATCTCCTCCAGATTCCTCACTAATGGACTGTGGTGACATGCTTTAATTAGACTGGTATTAAAAATGGAGGCCTGATGAGTAAACACGGTAATATATAATGGAGAAGATGACTCACTAGCTACCAGACACTGAAGTTTAATTAACATTCCTGTAAAATGTTTCTTGGATTTAATGGTTTAAACATTATTAGAGTCTCACCATGAAGGAAAGTTGAGTGTCCGCAGACAATGGAAGGAAATATAAGGACTCTCTGCCTTCTAGGATTCTCTGGGGCCCAGAGAGGGACAGTCACCCTCCAATGGTTTCCTTAATCTCACTGGGTACTTTTGGTCCAGTTTTCAGCTTTTCTTTGAAGACTGGCTTTGAACATACATATGATTAACACTGCACTTTCTTTTTCCCACAGAAGTTTAATTTTCTTCTTCCTTTGTCCATCAGTGTGGATTCCTATCTGTCCATTCATTGTTTATTGGGTGCTGTAACCATCTGTGCATATGTCCACTCATGTATTATAACCTGTCCATCTGTCCATCGAATCCATCCATCTACCCACACATCTACCCATTCATTCATCCATTCACCATCGATTGACCTACCTATCCATCTTTTTATCCATCCATCTATCTATCCATTCATCCATCTATGCATCTTGTCTATCCATGTTATTATAACTGCCTGTCCATCTAATCCATGCACCCATCTAGCTAGCCATCCATTCATCCATCTATCCAACCACACATCCATCCACTCACCTGCCATCCTTTTATCCCCTCATCCATCCATTGACCTACCTATCCATCTTTTTATCCATCCATCAATACACTCACCCATCTATGTATAATGTCCATCTACATATTATAACCATCCATTTTTCCACCTGTCTACTCATCCATCCATCCATCCATCCATCCATCCATCCCTTCTTTTACTGACTTACCTACCTATCCATCCACCCTATCCCACCTATCCATCTACTCACCTACCCATCCATCCATTCATCCACCCACCTCTCTTCCCACTTATGCATCCACTTCCATCCATCCATCCATCCATCCACCTAACCACCTATCCATCCATCCATCCATCCATCCATCCTTTTATCCACCTATCCATCCATCTACCCACTTATCTTTTTATCCATCCATCCATCCATCCATCCATCCATCCATCCATCCTTTTATCCATCCACCCATTTACCCACCCACCCATTCATCTTTCCAGACATCTATCCATCCATTCACTCATCCATCCCCATCTATGCATCTAGTCTGACAGACACTATTTAAACTCTATGGAGTGTCACCCCAGCCTCTTATTTTCCTAGAGCCTTTGCATGGACGTCCTCTCAGACTGAATGCTCTTCCATCATATTCTTGCTGTGGCTCCTTTATCCAGTAATTTGCTGAAAAGTACCTAGGAGAACCTGTTTTTATTATATTACTTTTATCACCCTGCATTGTTTATCTTTGAACACCTAAATACTACTTGCAGTTATGGTATTTGTTTATCATCTCTTTGTAGTGCTAAGCTACAAGGTGATTAAAGGCTTTTCTCTTTCTCTAGCACTTTAAAGGGGAACCAGTATATAGTAGGTGCTCAGTAAATATTTGTCTAATGATTAAATGATTACAGCAGCTTTCATTTTGTTTTTGAACAACTTACAGTATATTTAGAGAACTAGACCTGATACTTAAGAAGATAAATAAAAGGAGATGACCATGGAAAAGCTAGATAAATGTCTTCTGACCTCCTGGGAAGGATGATAGTATCCAGGTAGAGAGGGAGGTCTCAGGAACTAGGATTATCCAGATAAGGGAGTTGAAGTGGTCCCTGTGGCTGCCTCCCTTCATATCTTGGTCCATTTCAAGTTCACCTGCGCTGCTATAGACAGTGATTGAACTCACTGGTGCTTCCTACCCACATAATCAGGATTTTTTGTTCTGGAGGTCCTCTGGTTCACCAGGAGCTTGTTTAGGCTGGGTGCACAGCGACAAGAGGGCTTGGAAATGAAAAGACGGGTGTTGCTGGTGGTGGTGTCGGTGAATGAACATCTGTTCAGTCCCAAGACAACACAGAGGTGTATTCTCTGCAGTTTCCTGGGCAGAAGTGAGCCAAGGGCTGCAGCGATTCTCCCTCATGAATGTACCCCAGATTGGCTGTCCTTTCCTATGTCCTGTCTCTAATTCCCTTGTGTGTTTGGGACCAACCACCTCTCACATGAGCCACCAGTGCCCAATCTTGTTTCAGCATTGGAAACCCAAAGTGATACAGGCTAAGACAGACATTTCAGACACCCCAGAGAAAGTCCCTGACCCACCTCTGCTGGTGGGTCACATGCTTGAAGGTGAAGGGACCTTAGTTCCCTGATGGTGAGGGAGGATCAGACTCTAAGGAAGATATTAGAGGGTGGGGAGTCAAGAGTCCTGGGTTAGCCCTTTGACTCTGCTACAGCCACTAACACCCTGTCTTAGTTACTCTCCTGTTACTGTGATAAAATGCCCTGAGAAAAGCAACTTGAAGGTTTGATTTCAGCACACAGTTCCAGGGTACAGTCCATCATGGTAGGGAAGTCATGGGAGCACTAGCATGAGGCAGCTGGTCACATTGCAGCCAGTCAGAGAGATGAATGCTGGTGCTCAGCTCACTTTCTCCTTTCTGTTCAGTCCAGGACCCCAGCCCCTGGAACAGTGTCACTCACATTTAGGGTGAGTCTTCCCCACATCAATTAACCTAATCTAGAAAGGCTCTCACGGGCATGCTCAGAGGCTCCTTTCTTAGGTGCGTCTAGGTCCCACTGAGTTGACAGTCAATGTAAACCATCATATATGCCGTGCACTCATGGGCAAGACCTTCCGCCTCACTGGACCAATGATGTGCTGGTTATTTTATGTCCTCATCTACCTTTTGACTGTGGGACCCCATAACCACCTCATGCTTTGCTTTTCCTTACCTCTCTCTTCTCATTCTTCAGCCACCTGTACTGGCACATCTATTTCTGCAAACTCCACATCCTCTGTCCAGGTGCTGACATATCCAGCGTCCATTTTCCCCAAGGAGCCTGGATGAGGTGTAATCCAAACTGTGTAGGCTTGGTATCTCAGAAAAAACCGTTTTCTTTCTGCTTGAGGTGTCATTATCTTTAATAATGATGACATCAATTTACCTCATCAGGACTCACGAATGCTTAACTAAGAAAAATGCTTTTGTCACTGTTAGTAAACATGAAGTGCGCCTACTCAATCAGCGTGAACACCCCCGGACGGGTGACTCCCTTCCCTTCCCGGCTCTGGTTGCTCATTTGCAACCCTGCCCTCCTTCAAATGACAACACGCATTCTTTCTTGATGTTTCAGCACTTTGACAAATACATTTTTCCACGAAGAGAAACATAATTAACTTAAGTCATTTATATTAATCATAAGGGGGAGAATCATGCAAAACAGGGGTAATTTTGTACTGAACAAGGCACGCTGTCTAATGAATATAGATGATGCTGATTTATGTGTTTATCCAAAAAGTACCAGCGAAGAGGAAAAAAAAAGTCATCACAAGCCAACAACAAACTCCACCCTAGCCCCTGAAAAGCTGAGGGGAAAATCCTGTAAGGTTGCTCTCTCTCTCTCTCTCTTTTTTTTTCTGTCTTTTTGAGACAGGGTCTCTCTGTAGTCCCAGCTGCCCTGGAACTCACTATGTAGACCGGGCTGGCCTCCAACTCAAGGTCTCTCTTTTTAATGATGCCTCCTGGTTTGGTGGCATCCTGCCCACGGGTCAAAAAAGAAAACGACTTTTCAAGTGTTCACAGAGCTTGAACAGCAAGAGAGAGTCCTTCCCAGCGTGGGTGTCCCAGCTAGAATGTAGGGAGGCTGGAACGGTGGGCCTCTGCAAACGCTGGGATGCTCTATATAGTTAGGCTGCCTGGGAAGAAGTGTGAGGTGGGTCACGGTGGGTGTGGTTGGCAGGGACCAGGTTCTGGTAGCTCAGCTTCCCTGCAAGTGTCAACCCAGGGAGGATGCACTGGGTGGAAGCTTGGCACAGCTGTCTGCTGTGATTAACACTAGTAGTGCCTCCTGTTTGTTTGGCGCCCTTTGCCCCACCCACGTGTGAGTTGGCCGGGTTCACAGATGGAGGGAAGAAACGCACAGAGTGGGAGAGATAACGAAACCAGTGCTACTGAGTCACAGAAGGCTCAAGCAGGAAGTCCGCACACTGTGTGACACCCCCTTCCATTTTTTCATTAGGGAGACCAAAAACTTGAGAATTACAGCAGTTGGCTTTGGTCAGGCACCTATTGTGTCAGGGACTGTTCTCTGATATGTGTGTGTGTGTGTGTGTGTGTGTTTTGAAGTTTGTGTGTGCACATGTGGAGACCAGAGGTTGACAATGGGTATCTTCCTCAACCAATTTTCCATCCTTTAAAAAAGATTTATTGGGGCTAGAGAGACAAGCCAGTGGTTTAGAGCACCACTACTCTTTCAGAGGACCCGGGTTCGATTCCCAGCACCCACATGGTGGATACAAACTGTCCTTAACTCCAGTTCCAGGGGAATCCGAAGCCCTCTTCTTACTTCTGTGGCACTGCACAACACGGGTACACTCACATACATGCAGGCAATACACTCATACACATAAAATGAAAATAATAAATAAAAATATTTAAAAAAGGATTTATTTTAGCCAGGTGAGGTGGCACATGCCTTTAATCCCAGAACTTGGGAGGCAGAGGCAGGTGGATCTCTATGATATGGAGGCTAGCCTGATCTACATAGTGAGTTCCAGGCCAGCTGGAGCTACAGGGAGACCTGTCTCAAAAAGACCAAAAACAAAAAAAAAAGGATTTTAAAAAAAATTATGTGTATGTGTCTGTGTGTGGCTGTGTGCACAGGAGGGCAGGTGTACTTGGAGGCCAGAAATATTGGATCCCCTGGAGCTGGAGTTACAGGTGGTTGTGAGTCCCCCGAGATGGGTGCTGAAACCCAAACTCAGGTTCTCTGGAAGAACAATACTTGTTTTTAAGCACTGAGCCATCTCTCCAGCCCTCCACCTTGTTTTTAAATTAAAAAAAAAATTTATTTTAAGTGTATGAGTGTTTTGCCTGCATGTATGTAAGTGAACTTGTGTTATACAATGCCTGCAGAAGCCAGAAAAGGGCATTGGATCCCTTGGAACTGGAGTTTCAGACAGTTGTTGGCTGCCATGTGGGTGCTGGAAACCAAACTCAGGTCCTCTGCAAGAGCAGCTAGTGCTTTTAACTGCTTAACCATCTCTCCAGCTCCCTACCTTGTTTTGAAAGGTAATCTCTCACTGAATCTGGAACACGATGATTTGTCTAGATTAACTGGCCAAAAAGTCCCAGGTATCCTCTTGCTCCCATGTCCCACCAGTGTTGGGATGACAGGTATGTGGCTCACCCAGCATCTTCTCTGGGTGTCAGGCTCTAACTCAGGTCCTCATGCTTACACAATAAATATTTTACCGACAGCCATTCCCACAGGCCTGACTTTGTTTTAATACTTTAATTGTGGATACCCTTGCTGTCCCATTTCGTAGATGAGGAAACAAAGACTCAACGAAAAACAGCTGCTTCTACAAGATCCCAGACTGAGACCTTCCCCAAAGTCCTCACCTGGGTGGAAAGGAAGCAGGCAAACTGTGGCTCCTGAGTTAGGCTTTGGAAACTTTTAGACCTCCATCCTGTTACCTTCCTTTTTGTTTTACACAGTCCATTTCATCTGCTGTCATTAGTCATAAACATTGCTACAGAATCTCAGAGGACTGGGAGCTGGCTTCAGGGACACAATGAGGACAGATTAATGACCTCCGGGCTGGGGTAACTAAGTGGAGGCAGAGAATGTAGGCAGGTAGGGGAGCCAGAGCCTGGAGCTCCAGGGGGCAGTAAAGGAGACCACTGGAGTCCAAGACCCAGCCAGACGAGGTAATAAGGCCTATTACCCATGTTGCAAGTGGGCATCCTGCTCCGTTGTTTCCTCTTCTTATTCTGGATCGTCCTCCCAGACCAGCCATGATAGTCCCTCTGTCCCAGATCTCTAGAGAGTTGTCTTCTTGGACTTTGGATGCTGGAGCCAAACTGTCTGGATTCAAACTGCTGTGGCTCTTGCTGTGTGACCTTGGAGGAGGCCCCTCCGATCTCAGTTTCAGAGACTTCCACTATGTGATAGCTATGGATTAAAGGGTCAATTAGTATATTATTTTTTTCCAATTAGTATATTTTTATGCTATTATTGTTATTGGAAATCACTCAAAGGCACCTTCTGGTCAGAGATCATGCACACATCCCTAGAGCACATCCCTGATGCACACGAGATGGGTTCCGGGGCCAGAGGCAGGGCTGCAGCTTCTAGCGGCTGCAGCAAACGACTGCACTCGCTGAGCCTGCCGCCCGCTGACCTGACAGCTATCTGTCTTTTTCCCGGCCCGCTTCCCCCAGTGCAGTCAAGGCTTAGAGGTCCTAGTGCCGCATCCATCCTCTGTATCCTGGACAGCACCGCCAGAGAGCGTATCTGTCACTGTCTCCAGTGGCATGGATGACTGAAATGTCATTTTTGACAAATGTCTGTGCTGGAGAAATCTCTGCGTGGCTGTGGGTACTTATAGCCACTGAAAACTCACAAACACAGCTAGGCTGTTCCACACACCAGCGAACACAAATGAATATCAGAGCACCGGGGAATTGGAGGAGGGGAGGGGAGGCGACATTGTGAGAGTGGACTGATGGGAAGACCTGCGCCTGATGTTCTCTGTGAAACTTGTTCCTAAGTGTGTATACAGGAAGACCGTTTTGAACCACAAAGACTGGTTCTCCTGACCCACACCTGACCAGATCTATCCTACGCGCTCCTGCTCCCTGGCCACCATTTCACTGACCTTATCTTGCTTAAAACTGAAAGCGAGGAGCTGGAGAGATGGCTCAGTGGTTAAGAGAACTGTCTGCTCTTGCAGAGGACCCGGTTCAATTCCCAGCATCCACATGGCAGCTAACAACCCTCTGTAACTCCGGTTCCAGGGATCTGATGCCCTCTTCTGACACGGGCAGGTTAGGGGGTCGGTCAAAGTATCTGTCAAAGACTGGAAAGGTGATGCTTTCTGTTTTGCAAGCTAAGTGGTGTTTGTTGCATCCAGAGAGCCTGCCATTGCTGTTTGAAAGTTGGGTAGTGAGTGGATATGCCTGTGTCCAAATGCAGCTTAGCTAACAGCTGGATTTGGATTTGAACTTGGGGCTCCTGGGTCATAGTTCACCAACCCTGCTTGAGGCTTCTGGACCAAAGGAAGTGACTGTGAGGTCAGAGGGGCAGAACTTCCAGGGATTTGCATTACGGACTTGAGAGCCAGCCAGCTTGTGTTCCAACCCTGGCTGGCTACATAGTAGATTTTGTGACCTTGGGCAAGTGACTTAATTTCCCAACGTATAAAGTGGGAACAATATTACTGTCTGTCCCAAAAGGATTCTGGGAAGGTTAGAGAGCTTAGAGTTTCACTTAGGACATCATGAGCCTATATCAGCAACACCTGAGAATCTGATGCCCCTGTAAATGGTATTGCCATGGGATCAGCAGCTCAGTGCTAGTTCTAGAGACAGAGAAGAGGGGCAGTGGGCTCAAGGTCACTCAGCCCTTGGCAGCAGGTTCACTTTTCTGGTCTCCATGGTCAATGCCTTCTTCCAAAGTCAGCCTTCTCTCAAAACAACTCCTTTGGTAAAATGAAGGCATCTTCCTGTAGGTCAGCTGCCCAGGAGGGCATGGCTGTCTCCAGTCTGAGACACAGGAACAGAGGACGGCAGCTGATGCCACACACAAGTCCCTCTGGCCTCCAAGCCACTAGGACATGGTCATCCTAGCCAGGCCCCATTTCCTCACCAGCTCCTGAGGAGAGTCTCCTCTGACTTCTCGAACCTTCCTTGGGGAGTGATGCAGGGAAGAGCTGGATAAAGTTGGGGTGGATATTATGTAAAATATGTAAATAGGGCCCGGGCAGGGGGATGTGGCTCAGTTGGTAAAGCACTTGCCTAGCATGGACAGAGCCCTGGGTTGCATCCCCGAGGCCACAGAAACCAGATATGGTGGTGCTTGCCTATAATCTCAGTATTTGGGAGGTAGGAGGCAGGTGTTCAAGGGCCTCTTGCAGATTCCAGGCCAGCTTGAGGAACCATGAGACTGTCTCAAAAGCAAAACAAAGCTAAACAACAAACAAAAGAAAATACGTAGGGGCTGGAGAGATGGCTCAGCAGTTGAGAGCACTGGCTGCTCTTGCAGAGGATCCGTGTTTGATTCCCAGCACCTACATGTCAGCTAACAATCATCTGTAACTCCACTTCCAAGGGATCCTACACCCTCTTCAGTTTATGTGGCATTGCATTACACGGGTGCACCTACCTACATGCACGCAATATACTCATACACATAAAATAAAAATAATAAATAAAAGCCAGGTGCGGTGGTGCACACCTTTAATCCCAACACTTGGGAGGCAGAGGCAGGCGGATCTCCGTGAGTTCAAGACCAGCCTGGTCTACATAGTGAGTTCCAGGACAGCTGGGGCTACAGGGAGACCCTGTCTCAAAAAAGGAGAACAAAAAAAGAAAAAGAAAAAGAAAAAAAAGAGAATACATAAACAAATCATTCATGAGTCAGGGCACTTGAAGTCTCTAGGTATTGATGCCTACTGTTACATATTGAGAAAAACACAAAACAAGCAAGTACCAGTCTAGCCCAGGTAGCGGGCCTGCTTCTAGGCCCTGGTGGTTTCTTCTGGACATAAACAATATCACACAGTATCAACATCAGACAAGCTTTTGGTGTCTGTAATGGAACACAAGAAACACAAGGTTATCATGAACCCCACAAATGAAAGAGCATCCTCTTCCGTTTCCTTACTGATGATGACTCCAGCCTTTGTTTCAACCCTCTAATCTCCTAGATAACAATGCTTAAGCTACCTGTCCAGTAAAGCACCCTTGCCTCCTGTCTGCTCCTGCCTGAGAACTACCATTGTTCCTTAACTACCCTCAGTCACCGCAGGAGCTCAAGCCCCTTGAAGAGCCTGCATGACTCTTCCTGCCTGCTGATGGTCCCCTATATGGCACACACTTGCCCTTGCTACAGCAAGTCACCAACCCTCACCTTTACATGTTTGTGTGTATGTGTACATGTGTATGTGCAAGTATGTGTGTCCACGTGTGGGGAGGCCCGAAATTGACACTAGGTATTTTCTTCAATCGGTCTCCATTTTCTCTCACTGAACCCAGAGCCTGCTCATTCTGCTTGCCAGCTTACCTTGGAGCATCCCTGTTTCTTATCTCCCTAGCACTGGGATTACAGGTGGGCCACCATGTCCCCTGGCATTGCCGGCTTTAGTAATCTGAACACCAGTCCCTGTGTTCAGGTGTCAAGTGCTTTACCTGCCAAGCCATCATGCCCCAGTCCACCAAACTCTACTTGGGATTGGGAGGGAGTTCCTAGTGGTCTTCAGACATTGAATTTTATTAACATAGTGATAGAGATTGAAACATGCTGACTGAGATGGAGGAGGAGCGTCTAGTGGTGGGTCAAGTGGGTAGAAAGTCACAAAAGGCCAATTTTCAAAGGCCTCCAGAGGATCTGATGCTGAAATATATGAAACAGCTCTGATGAGGTGACCCTGCCACAAGCATTACTTCATCCTATCCTCTTAATACCCTTGGCTGAACATTAACATTTCCCTTTCAAAGACAAAATCCCCCGGGCTCAGCAGCCTTGAGGAAACTGCCCACAGTTCTCCAGCTAGTGATGGCTGGATCTTGGAGCTAGGATTCTTTTGAAAGCTATCTACAGCCTATGGAGTAGGAAGGCCCTGGGTACCACCTGATTTTCATTATTGACACCATCTACCACCTTAAGTGATTCCTAGAATGAGCCATGGCGTGTGTGTTTTTTCTTGGGAGACATGAACGTGTATCTTGTTCATCCCAGATAGGGCACTGATGACAGACCAATAAAACAATTCTACCTGTCTCTACCGGGAGGCTTCTTACAGGAATACTTGCAGGCAGCTCCAGGGAAGTCTTCTCTACCCAGTACTGGTTTACCCTTTGTATAACCTTGCAGGGGAAGGGCCTTATGAATCTTGTAAGTTTCAGGAACTTCCTGAACCTTTTAAGTTTTGTTTACTTCTGGACTTTGTGTATTTCATTTACTTTCTGAGTCTTAGGAACTTTTGTCTTAACTCTAGCAGAGGATGTTTCAATGCTAAGGAAATAGCTACCAGACCTTAAAATGAATGGTCTCTTTAGAACATAACCATGGTCCTGGTCCATGGAGGGTTCATGTGTTTCCAAGGCCAGGCTTCCAGCCTTCAGGTCTGAGCATGCAGTCTGTCTTGTGGGCCCTGCACTTACAGGTGGTGAGCAGAGAGGAGCCTATGACTTGGTCCTTTAACTCTCCACTTTGCTCCCAGTATTTGGAAGCCAGTACTCTTGTAGAGAGAATAGATGGAAAGAGACCACTAAGCTTCACCAAAAAGTATTTCCAACAAAGTTGTGAGGATAGACCTGTCTGCATGAAGCTCCTCTCCATAGCTTTGAAGAGGCACCTTTCCTGTGACATTCAACTGGCCTGTACTCAGAAGAAAAAGTGTCAGAAAAGACACAAATCCCTGGTCCATTATCCTGGACATTTTCCATAGATATGGGTGGGAAACTGAACAGAAAACTAGGATCCCAAGGCTTGCAGAAAGCAATTTATTGTACCAGTACAGCCCCTGAGAAATAATTATCTAAAGCAGCTCCCAGAACAAAGAAAAGCTTAGTCTTTTATATCCTGGGTAGAGTTCGTTTTTTTTTGTCTCCCATATATGGTAATACGCTGGGTGTTCTGTGTTACAAGGTCATGATGGGCAGAACTGTGTGGTGCACTCAGGCACGGACCATGATGCATTTCTTTTGCTTTGTTATGTGGAATTCCTGCCACATGTGAATTCATCAGAGCTAGATTCTTTCTGAGGCAAGGTCTCATATATCCTAGGCTAGCCTTGAATTCCTTTTGTAGCTGAGGATGACCTTGAACTTTGGATCCTCCTGTCTCTACCTCCTGAGTTCTGGGATTACAGGCACGTACTGTTAAGCTTAGTTATGATGCTGAGGATCAAACCCAGGATTTCATACATGCTAGGCAAGCACTCTACCAAATGAGCTACAACCCCATTCTGTTTAAAAAGTTAACCTTAAATTTTTATTTAGGTATATATGTATGTATGTATGTGTGTGTGTGTGTGTGTGTGTGTGTGTGTGTATGTGAGTGTATGCAAGTGGTGGTGGAGGCCAGAAGAGGACACTGGATTCCCCTGGAGCTAGAGTTATAGTCATTTGTGAGTTGCTTGATAAGGGTTCTAGGATCTGAATTCAGGTCCTCTGGAAGAGCAGAGCCATCTCTCCAGTCCCCAGTTTTTAAAAATTTAAATAATAGGGGCTGGAGAGATGGCTCAGCGTTAAGAGCACTGAATGCTCTTGCAGAGGACCTGGGCTCAATTCCCAGTACCCATATGGTGGCTACGAACTGTCCTTAACTCCAGTTCCAGGGGAATCCAAAGCCCTCTTCTGACTTCTGCAGCGTTTTATGACATGGGTACACTCATGTACACGCAAGCAATACACTCATACACATACAATAAGAATAATAAATAAAATGTTTTTTAAAAATTAAAAAATTAAATAATAGAACTGTCTCTTGAAGGCAGCTGACAGTCTGAAGATTTTGCAAGATGAAAGAAGACCTCGTCTTGGAGCCAAGTTCCCTTGTTTTAAGAAAACCATTGTACTGGGTTCTTCAGTAGGAACCGAAGATCAAGTACCCAGCTGTGACTGTCAGAGAAAATGGTGATGTCATCATCAAGCCTGCCTTGCTATTCTTCCAGTGACAGTGTGTTCTGTCTAGCCATGGAAATTTTGATGCATTTCACTTGAAGGATTAGAGCATGTGTTCTCTAATACACAGGCCTGTGGAATCTCTGACATACTATTGCGCAAGTTTCAGGTGAATAACCCTGATGGGAAGCTGGCACTATAGCCAATGAGATGGTTAATATTGATAGTCGACCTGACAAATTCTAGAAATACCTAAAAGACAAACCTCTGGGTTTGACCCACCGTAAATGCTGGAAGTACCACCCTATGGGCTAGGTTCTGGACTGAATAAAAAAGAGAATACAAGCTGGGCATGGTGGCCCAGCACTTGGGAGGCAGAGGCAGGCGGATCTCTGTGAGTTCAAGGCCAACCTGGTCTACATAGTGAGTTCCAGGACAGCTGGGGCTACAGGGAGACCCTGTCTCAAAAAGACCAAAAAAAAAAAAAAAAAAAACAACAAAAAAAACCCAAAAACCCACTTCTCCCTTAAGTTTCTTCTGCTCAAGTATTTTGTCATAACAACAAGGAAAGTGACAGACACAGCCAACATTCTGAGGACTTTGGCCTTAGGGGGTCAGCTCAGTTCTCTGGGCTCAGGTGTGATTTCACTAGAAGAATCAGGTGGACCAGGTGCCGACCTCGAGGGTGGAGATTCTGCTGGTGCATAGTGATTCTCATACAAGTCCACCCCGCTGGCTTGTCATGTGGAACTTGCTAAGTACAGCCTGGGAAGTCCGAGACCAGCAATGCCCACTGGTAGCGCATCACCCCTCTCTCTCACTGCTGCTAGAAAACAAGGTCAGGAGATTCCTCTCTGTTTTAGTCATTGTTGCAGTCTTCAGAGTTTAGAACCTGGTTTGATGCAGAGTAGGTACTCTGTTTTGGTAAAAGAATCAATGAAATTGTTCTGTTTCTGCGTTGGAGTTTTTTTATTTTATTAAACATTTCCATCATTTATTAGACATTCACATTTTTACCCTTGAACTTGTTGATATAATGAATTCTATGAATTGATTTTTCTATTACAAAGCTGTGTACTAGGATAAATTCCACTTAATGGTGACATTTTGCCAGATTCTGTTTGCTAGAATGTAATTGCCAAATTTTACATTTACATTCAGGGCAACTGCTTTTACAGTTGCCTTTCCTAAGCGATCTGTGTCGGGTTTGGGTTCTGAGGCATTGTGGGTTACATAAAGTGAATTGTGGCGTTTTATTTTTTCCTATGATCTCGAAGACTTTAACACTAGGATTGTTTGTTCTTTAAAGGTTACGTAGGACTCAGCTGTGAAACCATCTGTTCCTGGTGCCTTTTGTAATGGTGGGTCTTTAATCACCCTTGCTGGTCTTTCCTGCTGTAACTGGCTTGTTCG
>NW_008342123.1:1336208-1345966 GCF_000622305.1 Nannospalax galili | reverse complement strand
TTTCTTGCATGTTTGTGTGTGTGTGTGTGTGTGTGTGTGTGTGCGCGCATGCGTGTGTGTGTGTGTGTGTGTTTGCATATGGAACAACTTCCACTATTCTTCAGACACTGTCCATTTTTTTTTTGAGACAGGGTCTCTTATTGGCATGAAACTTGCTGGGTAGGCTACACTGTCTGACCAGTGAGCCCCAGGGGTCCACCTGTTTGTGCTAGAATTACAAGCGTGCACCATCATACCAGGCCTTTTTTTTTTTTCAAATGTGGTTTCTGAGCCTCAGATGCGAAAGCAAGCACTTTATCAACTGAGCTATCTCCTCAGCCCTAGAGTTAGTTACATGTGCTATGCTAATAGTGATCATATATATATATGTATATGTATATGTATGATCATTTATATCTTCCCTACTAAGTCTTCTCTAGAATCCCACGAAGTAAATTTTAGGTGGAACTTAAGAGACTGTCATTCTTCATAGTGATTAATCTAGAAGGTACTTCCCCATGTTCACCCTAATACTATCATCATCCCTGTTTTTCAGATGATAGACTTAGGACAGGAAAGCAGCTGCCTCTGGAGGCACTTGTGTTCACATGCACATACCCCTCCATATATACACATAATTAAAAATACAATATTTTTAAAAATGCCAGATTGGGAACTGAAACAACATGATCTCTCAACCTTCTGCAGTCTGAGAAGTTCAGGATCAAAGGTGGAAGATCTTGGGTCTGTTGAGGCCTCTTTCTAGTTTGCAGACAACTGTCTTATCTCTTTATGTAGAATAGAGGAAGGAAGCAAGCTCTCTGGGGTCTCTCCTATCAAGGGCACTGATACTATACACAACACAATTACTTCTCAAAGATCTCCTCTCCAAATGCCATAACCTCAAGGGTTAAGATGAGGTGATGGTACTTGGGGGACAGGTACCTGGTCCTCCACGGAGGACAAGGACTGCTTTCTGGTGATGTTTCACACCGTTCACCCTACATTTACTTGTCTCTTGGTGTCTAAATATAAGTAGACCATTTTGCTCCACAAAGGTTGGCTTCCCTACCCCAAACCTTTGTTAAATCTTGTGCTGTTAAACTTTTATTTATTTATTTATTATTATTATTATTATTTTTGTCTTTTTTGAGACAGGGTCTCCCTGTAGCCCCAGCTGTTCTGGAACTCACTATGGAGACCAGGCTGGCCTCGAACTCACAAAGATCCACCTGCCTCTGCCTCCCAAGTGCTGGGATTAAAGGTGTGTGCTGCCACGCCCGGCTTATTTATTATTTTTAAAATTTATTTATTTGTCTTTTTGAGACAGGGTCTCCCTTATAGCCCCAGCTGGCCTAGAACTCTCTATGTAGACCAAGCTAGCCTTGAACTCACAGAGATCTGCCTGCCTCTGCCTCTCGAGTGCTCGGATTAAAGACATGTGCCACCACACCTGGCCTTTATTATTTTTATTTTGTGTGTATGGATACATTGCCTGCTTGTATGTAAGTGCACTGTGCTGTGCAGTGCCTGTGAGGGCAGAAGAGGGCACTGGATTCCCCTGGAACTGGAGTTAGACAGTTGTTAGCTGCCATGTGGGTGCTGGGCCTTGAACCCAGGTCCTCTGCAAGAGCAGTCCATGCTCTTAACTGCTAAGTCATCTCTCCAGCCCACTGTTTAGCTTTTAATTGTCAGCTTGCTACAGTCTAGAATCGCCTGAAAAGAGAGCCTTAAGGGAGGCTAGGAAATTAAAAAATTTCCTAGATCAGATGGCCTGTGGGCATGTCTATAGGGGAGGGTCTTGTTTGTTGATAGATGTGCGGAAGACCCAACTCACTGCAGCCAGCACCATTCTCTGGGCAGGTGGTCCTGGACTGGATAGTGAAGAAAGCTGCTTGAACATGAGCAACCTAGCAAGTGGGCAACATGGGTGCATTTGTTTCTCTCAGTCCTTGACTGTGGATTTTCTTTAAGTTCCTGCCTAGACTTCCCCAATATTATGGATTAGTAACCTGAAGTTATAAGCTGAATAAACCCTTTCCTTTCCTAAGTTGCTTTTGGCCAGTGTATTATCAGAGCAACTGAACTAAAATAAGAACAGACCTTCATGGGAGAATCATGTGTCCCTCCCAGCAGACCCCCATTATCACTATTCCTTTGACCTTCTAATGTATGAATTGAGAAGGTCAAATTGAGTATGAACCAGAATTATAGATCACTGGGCTCTACCCTTCCGCATTATGGAGTAGGTAGTCCTTAATCATTCCGAGGCACAGTAATTTGTATATTCTGTTTTCTGGGAGATAATGATGCAGCTGACTGAGGAACCATACTGTGGGTACCACTGAACTGGGTTGAAGATATAACTCAGTTGGAGGAGTGCTTGCCTAGTATTCAGAAGGCTCTGGGTACCATTCCAGGCATTGCATAAACCTGGCCCAGTGGTGCAGGCCTATAACACCAGCACTTGGAAGGTAGATTTAGGAGGACCAGTAGTTCAAATCATTTTTATGTAGTGAGTCTGAGGACAGCCTGGGCTACATGAGACACTGTGGTGGGAGGGTAAGGGGAGAGAACGAGTTACTGAGCCAGAGAAACTTTTGCCTCATTCCCCTAGTCTTGGATTAAATAACAAAGTCTTCTTTCATGAAGTTGAGGCAAAATCTGCTTAGCTGAAAAAAATGTGTGGTGGTGTTTGGTAGTAGAGAGAAGTGGGAAAAAGTCATTTTTCTGCATCATTATGGGTATGACTGGCTCCCACAAATGTTAGCTACTTATGAGCATGGTTACCAACAAGGCATTGTGCATAAATAAGACCGGGATGAGATTTCTATATTCAGCAAAGTACTCCACCACCATACATGGTCCACAGGATGCTTTATGGTGTGTAAAGGCCTCTCCCACATTATGTTAGTTTGATCTCTAGAGACTCTGTGAACTGAGAAAGGCATAGACCATTTCCACATGAGGAATCGCAAGGAGGGCTACTATATCTGCTTGTCTCCTGCGTCCCAAGCATACTGCATAGGGTGGTTCATTCAGTCCTCAGAGATGGGTGTCATGCTTATTGTACAGATGGAGATTATGTACCTAATTAGTAGTAGAGTCAGATCTAAAGTCAATTTCTCTATTCAAAATCTTCCCATGACAGGACGTGTGTGTGTGTGTGTCTCTGTGTGTGTGTGTGTGTGGTTGGGATGACATTTGTAACCAAATAGTTATAGCTGAAGAAATTTTCAGATTCTGTTTTGACCTTTTCCCCTTAGTTCAGTTTGTTAAATCTGAAGTGTAGACCTTGTATGACACAGAATCAACATCTTGGAGACAGAACTGGAAGCAGAGAAGGGAAGCTGAATTGCAGTAATAGAAAAGGAGAGGTGGAGAGGAGGCAGTTGGGATTGACAGTGCTGAGTGTCCAAAGTTTTGTGGGTTTGGCAAAGTGAGGAAAAAGACAGATGTTATTTAGTTTGATCTCTTGTGAATGTTTTTTTTTTTTTTTTCGTCATTTTGAGACAGGGTCTCCTTGTAGCCCCAGCTGTCCTAGAACTCACTATGTAGACCAGGCTGGCCTTGAACTCAGAGATCCGCCTGCCTCTGCCTCCCGAGTGCTGGGATTAAAGGTGTGCACCACCACGCCCGGCTTCTTGTGAATATTTTTTAAGTGATACAGGAAAATTGAAATAAGTGTAAAATTTCTTTGGCTACTAATCAGTACTCATTTTTATGTGATACTGGGCTGAGAATGGGTCACATGAGACTTCATCTTATATTAAGATTATATATATGGGGTTGGAGAGATGGCTCAGCAGTTAAGAGTGCTATTCTTGCACAAGACCCAGGTTTGAATCCCAGCACCCACATGGTAGCTAGCGACTGCTGGTAACTTCAGCTCCAGGGGATCCAACACCCTCTTCTGTCCTCTGTGCGCATTGCCTCACATAGGTGCACTCAAATACATGAAGGCATCACACTCATACACATAAAATAAAAATAAATTAAAAAATTAGAAAACAAAAAGGAAGATGTTGAAATGTGAAAGGGAGGTGTGAAAAAGGAGCTCTGTAACAGAAATGCTAAGATGGCAAAAGAAAGGCAGGAGACAGTGAAATAAAAGTGTGTTCTGTGGCTATTTCACAGTTGAAACATGGCCTCCAGGAGGGAGGAGGACCATCACAAGAGTCAGGAAGCTGGTGAAACCAGATTCAGGAAGTTCCTGTAACTTATAAGGCCCAGGAAACTTGTGAAATTTACTAGACTCAAGATGCCTCTCCCAGAGGAGGCTCTATTAGGTATTAACAATTACCTGAAGCCAGGCATTGTGGTACATGCCTTTAATCCCAGCACTCAGTGGGCAGAGACTGGTGGATCCTTGTGAGATGAGTCCAGCCTGGCCAATATAGTGAGTTACAGGTCACCTGTAACTACAAGGAGACCCTGTTTCAAAATGTTAAAAAAATATGGCTGGAGGAGGATGAAGACTTTGCAGAACTACACCTGCCTGCTAGCTCTCCAGGGAATTTCAGTGATGGAGCTTTTCCAAGCAGTTACTCATGAGGGTTGGACTTGGTGATTCAGCTGCACCACTTACCCACACACTTGGAAGTAATCCCTGACTCATGCACCTGTAAGTAACCCCAGCGAGATCATTGATTCAGTAAGTTAGACTTGGAATTGTTTGGTCTGCCATTCCTTTCTCTATTGGTTTTCAATAGAAATAGGTCTCCAGGAAAAGTCACATGGCACACATAGAGAAAGAAAAGGAGGGTAAATTATTAGAAAAACAAACAAATAGGGGTAGATATGGGTGTCACTGAAACAGAAATCAAGGCAAGCCGATTTGTTTTCTGCCTGTGTCCAAGGCTTTCTAGTACAATGTCTCTTAAGGTTTCTGAATTGTGATTAACGATTAAGAATATGCTTTCCAGAATGGAGAGACAGCTTTCCAGGGTGAAGAGCACTGGCTGCTCTTGCAGAGGACAGAAGTTCAGTTCCCAGCACCCGCGCGGCAGTTAACAACCGTTCATGACTCCAGTTCCAGGAGATCTGATGCCCTCTTCTGACCTCCACAGGCATTGCATGACATGGGTGCACTTTACACACATGCAGGCAATGCATTCATACACATAAAATAAAAATAATAAAATATTTTAAAAAGACTATGCTTTCCATTGCTACTCATGTGTATACATGTAAGACATTTCTTAAAAATAGGAAATAATGCTTACTCTTATGTTCCCTCCCCCATGAGCCACATCTTGCATTCATGCCTTTGGTGGACCTCTTCCACCCTGACTCTGGGCTTGACCAAGTGACTGCCTCAGCCAGGGAGCCACGAACAAGCATGATGCAGATGTAGGCTAGATAAGCTATCACACATTGGGATTCATCCTCTTGTAAGGGTGACCCTTAGTGTGCCCCCTCTGAGAATTAAGCTGACATACTCTGGAAACCCCATATAGGCACATGGAGAGGCCACTGAGGGGAACCACCAAGGGCCTGGCTGAACACCTAGGTGACTGTGTGTACCAACTTGCCAATTACTTGAATGAGTTTCTTGAAAGTGAGTCTTTGGCCCAAGGTAAGCCATCCCACCTGCTGCCATGACTAGAAGATGAGCTGTCCTTACTGAGCCATAGCAAATGGCAGAATAACCCTCAAATAAATGTTGTTTTAAGTACACTGAGTTTTGTTGTGCAGCAAATTGGTAAGCAAAAAGCTTTATTATATATAATGCATCATGATCTTTTTTGTTCCGCTCACTTCCATTTCATTTTGCAGAATGCTAAATTGGTTTCATGACCCCCTAATGAGTCATGATCCAGTTTCCAAAGTGCCACTCTAATCAATGGCAGATGTGTTTGAGATAATCTGTCTTCCAATCTCACTCTTGGTCCTGTTGCTCTTGGAATCATCATGAATGAGAAATGAAAGTAATCTCAAGATGTCACTTGGTCCAGAGCTCTGTCTCAAGGAAGAACTGCCCTGTACAAGTGGACAGTTTTATTCAGTAGACATTTTACTTGGGGGAGGTATCTAGCCCTTCCTAATGCCTAGCTCTGAATCCCATAAGTGCAGTGTACAACTAAACATTGTCTACTAGTGCCCAATCCTGCCAGCTACTCCATGCCTACAAGTAGAAGAAAGATGTAATCTTTCTTCTAGACACCCACTCTTCTCTCCCTTGATTTCTCCAGTTCCTGGGTTAAGAGGAAACAAGCATCTCTCTGTGTCACTCAGTATTCCTAGAACACAGTCTTATCAAAGATAGGGCTTTGTCCTCTAACATAATTACCTCTGAATGTGCTCCACAGACCAAATAGACCAGAACTTTCTAGGAAGCTTGTTAAAAGCAGAGTTCCAGTCCTCGCTATTAGGCCTAGTCTCAAAGTACTTCGGAGAGTGGGGCCTGGGACTCTGCATTGCAACCAACTCCCCAATTAGTTCTGCTGCACTGACCTCCAGGCTCAGCTACTGTAAAGGCTGATGGTGGATCTGTGTATTCTACAGTTCTGACCTTCAGTTATAGTAAGACATTAATTTACATTTTGTCCCCATGTCCCCACACATGCATGTAAAAAAACCAAAAGCTTTATCAAACCACAAGATGTGCGCTGTGTTCTGACATTTTCTTTGCTTCCTTTTTTTTTTTTAAATTCTCGTTATGACTCATTCTGCTGAGTTTATGATTCACCGATGGGTCTCACTGTACAGTTAAAACCAACCAACCTGAGCGATAGGCACTGTGCAGGAGTCATGGCTGAGTCTCAATGTATTTTGCTATAATGATGGTCATTTGGAGCTGTGAGCACAGTCCACCTCTCCCCAGGTGCCCTTTGATTTGGATATCACTGGTGCTTACCTGTGCATAGCACTCAGCAGCTTTATGGCTTAGTGCGGCGAGGAGCTAGGGCTTCCTCCAGGAAGAAGGAGATAGGATGGGGCAGGACAGAGTAGGGTATATGAGGGTTAACCTGTGCTTTCTCCCCTCTGCTTGCTCTCATTCCTTTTGTTGCAGTCTGACATCTTAGAGTAGGCACTGTGAAGGGTGGTGCAGGCTTCTGTGCAAGAGCTGAGCTGTTCCAGTGTCCAGCTGCTCCAGGGCACCAATGAAATACTGTTGGAGTCTCACAGAGACAAACTGGAGGGGACTATAGAGACAGAATGCTGAGGGCTTTCATCTTTGTTATTTAGTAATTTATGTGACCTCTTGAATTGATGTGTTTATCTTGTGTCGTTTCTTGGCCTGAGACATTCCCTAAGTTCACTCTTTTGTCTTACATGACCTGCTTCTTCTAGTCACAGTGGACAGCCACGATGGGTAGTCTGGACATGGAAGCCATCTTGGCTTCCCTTCCATCATCTCTGGCCCTTCAACACACCTCTCGGTCTCTTCTTTCCTTATAGCTAGAAGAGGCCCTATCTTCTCTCTCTGTCCTGGGGTTCCAGCTGCTCTAGGCCCTTCATCATTTTGACACTCGAGACAGCCACAGAAATCAAAACAAATTCAAAATGTGCCATTTATGGTGTCCAGGAAAGCCAAATGGCTTGCCCATGATTGATTTAGTGGCTGCAGCTGGGCATGGATGCAGACAGACAGCTAATGAGGTAATTTTTCTAAATGCAAAGTGTAAACAAGATAGCAGCTCCCTCCCTTTCTCCCAGTCTCCCCTGCTTCCCTGTCACCCTGTCTTCTGCAGAGATTCACTACCAAATCTATACTATTACAGGGTGATCTGTCCCCACTCCACCAATGATACAGTGGGATCCCAACTCTCAGAACCTCAGAATGCGGATTGGAGACAGGGGCTTTACAGAGGTAGTCAGGTTAAAATGAGGTCCCTATGGCGGGCCTCCTTCCAAGAAGGTTAGGTGTCCGTGACAAAGGGAAAATCTGGATTCTTGGAGAGAGGTGAAGGGGGAGGAGGATGTGGAGAAACACAGGGAGACAATGGTTATTTGCAAGCCAAGTCACGGAACAAACTCTCCCCTAGAGTCTTCGGAAGGACCATCAACTTAACCTCAAAATCACAACCTTCAGTTTTCAAGGTATCATGCCAGTGGTCGAAGCCACCTGCTCTCTGGTACTTTGTTCCATCAGCCCCAGCAGGTAAGTACACATCCGTTCATTGCTGTTGCCCCTGGATTCTCTCTGTAGGGGGAGATCCTCCTTCTTGGGGCAGAGGAAAGGCAAGATGGATGAAGGCTGAGAGAGACTGAGAAGGCTTGGGCCCAGGAGCCCTCAGCCATACCAGCCCCTCCAAAGCCACGGTGGGGGCCCTGTAATGTTTATGTAAAATCTGAAAATGATATTTGAACTATAATCAGTTGGAAAGAGCTGGCCACTCACCATGGCTTTCCCTCCAGCCCTTTCTACCACACTGGGTGACCTTCAAGTGCCCACACAGTAGTTTGAATTGTAAAAATACATAGGATTTGGGGTTAGTGAGGTATATGTCTGGATGTGGGCCCTTCCATTTTGCTGTCTGTACCTGTGACTTTTCTCATCACTCTCTGGCAAAATACAGAAGTGGCATAAAGGAGGACAGGTTTATTTTGGCTCACGTTTTAGGGGAGATCATCTGTCATGGTGGGAAACGTATGGCTTGGTCTGTGGTGGCAGGACCTTGACAAACGACTTGTTAACTTACTGAAAGACAAGGAAATGGAGAACTCAGGTATGGGAATTGGGTTTAACTTCAAGGCCTTTCTGAGTGACCTCTGGTTGTATAGCAGTTTTCTCCCAGATAAGACATTCCATCATGGAGGGAGACCCATTAACATACAGGATGTTCTAAAGGCAGATGAAACAGCCCATTCTGCAAAGACTCTCCTTAAGCTCAGAAGGAAATAACCCAGTAGCTTCAGAAGTCCCTGACACTGACCAGATTCACTAGACCTTTCCCTCCCAGTCATATATTAGTAGTAAGGACTGTCAAGACACACTCTCAGAAAAGTTGAGCCCCCTGCAAAAGGCACTCTCTAACCTGTCAGGCTGACTGCGGGTTGTGTAGTGAGCTCCGAGTTTCCTGTTTTCATGAGCTGTCATCCATGCTGGGGTGGGCTTTGGTGATGTATCTGTCTTCAAGTCATTCTCTCCTATAAGTAACCCCTTACCCATATTCCTGTAAATAACCCCTATAAAACTCATTGTTTCACCAAACTGGACTTCAGTGATTGTGATGGTTTGAATGAGAATGTCTCCTATAGGCTCCAAGTATTTGGACACTTGGTCCGCAGTTTGTGGCACAGTTTAGGGAGGGTCGTGGAACCTTTAGGAGGTGTGGGCATGCTGGAGGAAGCAGGTCACTAGGCAAGCTTTGAGAGTTCTTAAGCCATGCTGGGTTTCCAGTTGCTTTCTGCGTCCTGTACCTGCTTGAAGATGTGATCACTCAGCTTTCTGCTCCGGCCACATCTGCCACCATGCCCCCCGCCCAGCCATTATGAACACTAAGCCTTCTGGAATCTTTTTTTTCTTTCCCAGTTAATTATTTATTTAATAACCACATACTTAGAAGAAGCATTTCATTACAACAGCATTGACATATTCAATAACAATTTTCTGAGCTAAGATGCATCTTTTTCAAAATTGGCTGTAAATTTTTAGGTTTACAGTTGAATTTTTACAGTTATACAATATTGTACTCAGTATAAACCCTATAAGACATAAAATTAAATGAGGTTTTAACCTTTAAAAAAGATCTTCATTTCATTATTAAAATACACAGCTTTCATATAGAAAAATTCTTTTTCAATGCAATTGATATTGGAAGTTTGCACAT
>NW_008342123.1:1335625-1336074 GCF_000622305.1 Nannospalax galili | reverse complement strand
AGCTTTAACATATTCAGTAACAATTTCCAGAGCAAGGATACATCTCTTTCAAAAGTGGCTGTAAATTCCTAGGTTCACAGTTGAGTTAATACAGTTATACAATATTGAACTCAGTATCGGTTGCACGTGGATCCTTGAAAGCCCTGTAAGACATAAAATTGAATGAGTTTTTTAACCTTCAAAAAAGATGCGCATTTCAATTTAAAATATATTGTTCCTTGCAGAAAGGCTCATTGTTTTTGCTTCTAACACTGAGATGTTGGCGCCTGCATCTCTAGTCTGTATGCATCTGATTATTACTAGTCATAATCGGTTGCACGTGGATCCTTGATGCCTGTGTATGTCTATGAAGTCATCAGGTAGATTTCAATGGTAATGTTTATCACCTCTACTAATTAACATGATGTAAATGTCCATGCTTCCTCCTCAAATATAATACATTTTTAAAA
>NW_008342123.1:1334748-1335265 GCF_000622305.1 Nannospalax galili | reverse complement strand
CCTGTCTGGCTTTGCTGTTTGTCAAGTAACTTTTAGCTATATATATGTATGCTCTTATGAAATTATATTGGCCCCTTTAATCTTTGGTTTTACTTTCCTTTTGGATGTTTAAGGCCATAGAGTTGGCCCAGATAAACCAATTTATTTTTACTCTTAAGGTCGTTTGAGGATCTGTTCCTGAGGGGTCACATGGGCTTCGGAAGAGCCCCTGACTCCTTTCTTTTACCAGTTCTGCCTATGTGAAAATAAGTCAAAAGTCCTACTTGATCATGGTTGGCTTTGCTTGGAAGCATGGAGGACATGATTCCTCTGTGTTGACCCTCCTCTTTGTAGACCAGACACTGGTTCAAGTCCATTTGGTGAAGTCTCCTCGGCCCCCTTGATCAAGAAGACAGATGACCCACCACAATTACAAGACATTTTGAGAGATGCTCATAGTCCCCTGGAACTAGTCGACCTAGGAGGTCAAGGAGCAAAAACTGTCCTTTATGTCCCCCTGACCAAATTAGTATAGGCC
>NW_008342123.1:1334372-1334509 GCF_000622305.1 Nannospalax galili | reverse complement strand
CCTTTCTCCCTTAATAATACCCTTCTCCTATGGTCCTTCCTCTCTTGAGCTTCTTTCCCCTTAACCCTAGGATCCTTGTATACCCTTCCCTCCCCCCTCCTTTAAACTAACCAAATTTTTATCCGTATCTCCCTTAG
>NW_008342123.1:1311042-1333838 GCF_000622305.1 Nannospalax galili | reverse complement strand
GCCAGTCTGACTGGCGTAATATGAAATCTTAAAGCGGTTTTAATTTGCATTTCCCTAATTATTAGTGGTGTTGAACATCTTTTCAGATGTTTCATAGCGATCTTCTTCTTTTGAGAATTCTGTTGGGCTCCTTAGCTCATCTTTTAATTGGGTTACTTCTTGTCTTGATTCTGTGTTTTTTGAGTTCGTTATGTATTCTGGATATTAAACCTCTGTCGGATATGTCACTGGTAAAGATTTTCTCCCATTCTGTGGACCTTTTCTCTTCATTTCCTTGTTTGCTTCTTTTGATGTACAGAAGCTTTTTAGTTTAATGAGGTCTCTCTCATCTGTTGAATCTTGACCTTGTTTCCTGAGTAATTGATGTCCGGTTTAGAAGATCCTTTTCTACACCTATATTCTTGTAGGTTTTTCCCACTGTTTTCTTCTAACAGTTTTAGAGTTTCACACTTCACATTGAGGTCTTTTATCCATTTAGAGTTGACTTTCGTGCAAGGTGAAAGATAGGGGTTTAGTTTCATTCTTCTACAGGTGGAGATCCAGTTTTGCCAGCACCATTTGCTGAACATGCTGTCTTTCCTCCAGTGAATATTTTGGCCCCTATGTCAAATATCAGGTGGCTGAAATTGCATTTACTCATGTTTGGGTCTTCAATTTTGTTCCATTGATCTACGGGTCTATTTTTGTGCCAGTACCATGTTGTTTTTATGACTATAGCTCTGTAATACAGCTTAAAATCTGGTATAGTAATCCCCCCCAGCATTGCTCTTACTGCAGGGTTGCTTTGGCTATCCGAGGTCTTTTGTGCTGCTATATGAATCTTAGGATGTTTTTTTCCAATTCCATGAAAAATGTCATGGGATTTTGATTGGCATTGTGTTGAATCTATATATAACTTTTGGTAGGATGATCATTTTCACAATACTAATTCTTCCTGCTTTTTGGGCATGAAAGGCTGGTTCATCTAAGCTTCCAGTTCTCTCTTTTGATTTTATATTGGAGTGGCCAGATTGCTTTTGTCTTCAGGAGTTCCCACAGAGGCCCAAGTCAGATGAGGATCAGATGCTCTCAGGCTTTCTCCTAAGGTCTGGGACCCTTCAAAATAGATTTTGGCCTCAGGAATTTGGGGGTTGGACTGGCCTGGGAGCCCGGCCCAGGAAGATGCTGGTCTAGGGCAGCTGGTGCCATTCCACCCAGAGATGCAAAGGACGATGAGGGCAGGAGGCGTCCCCAAGGGCCCCTGGGAACTGCACTGAGGAGCTGGGTTGGTCTGGATGCAAAGGACCGGGAAGAGGAAAGGTCAGTCCCAGCTTCCTGGAAAGAGGCTGGGGGTGGTGCAGGCCCAGGGAAGCAGAGGGAGGTGAGCTGAGGCCAGGCCCAGAGCACCCCATGGGGACCTGAGAAGGAACTGAGTTGCTCTGGATGCGCAGGATCAGGAGGCAGTGGTGGTTCCCCAGGTGTCTGGGGCGCCAAGACAAGGAATGGGACAGGACCCAGGCTAGGATGAGAGACTGGCGGGGCAGATGGGAGGGTAAGTGAGGCTAGGGGAGTCAAGGTGCTGAGGGCCCAATCCACTTACCCTGGAAAGAGAGGCCTGAGGGTTAGAGAGAGGACTGTGGGTCCTGCAGGCCCAGGGAAGTGGAGGAAAGTGAGGGCGGGGCCAGGTCCAGAAGCCTCGCTCCTGGGGACCTGAGAAGGAACTGAGTTGCTCTGGATGCACAGGGTCAGGAAGAAGCACTGGTGGTTCCCCAGGTGTCTGGGGCACCAAGACAAGGAATCACCTTCTTGAATCTTAAGTCAAATAATTCTTCCTTCTATAAGTTGCCTAGGCCATGAGGTCTTATCACAACAGAAAAGTAACATAGTGGCTGTTTTAGTTACTTTCTATTGCTGTGATAAAAACACTGACCAATACCAAGTTAGGGAGGAAAGGGTTTATTTGGCTGATAAGCACAGTCCATCATCAATGGAAGCCAAGGCAGGGACTCAGGGTAGGATCCTGGAGCACAGACCATGGAGGAACACTGCTTGCTGGCTTGTTCCCTTTCCCAAGCTCAGCCTGCTTACTTATACAATCCAGGACCACCTGCCCAGGGGTGCACCGCCCACGGTGGGCTGGGCCCTCCCACATCACTCAGCTATCAAGAAAATGCCCCACAGACATGCCCACAGGCCAATCCAAAGGAGACAGTTCTTCAATTGTTCCCTCTATCCAGGTATGTCAGTTGATAATTGTGCTATCCAGTACAATTGACCCCTTGTCAGCTTGACGCACAAACACACTGCTGTTAAATCTTTCCATATCTTGTCCCTAAGATATGATGTTAATATTAATATCACAACATAAAACAGTGCAACTTTTATTTTTTAAACAGTGCAACTTTAAAAGCCCGTACAGTCCTTAAGAAAATCCAGACACTTTAAAAGTTCAAAGTCTCTTAAAATTCTTTTAACTGTGGGCTCCTGTAAAATCCAAAACAAATTATGTACTATTTCAAAAGGGAAGAATCTGGCACACTTAAGCAAAACTCAAGTCCAGCAAGGTAACTCAAGGCTGCAGATATCTCCCAGGATTCATTCACAGTAATCTGGACAACATGGGTAGCTTCATGTATATGGCTCTGCTGTCCGTAGCACACACAGCTTATCTGGTATTCTCAGACTGGCTCCACTCCACACCTGCCAGTGTCCTTGATAGTCGTCCTATGATCCTGGTATCTCCAGTATGTGGAAGTTTCATCTGCAACTGAGGCTTCACTTCTGAAAATTCCTAATTCATAATATATCACACAAATAGCCCTGATGGAGTCTTTGCTTCCCTTAATAAATCATAAGCCAGACTTCCACCACCCACATTTCTCTTTAGCATAACTGTTCCAAGCTCCACAGCAACAGGTCACTAAGCTCTGAGTACTCAAAGGCTTTTCCAGCCCAAAGTTGCAGATGCTTCCACAATCTTCCCAGACACATAGGGTCACGTCCATCACAGCAATATCCCTGTCTCTGGTACCAGTTTCTGTTCTAGCTTGCTTTATATTGCTATGATAAAAACATTGACCAAAACCAACTTAGGGAGGAAAGGGTTTATTTGGCTTACAAGCACAGCCAAGGCAGGAACTCAAGGCAGAAACCTGGAGCACAGACCATGGAGGAACACTGCTTATTGGCTTGCTCAGCCTAATTTCTTATATAATATAGGACCACCTTCCCAGGGGTGGCACCACCTACAGTGGTCTAGGCTCACCCACGTCATTCAACAATCAAGAAAATGCCCCACAGACATGGCCACAGGCCAATCCAATGGCAACAGTTCCTCAGCTGCGGTTCCCTCTAACCAGGTCGTTGACAACTAAAGCTGTCCAGCACAGTGGTGGCCTTACTTTGGTCTGTTGTCAGTTCCCTATCTGGGGTGAGATGTTCACGTCTCCCCAGGAATAGTGTCATACAACACCCCTCTCACCAACTGTGCCCCACATCTGAGAGGTTCTGCAACCTCCCCAGTGATTCAGCTGGAGATCAAGTGTCCAAACCCATGAGCCTGTGGGGGAGCATTTCAGATTGAACTGGTAACAATTCTGATGTCAGGATGGCTTTCAGGGATGCCCCTGTGTCTGATCACCTCGTGAGGTAATACAGATGCCAGTGGAAGTCACGTCAGCCCATGAACAGAGCTCACAACATCCAGCACCAGAGGCATGTGGGCAGAGAAGTTTCAGATTTTGTGATATAATGCTCGAGGTAAGTGTGTGGAAATTCTTGCAATAATGAAACATACAGGGCTCTAAGTCAGTATGAGGGTATGACAGCTGCTAATGAATACAAATATCATGTTATTTTTCCGTATTGTAGATAAACTTGTGGTATTTGTCAGCTTTTTAGAACTTGCCATTTTTCATGATTTTTCTCATTTGAGGTATTTACCTTCATACCTCATTTTGTGTTCATAATCTTGTAGTCTGTTCCTTAAAAGGCCTCCTCAGATTGTTTCAGCTCCGGATATCATCTATTTAGATTTAACCCTGGGTATGAGACATGCAGGGCGGGGGAGGGAGCTAGAGAGGGCAGGCAGGGAGTGAGAAGGGGGAAGAGAAGGGTGGGCTTGGGAGACACTGCGGAGAGGGAAACTAGGGTAGAAACAAGGGGGCACAGCTAACAGGGCTTTGAGCCTTGGGACCCCCAATGGGCTTTTCTCAATGACACTCATCACTGTGTGATAATGAGTCATGTCTGGGTCATGGCTGGGACCATCTTCATCTTCCTTTCTGAAATACAAGCTTCATGAGAACTGTGCTTTGCTCCAACTCTAGTCTATCAAACAGGGCCTGGGATGCAAAATATACAGTAAGTATTATGAATGGAGATGGGGAAGAGAGAGAGGGAAGGGATGGCTCGAAATAGAGACCCACAGGCCTGTTGACGCTGGAAGACTGGAGAGTAATGCCATTCAGTGTCTCTCAATGAGTGTGCTTCTGGTATTTTCAGTGGAAGAATTCTCTTATCCTGGGGCTGGATTGTATACTTAATCTCCGTGGTTTTACCCACTATGTGTGGTATTACCCCAAGTTATATGAACTTCCAAAGCTGGGAAATTGGCTCCCAGTTGAGAACGACAAATCTAGCGTAACTCCCTCATTATATATCAGAGGCAAGTGCAGTACGGAAAGGCAGAAGGGCCTGATGAGATGGCTTAGCAGGTAAGGGCATCTGCACAAAACCTGATGACTTGAGTTCAATCTCCAGGATCCATGTGGTGGAAGGAGGGAACTAATCCTGCGTATTGTCCTCTGCCCAGCACATGATTGTCACGGCATGCATGAGCCCACACACACACACACACACACACACACACACACACACATAAAAATTTTTTTTAAAAAAGTGGAAGTATTTGGAGACAGAGCAAGTAAATATGAGTTAGGATTATAGTCTCTGCCTTATGGTATTTTGTTTTTCTTTGGTTTTAGTTGATTTTACTTATAATCGCCATCTTGATTTGAAGCAAAAAGTCTTCCTGAAGGACCATAGGAAGGGACTGGGGGTAGGTATGGTTCCCAGAGAGGTCTGAAAGACAGGCTCCCCAGAATTCTCTATGGAGTTGGCATTAGTGTGCAGGGCTGTGGAATGTAGATTTTACTAGAGACTAGGCCTGCCTGTCTTCCTCTGTCCTGGCCCCAAGGATATGTAGGCACCTTGATGAGGCAATTTTCAGTGGAACCATGACAAAGCACCCCAACTTAGAGTCATCCCTCAACCCTTCTCAGTCTATTAAACAAGGGAAATGGATTTGAAATGGAGCACACATTAGTACAGCCTTGGAAAATCGCTTTTATTAATCAACATTGGTTGCATTATTTTAAAGGTACAGAGTGGTGCACTGAGTTCTCCTACTCAGTGAGGCTCTTGGGGCAATGTGGAAGTGGTGAGCCCTTGGGAAGGACCCTAGGGAAGGGCTGATGCCTCTCCTCTCCAGAGGGCAGAGGGGCCTGACTGTAGGGGTGGCGGAGGTGGACTCACTTTCACTGGGGCCTGTTAGGAACCTGGAGCCTCTCCATCATCTTCAGGCAGGCAGATATTCCTGAGCCTCTGGGTCCCACAACAGGACCCAGAGAATGATGTGGGGGAATGATGTGGGTTACTCATTAATTTGAAGGTAGGCTAGCCAGTCCTGGCCACATTAACTCCATCCCTTCCATCCCCATGGGGAGTTCTTGGGTACACAGTGCTTTAGTGCGGAGGTGTCCTGCTGGGTACACTAGCCATGGAGACCTGGAAGTTTTCTTTTCTTGAATTAAAGAGAGAGTGATGGACAAAGAATGGTTTTCAGTTCAGAGGGGTCTATAGATTTCATAGAGGGACCTCTGCTTGGTGCTCTGTGCCAGGCACATAACGGGAATGGAATATAATGCTGTTTCAGTTAAAATGTTGAATCATGGTTCTCTGGCTCATTTCTGTGGCTCGCATTGACTTGGTGTGGGAAGAAGGATGAATAAGGTGTTCTTGGAGAATGGAAGTGGGGCTGTAGACAAGGTTTCCTTCAATGTTCATCACAAACCATTGGTCTAGCTACAACCTCCAAGAACTTCAGGGAAGCTTGTGGCTTCTGGTGAAAGACAGTGGTTTTGAATATCTATCTATCTATCTATCTATCTATCTATCTATCTATCTATCTATCTATCTATATCATCCATCTATCTATCTATCTATCTATCTATCATCTATCTATCTATCTATCTATCTATCTATCTATCTATCTATCATCTATCATCTATCTATCCATCCATTTATCAATCATCTATCTATCTATCATCTATTATCTAGCAATCATCTGTTTAGTGTGTGTCTGTGTGTGGTGGTCGGAAGACAACTTTTAGGAATATGTTCTCTCCTTTTGCGTTGAGGGTTTTGGGGATTAAACTCAGGTCATCAGGCTTGCAGGAAAGTGCCTTTACTCAATGAACTAACTCACCAACCCCTGGATAGCTCTTCATTGGAAAATATTATGCATGGTGTCTTAGAGGTTACTCATTCATTCAACAGATGCCCTTACTCCAGACCCTCTGGGTACATGATGATGTGAGCCTGTGTCCACTGAGTGATGGGTGAAAGGAGGCTTGAGAACGTTGAAGAGGAGGATCCTGTGTGGTAAGGATGGGAGGGAGTTGAGTCTTGGGAGCTTGGTACCCTCCTTGCTTCCTTTAATCTAATAAAAAAATTTATGAGTGTATTGCTTGCATGTATGTAAGTGCATCTGTGCTGTGCAATGCCCATGGAGGTTAGAAGAGGGTGTCAGCACCCTTGGAACTGGAGATACAGATGGTTGTTAGCCGCCATGTGGGTGCCATGTGGAGGCCAGAAGTCAACCTTGAGTGCTGTTCCTCAGGAGCTATCCACCTTGGGACCTGAGGTTCACCAATTAGGCTAGGCTGATGAGCCCCTGGAATCCTCCTGTCTCTGTCCCTCCAGTTCGGGGATTACAAACTTAGGCCACCATGCCTGACTTTTTATATGGGTGCTGGGGAGCACCTCCCGTAGTCCCAAGATCTGAAACCTTTAAGAATCATGACTCTTGGACTGCAGGATGTAGCCCTGGCCTCAGTTTTCTCTTGATGTGACTGCTCTGGGCAGGGACCAGGTGGCTTTTGCTCTCCTGGGGGAGGGGTGCCACACTGGCAGCTCTACTTAAGCCTCTGTTGGGAGGAGATAGAAATCTGCCCCTTTCCCAAAGAATATCCCTGTTGCTGAGTCACTTGTACCTTCTGTGGTCCTGTTGGCACCATCCAGGTTCATTGGGAGGCACAAGAATATGCCCAAGGGGCCTTGACCTCTAAGAGCTGTCAAGTTGAGAATATAGCTCTGTGTACTTGAACAAGCAGCAGGATGTCATGAAACAGGTGAACTGTGGAAGAGAGAGACTCTAGGCTCATGAGGGAATCTCTCTCTTGGCAGCGTCATCAAAACTCCATGGTTTTGGATGTGGAAATGTCTATGAGCCTTCCTGGTGTTTCCCCTGGAGCATGTATCTGGTACACAGTTGTCCAGAACACACATCATGCAGTCACAGACTGAGTTACTGAATACTGAATCCTGAATGCTCAGCATGTGCCAGACATGGAGGGCCCAACTGTGAGCCGAGCACAGAGCTTAGGTTGGAGTCAGGGAGGCCAGCCTCACCACCCTACCCACAGTGCACTGCTGGGAGGAAGCATGCTCACTTTCTGGTAGAAGTGATAGTTTTCTTAAATTACTTCCTGACTACCACTGCATCCATGACAGAGAAGAAAAACAAGTTGGAATTTGGGTGCTGGGTGGCCTGCTGAGTTCTCATCTGTGGCTGCAGTCACTCAGGACACCAGCCTCTCAGCAAAGGGCACCTCTCTTAGCAAAACTGTAAATGACCTGTAGGGGGCTGTCTGACCAAGCCCAATGCCCCGCACACCTGCTTAAGGTAGGGGATCATCAAAGCAAGAGTCAGGCAGGAGGGCTTCATGGCTCCTTCAACTGCCATAGGAGGGACACACAAATTCTTTATGATGCTGAGGCCGGGGGGTCGGGGGGGCAAGTTCAGGGCTGCCAACTTCTTCTGGCTTCCAGCACTGGGAATGGCTTTACTGAGGAAGGAAAGATCTCTGACGTGTGGGAAAAAGGAAGACAGGATCTAGAAGTCAGAACTAACAAATCTTTCTTTTTTTAAAAAAAAATTTATTTATTCTTTCTATTTTATTTTATGTGTATGAGTGTATTGCCTGCATGTAGGTAAGTGCACCCGTGTCATGCAATGCCCATGGAGCTCAGAAGAGGCTACCAAATCGCCTGGGACTGGAGTTACGGACAGTTGTTAGCTGTCATGTGGGTGCTGGGATTCGAACCCAGATCTTCTGCAAGAACAGCCAGTGTTCTTAACTGCAGAGCCATCTCTCCAACCCCTTGAACTAGCAAATCTTTCATGGGGAGCTAATTGAGGGATTTGGCTAATGTTAAGCAATGATGGAAAGAGTTGGATGGTGGAAAGTGGGGAACAGGAGATAGTTAGTGGATTTTATTCTGTGGGCCATAAGGAGCCACTGAATGTTCCAGAGCCAATAGGAATCAAAATGAATGAACTCTGCAATGCCAATTAATCTAGCAAGCACAGACAGGAAGCAGAGCTTAGAGGCAGGTGAGAAGTTTCTGGCTCTTGTAAGTCCAGGAAGAGCTCCATGTGGGAACAGAGCTGAAAGGTGCAACTGGGCAAAAGAATCTGGAATTCAGGGTGTAGGTATAACAGACAGAGGTGACTAGGGAGAAGAGGGTTAAATGGGGGTGGGGGATGGGTTTTTTTAGGGGCACAGCAGGTCCTGGAACCTCCCAGGAGTGAACAGCAATCAGGCCCAAGGCCTTCCGGCCTGACTCAGCATCTTTAATCATCTCCTCATTAGCCCTCCCAGATCCAAGTGGCCTGTGATTGTGTGTTTTTATACTAATTAATTTGTTCTCATCAGAGGAAGGAATGCAAGTGTTCATCCACCTCCTCTCCTCAGAGTTTGGGTAAAAGGGATAGACAAAACCACAAGCCAAATTCCCCAAACTTCTCGTGTTGGAAGGAGCAAGATTTCAGGGGCTGTTTGTTGTTTTGAATCATGGCCATGTCTCCTGTAGGTGCCTGGAGCAGAAAGGCTGGAAATCAGGGCTGTATGTTTGAGACTGCTTTAAAACAACCTGCGCAAAGTTTCTTTGTTTTACACTTCCCTGAAGAAGAGCCACAGAGCCTTGACAGCTTTCTCTATACCCGCCCTGTTACAAATCAAGGTGGCCTTACGCCTGCAGAATGCTGGTGGCTGGAGGGCCTCTGGATGCATGCACATCCAATTTTCCTTTTCCACCATACCTTGAGTCTCAAAGACAGCAGCTGCCACTTGTCTATGTCAACTTTGGCTACTGAGGCAAAAATACAGCCTTCTTATAAACCAGTTCCCCACCAGTGCCCACTGCTGTGTTTTTGCTCACCCAGTTGGCACCCAGTTCCAGCATCGCTTCTCCTTGAAGCCCTCCAGCCATGCCCAGAGACCTGGTCCTCCTTCTCCCTAATGGCTGGGCTCAGTTGGAATTTAGCCTGTGTCTTCTGGCTTTTCTCTTGTAGTCTCTTTTCCTTTTTTTTTTCAGGTTAAAGCCTATTCTTAGACTCTTCCAATAAATTCATTCTTTGTAGGGAAGGACTGTGGCTGATACTTAGGGCGACATCTAATCTTTCATCTAAACCAAGACACTTCAAGACAGGTGGCAGCTGCTGACAGCGGCTCCTATTTTATTGGCCCTTCTTGTTCTTATACATTCTGACACTTGCTTCCTGCAAGCCTGAGGCCTTTCTGTATTCGCTACAGCAGAAGCTGAGCCCACAGTCAAGAGCAGCCCCATACCAGAGACCCAAAGGAATTTGGCGAACATGCAGCCTTTGTAGCTAGGCTAGCTATATGGAGTGGTTTTCCATCTCCCAGAGGCTCCCAGGGGACTGAGCCCTAGTTACCCATAATGCTAACTAGGACTGGCTCTGTCCCCTTGTGAGCCAGTTCTCCACTCCCTGTCTCCCTTCCCCCTTTCAATAAATTTCCTATGTTCAAATCTGTGTCTTGGGGACAATCTGGGCCAGTGGGGAGGTGTGGTACCCTAACCTAAGAGACTTTACTTGGCTCTGGCCAGACTAGTACCAGCTCAGAGCATTCACTCCCATTCAGCAGAGGGAATGTATGAGTGGATGGAAGATGTTCCTGGTACCTGCCCAAGACAGAGGAATCAGGTTGTCATGATGCGATAAAAAGAATGCACTTCTCTTGATGTTCTCAGGGATCCCTCCATTCCCATGCCTGCTCTCAGTGGATGAGCTCACTCTGCATTTCACTGTCAGCACAGATTGTGGGAAGAGAATCTGCACACTCTCCCTGCCTCTGCCTACTGATCTCTACCTCTCCAGTCTCATTGACCTGCATACAGCATTTGCCTGATGACCCTTATCTACCTGCCTCATCACATCTACCTGCCCCATCACATCTACCTGCTCCATCACCTACATGCCCCATCATATCTACCCACGCCATTGCTTCAACCTGCGCCTGTTACTACCTGCCCCATCATATGTACCTGCCCCTGTCACCTGCCTGCCCCATCACATCTACCTTCTCCATCATGTCTACCTGCTTCCATCACATCTACCTGCCCCCATCACCTACCCATCCCATCACATCATCCCATCACATCTACCTGCCTCTATCACATCTATCCAATCATCACATCTACCTGCCCCATCACATCTACCTGCCCACATCTATTTCATCCCACCATTCCCCACCCTGTTACATCTACTCACATCATCACATCTACCCACCCGATCACATCTACTGTCCCATCACCTACCCGCCCCATCACCTACCCCATCACATATACCTGCCCCATCTCATCTATCTGCCTGAACATTGCAGCTATACCCACATCTATCTTCCCTTCCCCACATCTTTCTGCCACCCCATCAGATCTCTCTCCCCCTGCATCTCCCCCCCCATGGCCCATCTGACTCCCCTCTGCATGTACCTCTTCTCCACACCCCTCCACTCCCACATCTGCTTGTTCACTGGCATCTTCCTGACCACCCACCCTCTTATTCACCTATCCCCACATCTACGTCCTCCCATGTATCTGTCTACCTACTCAAATCTGTACCTAGATGCTTTGCTAGCTCCTGTCCACACTTCTCAGGCCTACCCACCACCCCCTTGATGCCACATCCCTCTGCGCCTGCTGTTTCCTCGTGTGTCTCTTCTCTTCCTGGGCTTTGCTCATTTGTTCTCTCCTGGGAGTACCTTCCCCAGTTGAGACTGCACGCTGCCTCCTCCCCTTCCTTCCCAGCCACTGCCTAATTGCTCTCCATAGCCTTCTCACCACTTGACAGCCCATACATTCAGCTTAGCTTTGGGTCTGCCTCCCCTTAAGTGTAAAACTCCATGTGGGCAGGAGTCTTTGTTTTGCTTATTGTACTAAAAATGTTCACAGGAAAAAAGCAGGCATGTTGGTAGTTGTTTGAAATGAGAAAATTTAAACATTTAAAATACAAGACCAATATAGCACTTTCATTTTTACATGAGGAATGGGGTGCTGTGGACAGCTGGGGTTCAAGTTCTTCAGTCTCAGATTTCCAGCTTGGAGTTAATCCCTTAGCTGAAATCAAACCTCTGAGTCCTAAGTCTCTAATTCTGTGACCCTTGGGGGGCAGCCAACTCTCTGTGCCACCATGTGCTAGCCACTGTTATTGCTCTCCAGCGTGACATCAGCCCCCTGGCTCCCCAATAGATCCGAAGCTGTCCGGATCACAAACTGGGGCTTTTCCTTTGAAATTCTCAACCTGTGGGTCTTAACATGGTGTGAGGTGGAAGCCCCATCCTCCCCTATGTCCATGATTGGGGAATAATAGCCACTGTCTTCCAGGTGTTACCCAGAAGCGTAGGCTAAAATTATTAGCCTCCCAGTCTTGAAGAGTTCATGAGGACATTGAGGCTCTCAGAGACAAGGAATCTGCCCCAAGAGGAAGACAAGTCAGTGAGTATCAGGGCCAAGATCCTACTGCATTATGGACAGGGAGCAATAAGGTGGGGTGGAGGAAAGATGTCAGATTCAAGAATTCATCACTTACCTTCTGATAGATGAACATTTTCCAGGAAGGGACAATGCTGGTCTTTGATGAGTATGAGCTCAAGAGATCAAGGAGTGAAACGGATTCTTCCCTGAGAGAATTTGATTAGAACAGAGGATGGGTAAAGGCTCCTAGTTACAAAAACAAGGCAGAGTCCCAGAGCATGCAAGAACTTTGGGGATGGGAGAGCTGGACATGCCATCCTTTCCTGCTCATGACTGAGCCAATGGTACATGATGAGGAATCAGGAAACACTGACAGACTGGTTGACTGAGACAAGGCCCACTTTCCGACTGTGGGCGTGATTATAATTTCCAGGTTAGAAACAGATGTATACCCACATGTGGCTGAAACATTGGTTTGTAAACATCAGGCATATCCTTTAAGGGTTGCCTTGGTCACCATAAACAAGGAGTGACAAGCTCTGCTGGTCGTGAGTCTATGTCAGAGCTCGCTTTCCTCAGAGGTGTTGATTGATATGCCACTAGTGAGCATCACACCTGCCTCTTTTCAACGAGATAAATTATCAGCTCTACAGGCAGCTCAGGGGAGGGAGAGTTGGTCGTACTTTGTGACAGCCAGGGCTGGGTGAGCTCTATCCTCGAAAAGCCATATTCTTAACACTCAGTGAGGAAGAAAGGGTGAATGATGGATGCCATCTCGTTTAAGCCACTGGTTCGCTGAAGGAGAGCCTAGTGTTGTGTGAAAGTTTTGCCCTGGGAAACTGACATGATTAGAGGTAGTGATGGGAGCAGAAACCTACCTTGTGCCTTTTTGGGACTGTTCTTTGCTCTGCCTTCATTGCTTTGTGGGGAAAAATGGATGGTTTTGTGTCCAGATTCCTCAAAGCTGAATCCAGAGGGCATGGCCTAGACCCACCATGTTATGATGAATGGAGAAAAGCTTTAGCTTAACAGCCACTAGAAAAGGGGCCTGTTGTGTGAGATGAAAGAATTTAGAAGTCTTTTGGCACTGCAGCTCCTGGGACTCCTATCAAGAAGACTGCTATGTGACCATTGTGGAACAAGATGAAGACTCTGTTATCTGGAAGGATAGGGATAGATTCCAAAGGAGGAAAGAAAGAAAAAAGAAAAATCCCCTAAAGTGTGAGATTGGTGAGATCCTTCCATTAAGTTGCTAGGTACAAGTTTCTGTCAGTTTTCTTTTCAAAACTACTCTTAAAAACCATGACAAGTGCTGAAGTTCATAGCTGTTTTATTCACAATAGCTAGGGCATGGCAATAGCCTAGATGTCCATCAACTGATGAATGGATAATGAGAATGAGCTATCTAGATACAATGGAATTCTATTCTGCTGTAAAGAAAAATTTAAATTATAAATTTTGTAGGTGAATGGATGGAGCTGGAAAGCATTGTATTGAGTGAGGTAACCTGGACCTAGAAAGAAAAATTGCATGTTCTCACTTATATGTAGATTTTACCATCAAATCCTTAGATTTGTGTGTTTGAGAACCTGTAGAATCCAGGAAACTGCAAATAGGCCATTGGTGGGGAGGGGGAGAAAGCCCAGGGCTGGGAGCATGAAGGGGGAAGGGGGAATAATGTGAAGGAGGTTTAAGTGGAGAGAAGGCTGGGAAGGTAGAATGCAGGAGGGTTGGGAGGATAACTGACCTTAAGGATAGAAGTCTACTATTTTATAAGCTTCATATATACTCACATAAAAGAGTTTATGTGGAGGTATGCTACATAGGGGGCAATGCTCCTCCCAGAAATCATAGGTTGCCCAATAAAGAGCCTAGTGGCAAGTGTGGGATACCTCCTCTCAAGTTGTTGGTCAGAGGTGTCCCAGAGATCTCTAAAACAATACAGGCTATTGCCACTGCTCTTGGTTGCCCACCAGAACTTGATGGTAACACTCTATTGCTGAAGACACCATACACTTTGGATATGGAGAAATCCATTTGGTACTGGCCAGGAAGCTTCCTCCCCCTGGCTAGCTTTCATAGTGCTGGAAGGTGCTATGCAAACTGCTGGGGGAAATGTCATCAACTGTCTTACCCATCTTTGAGCCCTATGAGCTACAGTAATGGCCGATCAACATGACAAGATATGTTCATAGGCAATAATGGCATGATTGTTATAGGGGGTAACCAACTACTTTCTGATTGGATTTTAGGCCCTGTCCACAAGAGGAAACACATGCATGATATTGCAAATCTGGCCAAGAACGCATGGTTGGGGAGATCCTGGGCCCCAGAGGTGAACCTACTGCTATTATTATTATTGCTAAATGAACATAGTATCAAACTGCCCTCTAAATTCGTATCTTTATATAGATTAGTGCAGTTCTTAGACTGCATCAGAGAAGTTTCTTTGTGCAGTGGATGGGGTTAATGCAGAAACTCACAACTGGTCAAAGTGCAGAGAATACATGACTGTGGAGGGCTTAGCTAAAAATAGAACATCCATATCACATATGCCCCTCCCCCCCAAGCTCAGGGATCATCATGAAAGAGGTGGTGGAGAGACTGTAAGAGCCAGAGATTGGGGGGACCAGAGCAAAACTGTATTTTCTGGATCTGATAAGACCACTGCACTCATGAACTCACAGCAACTGTGGTTGCCTGCACAAGACCTGCACAAAATCAAGCCAGACAACATTCTAGATGGAGTAGGGAGAGGTTCATGAGTCCCCACCCTACCAGAGGAGCTATTGATAGTCGATGGCTTCTGGAGGAGGGAGATTCAGTTTTCTTTAAGGGTGTGGCTCCTGGTAGGCCAACCATGGTTCAGTGAATGGTCCCACACCCAAAAGTATGTAGAGAGCACAAATGGAATCAATGTTATTAAAAAAAAAAGACAAAATTGGGGGAGGAGAGAGGTGGGAGTGGATCTTGGAGGAGTTAACAGGAGAATGTAGTGGTAAATATGATCAAAATACAATGTACGAAATTCTCAAAGAATAAAAATATTTATCAAAAAGACAAGGGGCTTTGGAGATGGATGGGTCAGAGTGTTTGACGCTCTTGCAGAGGACCACAGTTCAGTTCCCAATATCCACATCAGAAGACTAATAACCACCCGGAACTCCAGCTCTGACACCATCTCTGGCCTCTATGGGCTCCTGCACACATGTGCACATACATATATACAGACACACATATACATATGCATTTATGGTTCTTGGCCAAAAAAAATATAATCTTTTTTAAAACTATGACAGTATTTTGGGCCTGGTAAGATGGTTCAATGGGTAAAGGTACTTGTTGCCAAACCTGATGACCTGAATTTGATCCCCAGAATCCATATGGTGGGAGGAGAAAACTGACTCCTGCAGGTTATCCTCTGATCACCACACATGTGCAGTGGTGCCCATGTGCTCACATATGTACATACATACACAGAATAAGATTTAAAAATGAAAAGTATGACAATATTTTAAAATATAGTAAGACAGAGGAAAACCAGCATGAGTTTGCATGGTGGTTTGAATGAGAATGTCCCCCATAGGCTCTAAGTATTTGACACACAGTCCCTGAACCTGTGCTGTTGCAAGGGTGTCATGGAACCTTTAGGAAGTGTGGCCATGTTGGAGCAAGCATATCACCAGGGATGGGCTATGAGAATATACAGCTTGCCCACTTCCAGTCTGGCCCTCTCTGCTTCCTGTGTCTGATTGAAGATGTGATTGCTTAGCTTTCTGCTCTGGGCACCTCTGTCAGCATTCCTCCCGACCCTCTCTCTCCCTTAGTTGCTGTAAGCCAAATAAGTTCTTCCTATAAGTGGCCTTGATCATGGTTTTATAAGAACAACAGAAAAGTATCTAATACAGTCTGTCACCACTATTTAGCAAGTGTTTATACTTTGTCCTCTTTCTTGTGTATTATATGTAGCATTAGAATATATACATATATATATACACATGTGTATATCTACTATCTGTAGATATGCTACTATGCACATACTGTATCTATAGCCCTCTATTTAACTGCTATTATTGTTATTATTTTTACCTGGCCCTCCACACATGCTAGGCAAGTGCCCAACCACTGAACTATACCTCCAACCTTACCTATGGTTATCTATAATCTAGTATCAATACAGACATGTGTTACTCAGTGATGAAAATATTTTGAGAAATGTATTAACAGATGGCTTTGTTGTGCAAACACCACAGAGAATACTTATAGAAGCTGAGACCATGAGGATGTTGCTCTAACTTACTTCTCTGTTGCTATGATAAAACATTGACCAAAACCAACGTGATTGGAGGAAAGGGTTTATTTGGCTTACAGGCTATAGTTCACCATCTAGGAAGTCAAGGCAGGAACTTAGAGAGGCAGGAGCTGAAGCAGAGATCATGAAGGAATGGTATTCACTGGCTCACATTCAGCTGGCTTTCTTGTACAGCTCCTGCCCACCTGTCTAGAGATGGTGCTGCCCACAGTGGGCTGGACTCTCCTATATCAATTAACAGTGAAGAAAACGCCCCATAGATATGGCAACAGATACAAGGGAAGGTGATATTAAGCCATGGCTAGATGAGCAATCTGGAGCCACTGTGGACTGAGTGGATCAAGGAACTCTCCAGGGACCAGAGAACTGGCAGGGAGCTTTGAGGGGTATGAGAAAAAGAACAAAAGCAGCCTCACTGAAAGGCAGACCATTTCCAGGCAGCTTGTGTGAGCTCTGAGCAGCGAATAGGCTGTAAATGAAAATAAAGAGTTAAACAAAATTCCACATAATTGTTCCAGTATCATGCCTCGGACGATGTAATCATACAGACAGATGAATCTGGGCATAAAACGGAAAAATCTGAAGTGTCTAGAATAGAGACATTTGAGGTTACTAATACATGAACCTGGATGGTTACAATGGTGTAAAATGTTTAATTGGATAAATTACATGATTTCCAAGTTGTCAGGTCATTTGTAGTTCTGTGGCTTTACAGGTTAATTGCTCTGTGAATTCTGGAACAAGTCTTGCCTCCTGGAACCCTGATGATGGGTGTGACCCCCAGGCTAGGCAATGTGCTCATTTCTACTTTGAGGAGGAGGCTTATGAGAGACCCATCCATTGAGGTCTTCTCCCTTCCCTACAGAACCTGGGAGACCGCCATACCAGTCTCTGGGACAGTACTCATAACTGGCCATTTCTAGCTTTTTGCCAAGTGCTCTGGAGTCCTGGCACTGATATCCCATCATCATTCCATGGATAGCATGTGCAGCTCCTTGCCGTTCTTGATCCCTCTATCTAATAGGTCATAAGGTCCTTGAAGAATGGCGGCATCTTTTTGTCAAACTATGTTCGTCATCAGTGTTGATCAACTTCACATGTTCTACCTCTAGGTTCCCCTACATGGAGTAGGAACATACCATGAAGTCTGCAAAACATGTCCCTTTCCTGCTGCCATTAGAGTTCGGGAATGCACCTTAGTCCTGGCTGGTGAGAATTATCCCAGGAGTCTGGATCCCTACCTCTAGGTTCCCCTACATGGAGTAGGAACATACCATGAAGTCTGCAAAAACATGTCCCTTTCCTGCTGCCATTAGAGTTCGGGAATGCACCTTAGTCTTGGCTGGTGAGAATTATCCCAGGAGTCTGGATCCTGGATCCTTCCCCTGCCTCACCTCCATTTCCAGGGTGCATCTGGAAGCCCCCACCCCCTGAAATCTCTTTTTTTGGTCTCTATCCTCTAGGTCTGTATTTTAGTTACTGTGCTTCTTGAAGGTGCACCAGCAATTCTCTTCCCTAAGTCATCACCGTGCTCTTCAGAGATGGGTTCCTGAATACCTAATGAAATGGTCTTGCCTATATATTATGCTACACATCTCCCCACTTCCCCAGGTGAGGTGAGGGAGAGACAGTGGTGATGGACCAGCCAGCCATGTCCCGACTTAGAAAGTAAATGCAGGTCATTGGGTGGTGGTGGTGGGGTTACACAGTGACTCCTCCCAGCAAATGACCACCCCTACAACAGCCTATTTAATGTCACAATTTCATCCTGGCACTAGTTTCATCTTTCACATTAAGACTCTACCCATCACATTAAACCACTATCATCATAGATTATCATCTCAGTGTGAATGAAGTTGTTTGGGCTCCAGGGGTGACACCCAGGAATCTGGAAGAGGACTATAAATCAAGATACATTGCTGGGGTAGAACATTCTAGAATGTGGTCAAGTTAAGAGAACAGAGGACCTGAAGGTCATGGCATGGGGATGTGAAAGAGAATTCTTGGTGTCAGTGCAGAGCTTGGAGTGAAGGGATTAACTGAACCATGGAACTGGACCAACATGGCAGACAAATAATGTTTCCCTTTACTTATTAAGTGCCCAGCTAAGTGGCTGGTATTAGGATGAATCATCTGCCAGCCAAATGGCAGCAGTTTCTAGAGTAAAGATGGAGACTGTCAATAATATCTAGACTGCAATGCCAAGCAGATCTGGATGTATGGTCACCTGGGTAACATCTACCAGCCTGTGTGCAAGGCAAAGAGAAATATTTCGCTGCACTCCAGACACCTGCCAATGTTAGTAATAAAAGCAAACACACAGAGAGCATCATTTTACGCCCGAGGTGTTTTGCTAAGTATTTTATGTTTCTCATGTAATCCTTCCCATAGTTACTGGTTGAAATTGATAAAACTGATAGTCTATAATCATGCACTACTATGTATATTTCTATCATGCACATAACTTCTAGGATATAATCATATATTGAAAGTTCCATTACACAGAATTGATAACTTGCCAAGTACCACATGGCTGGGGAAGGTGGAATCAAAATTCTTCTTCAGGTAGATTCACACTTTAAAAAAATTGTTTTTTTTTTTTTGTTTTTGTTTTTTGAGACAAGGTTTTCCTTTGTAGTCTAGGCTGGGTCCAACTTGTAGTCTTCTGTCTTAGCCTCCTGAGTGCTGGGGTCACTGGCATGCACCACCAAAACAGGCAGTTCTGGGCTCTTCTACATCGAGGGTAGGACGCAGAGCTCCAGGGGATTTCGGTTATAGTTTCCTTCCCGTTACTGCAATAAAACACTTAGACCAAAAGCAGCTTGTGGGAGGAAATGGTTTATTTGGTTTACAATTCCAGATCACAGTTCATCACTGAGGGAAGTCAAGGAACTTAAGCTGGAGCTTGAAGTCGAAACCCTGAAGGATCCCTGTAGGACCACCTGGTTAAGGGTGGTGCTGCCAACAGTGGGCTGGGCCCCTCCGCATCAACTAACGATTGAGACGGTCTCCCACAGACATGCCCACAGACAAATCTGATCTAGCCAATTCCTCAGTCTAAGCTCCCCTCTCAGATGATTCTAGACTGTGTCAGGTTGACAATTAAAGGTAACTAGGACAGATTCTGAAGACGGAATCAGCCCTCCAGTCAGGGAAACAAGGACAGTTTTCAGCAAAGTAGGCATGGGGTCTGCCCTAGAAAGAAAATGAAAGGAGAATGTTTTGTGGGGAAGATTATGGGATAGAGACATAGGAGGAAGTAGGTATGCTTAGAAACAGGAAGGAATAGGGTTGGGCTGGAGCCTTTTGGAATTAATAATTAACAGCTACTGAGAGCTTTCTAGGGGTTGTGTCTCTTGAGCCCCACCATGGCCTTTTGAGCTTGTGACTATTTTTTCTTCTCATTTTATAGTGGAGGACCACACAGCTCAGAGCATTAAACAATTGGCTGTGGCCAATAGACTGCTCAGATGTGATGCTGCAAACTGTGATGGGAAACTAATCCCAGAGCACACACATTTTACCCTAACCATGCCTGTGGAGCGGGTACCATGGAGCACTGGAGAGGAGAGCTGTCTGGGTTGAGGAGGGTTGGACTTCTCATGGACAGAGTAGTTGAGGAAGAGGTAAGGTGGAACATGCTGTTGACCTCTGTGCTGAGTGAGGGGAATCAGAGAGCTCATTTGCATTGGGCTGTGTTGTGCGTGCATGTGTGTGTGTGTGTGTGTGTGTGTGCGTGTGTGTAGGTCAGAGGTCGATATTAGGTATCTTCCTCTATTGCTCTCCACCTTATTATTTTAAATGTTTGTTTCACATTTATTTATTTATTGGTTTTTTGAGACAAAGTCTCACTATGTAGCTGTGGCTAGCCTGGAACTCCCTATGTAGACCAGGCTGGCCTCAAACTCACAGAGCTCCACTTGCTTCTGCCTCCCAAGTGTAGGATTGACACACCTGTATACATCTATCTGTCTGTCTGTCTGTCTATCATCTATCATCATCCATCCATCCATTTGCTTTTTGTGTATATGTGTATACACACCTGTGTGTTGTATGGGTACACATGTGGAGGTCAGAGGACAACTTACAAAAGTCAGTTCTCTCCTTCTACTATGTGGATTCTAGGGATCAAACTCAGATTGTCAGGCCTGGCAGCAGGCATCTTTACCCCATGAGCCATCTCCTCAGCTCCTCTCCACTTTATATACTGAGACAGGGTCTCTAACTGCATCTGGAGCTCACCACTTTGGTTAGACTGGCTGGCCAAGAAGAGTCCAGAAACTCCCTGTCTTTGCCCCCCAGTGCTGAGGGTATAGATGTGCTGTCGGACCCTGCTTTGACATGGGTGCTAGGGATCTGAATTTGGGTCCTCATGCTAGTAGAGCAAACATTTTATTCACTGAGCTGTCTACCCAGCTCCTGTGTTTCTAATCTGTTAAGAGAAAGGTGTATTTATCATGGCTGCCCTCTTCCATAACTAACTTATGTAAGGACTCTAGCAATTTCTCATGAAGTCCCCTGGAGGACTTTAAATTCTCCTTTATAGAAACAAATAAGGGCCTCTGAGCAAAGGCTACAGGCTATTAGAAGACCAAGCCATGTGGCTGCCCAAGAGGGCTCAGGGAGTGAGGTAAATGCGTGCTATTATGGCCTTCGAAGAGTCTGGGAATCCACTATCACTCACTTCTGAGGATGACTCTGGTTTCCTCAAGTCCTCTGAAGAGAAGCTAAGAAAGATAAAGGGGAGATGATAATGTCTTCATCTGGGTTTCCCCAGCCAGAGGAGGTTGTATCCATTCCTTCATGAACCAATAGAAGGCTCTTGTATCCATTCCTCTGCAGTGAAACCCTCCCACCTGGGGGGAGGATGGGCTTTTCAGTGATGCAGCTGCCTCCAGGGTATCCATGTTCCTATGAGAAACCCTTTATCCATGGTCCCGTAAGTAATCCCAACAAACTCACTTGTTCACCGAGTGAGGTTTGGATATCAGAAACCATGGAGGTTTCTGCAAGCTAATTGCTCTGTGAATTTTGGAACAAGGCTTGCCTCCTCTAATCCTGATGATGGGCATGATCCCCTGGGGTTACTTTTCTGTTGCTGAGACAAAAAACCATGACCAAGGCAACTTATAGAAGGAAGAGTCTTATTGGCTTGTGGTTCCAGAGGGATGAGTCCATTATGGTTGGGGGAGGTATGGCAGGAGGTAGTCAGTGCAGAAAGCTGAGTGCCCACATCTTCAAGCATCACAGGAAGCAGAGACAGAGATATTGGAAATGGAACCAGGCTACGACCTCTCAAAGCCACACCTCCTAAAGTTTCCATGACCAGCACCACAAACTGACTAAGTGCTCAAATACTTGAGCCTATGTGGGGCATTCTCATTCAAACCGCCACAGCCTGTAGCCAACATCCTGCTGTCCACACCTCAGGAGCAGCTGGAAGAAGGATGGCCTTATATTCCCTGTAGCTGTTCACATTTTCCTTCTTTGTCTTGTACTGGGTAGAAGAGGGCTTGCCTCTAACTCTAAGGGCTTTTTCTTATTACTGTTAGTTCCTCATCTTGTCTGTCGAGGTAATAGGAGCAGCTACCCCTTACTGAGGCACAACCTATGTCACATTGTTATCTGAGATGTTGAAGCCCTTTGGGAGGCAGGTCTTATCTCCATTTTTACAGACTAGGCACCCGGGGCTTCAAGAAACACAAGTGACCTGAGGCCATGCAGCTGGAAAAAGCCTAGGATGCAAACAGGTCTGGCTGCTCCTGGTCCAAGTATTACTGCTGGACACCCAAGCTGATGCCTTTCTCTAGTGCAGGTCCCTGAAGTCCATGTGCACGGGCTACCCACAAGTAGCCTCCTGTGGTGGCACAGAAGTTAAGAGCATGTACTACTGTTGTAGAGGACTCAAGTACAGTTTCCAGTTCCCATGTGAGGGGGCTCACAACCCCCTATAATTCCAGCTCCAAGGGAATCTGACGCCCTCTTCTGGTCCCTGCAGGAACTGCATTCATATGTGCACATTCTCACACACAGACACACAGACACACACACACAGACACACACACATACACACACACATGCACAATTAAAAAAATAAGGTCTTTAAAGAAAGAAAGCCTCCTATGCTCTTGTACAAGCCCCTACTGAGAGGTATGAAGCCTCTGGAGCTCTGGGATACCTTGTTCTAAGATGATCCTGAACAGGCTTTGTGCAGCTGCCCAGGAGGATGGGAATCCCTGAGGTCACAGAGTCCAGGAGCTGAATGAATATGAGTCTAAGGACTCTAGACCAGTCTCTCCAGGAACAAGACATGCTACCAGTATGACCTTCTACTGTAAATGGGAAATAAAAGAATTGCAGTGTTTAATGGCTGGCTGTAAGGATCCAATGAGATAACATCTATAAAGTGTCTCGTGTTGAGCTCAAAATCAGTATCAGTCATTAT
>NW_008342123.1:1299747-1310953 GCF_000622305.1 Nannospalax galili | reverse complement strand
AAATCTTTTAAAAAAGAAAGTGCGGAGAGGCAGGCGGGGCTCTGTGAGTTCAAGGCCAGCCTGGGCTAAATAGTGAGTTCCAAGCCAGCTGGGGCTACAGGGAGACCCTCTCTCAAAAAGACCAAAAAACAAAAAACACCATAGTAAATATCATTGCATTTGTGGTTACTTGTATCAGTCATTATTATTATTATTATTATTATTATTATTATTATTATTAGCATCAGCATAGTTAGCGACTGTTCCCTCTTCAGAGACAGAGCTGAGATGCACAGGGCAGGATGCAGGGCTGGAACAGGTGTCTCCTCTGCCCTCTCCTGGCTGCCCTCATAGCCACTGGCCCCCAAGCTAGCTTCCACCCAGTCGACTTCACTTCCAGAGAGCACTTGTTGCTAAGACTCCACCTTCTCTATTTGGTTAGAGCCTTCAGAAGCTTTTTGTTTAATGTTTTAAAAGGCGAGATTCTAAACGGGGGCTTGCATAAGTAGATGACAGCCCATCAACCTGATGGCACATTAAGCAGCCATTAAAGGGGTCATTAGGGAGGCTTGGGTAGCAACATGGAAAAAGCTTATGGATTCATATGAAATGGAAAAAGCAGAGTGGGAAAGTTGGGTTACAAAGTGGCCACCTGTCGAAACTGCCTGTCTACAAACAGTCCCTCGGGGGGTTAGCAGCATCCTTTTACTTCTTTGTTGTTTTAGCGTATAATAGAAAATTAATATAAATATAAAATACATTAATAAAACAGAGTGTCCTTTGGAAAGAAGCAGAGCTCTGCCATCCACATGGTCTGGGAGAGGGCCTGTGTGCTTGGGAGAACGCCAGTGTGGTTTAAAAGAACCTGTTGGCCACAGCATGACACATGCACATCTGTGCTCACAGCTGGAGGAGGGAGGCAAGTTGGTTTCTTTTTCCAAGCAGAGTCTCTGTTCTTCTCTCCTCCATCCTCCTACCCCCCAGATGCCGATGGTCCTAGTACTCAGAAGGAAGAAAGGTATTTGAGTCTAATATTTCTTCTGGCTTCTGGGTGGGGAGAAGAGGCAGGCAGGTGAGTTCAGGCGTGCAGAGGGGCACCTCGTCTCTTTTTCCTCTCCTGTGTGATCCCTGTTTGGGCAGAAAGGAGCAGGGTACATATGCTCCCACGACCAAAGGCATAGAGACCCAAGAGACATGGGCACCAACCCCAAGATAATGCTCAGAGGGTAGAGGTGGCAGGGTGGGGACTTTTCTAGTGATCTTAAAAGGAAAGCAGGAATTGGTCCTTTCATTTCCTCTGGCCTCCCTCCCTCCTTTTTCCTCCCTCCTTCCCCCTCCCCCTTCCTTGTTTCACCTTCCTCCCTCTCTCCTTTTCTCCCCTGCCCTTTGCTCTCACCCTGTCTTCCTTCTTTCCTGCTTCCCTCATCTCTCTCTCCTTCCCATCTCTCTCCATCATCGTCACTTCCTTCCTCCCTCTGACACTACCCCCTTCTTCCCTCCCTCTCTTCTTCCCCCTCCTGCTGAACTCCATTCCTTCCTTCCCTTCTTCCTTCTGTTTCCTTCTCTCCCCTCCCCTCCCCTCCCCTCCCTCCTCCTTCTTCCCTCCACTTTTCTCTTTTATTTTCTTTTCCCTCCTTGGAACAGTAGTTCATTGAACATCTATTCTGTGTGGACCCTATGTTCATTACTCAGTTTAGAGGGGTGAAAAGACAGTCTCTGCTCTCAAGAAATCTTACCTGGGCATCAAATCTGGAAACAATCAGTCTTAACAGGTTAACATGTCCATATGATAAAGAGAATAATTAACTGTGTTCAGACAAGTTGGGAAGCTTCCTCACTAGGCATGTGAAGAGCCAGGAGAGAGACCCTCTACTGGAGGAGAAGGAGTGCCAGGTAGGGGGCTGCCCCACAGAGTCATGGAGCGGGGCCAGGGCAGGATGGTGAGGACTCACAAATCTTCCTCTGCCCTGTGGCCCTTTCACCCCTGGGTTCTGTGCCCTACAGGGTATCAGTAGATTACATGCCCACCCAACCTTACTTGGGATCAGGGGTGTCTTGACTATAGTTCCTTTCTCATCATGGCTGTCACACCTAGAAACACATCAGTTTCAACCATGTGATATTTTCCTGGGATCTGGGCATGTCAGAGTTGGGAGGAGTGATCTGAGTGATCTGGAGCACCCATCCGCTGGTCATCCCAGCCACTCAGGAAGCCAGATGGAAGTAGAAAGGAATAGAATACGGCCTCTGCTTCGGGAGTGTGGGCATCATGTGTCTATCACTCACATTTCAAGGGAGAGAGAATTGTACACCAGGAAGGGCAACCTGGTGATTTATTCAAAGTTACAGACCAACTTGCTGACTAAATTTAGTTCTTCTGTCCCAAATCTAGCACTCTAGCACTCTGCACGTAAAGTCCCTTTTCCTGAGTGTCTGGTCTTGCCACTTCCCCTGGTAGGAATCAGTACTTCTTATTTGCTTTATTTTAACTTTCTTCAACTCAAACACTTGTAGCCCTTCTCAGTAGTGTTAGAAGTAGCAAATGAGCCTTCTCCACTCATGACCTTCAGAATTGCATCTGCCCAGGACCTTCATATTCCTAGGCATCCCTAGGGACTTGAAACAATACCTGACCCATTTGGACTGCTAGGGCAAAAGCCTCTGGGTCTCGAGGTTACACAGACTCTCCTTGGTCTATCTTTAGCTTCTTCCTTCCCCAGAAGAAACTGGGTCTAAGTAAGGCAGTCTGACTAGAGCAAAGCAAAGTGGCTTACTAAGAAAGAATGCAGAAATGAGCTCAGAAGCTACCCAGAGCCAATAAAAATTCAGGTGTCAGCTCTAAAGTCACCCAGAGCCATTTCTTCTTAACACTGGTCTCGTCTGTTTTTTGTCTGGCTTTCTTGGGTGCATGAAGAGAGTTTGAACTCAGCGACTTCCACCACCTCCAGGCTTGACAGCCAAAGGCTCTCAGTTTCCACAAGCCTGAGGACTTCTATTGCAGATGGCTTTGCCTTGCGCTGTGTTGATCCAGATGAGTTCAGATGCTGCTGGTCTATGTAATAAGGACCTGGGAGTATGATGAGGGTCAGAACTTGAACGTCTTGGAAACTGAGCTCTGAGACAAAGACGTCAACTTGAACTACATAGCGCTTCAAGATGCTGTGCTACTCTTTTTTCTGTTTTTCTACCTATAAATCTGCTTGCTCTGCCATGTGCATGATTTTGAGAGGCCGTTATCTTGTCAACATTGTTCTGTAGCATTGACATTATCTCTTAATTACACAATTACTTTGTTATGTACTGTAGACATAGTAATAAAGTATTTGAAGTGTTGGAGCACAGGCAGGGTTTTTAAATTACGATTTGAGTCAAACCATCTTCTAAAAGTCACCATCACAGCCAGGAGACGTCTCTCTGTTTATTTCCCCCATTAACGGGAGAGAGAGAGACTGAGGCTCACAGTGGAGAAGGGACCTGCTGTTGGTCCCAGGAAGAGTTTCAAGAATAACTTTGCAGCCATGAGAGCGCATGGTAGACCACACTGAGAACAGAGTTGAGGCTGTGACTCAGGCCTGGTGATTTCCCTGGGCCTTGTATTTCTCCTTGTCTGTTATCTGACTTTCCTTCTGCACTGTTTTGCCCACCAGGTCTGTCTAGGTCAGGCAGTAGATAAAGGTGAGTGAATCCCCCAAGACCTGGTTTACTCTTAAGGACTAGGTCCCACTTCTCGTACATCTTTAGTGACTTCAGGAACATGGTAAAGTCCCATGGGACTAAATCTGTCCTTTGGGCCAGGCATGGTAGCACATGCCTTTAATCCCAGTATTTGGAAGGCAGAGGCAGACAGAACTCAGTGAGTGCAAGGCCAGCAAGACTTTGTCTCAAAAAAAAAAATCAACTTCTAAATCTGTTCTTTGTGTTAAAGAACTATGTCTCTGTCTATCTATGTATATATCTTTGTATCTATCTACCATCTCTCTATCATCTATATCATCAGTCATCCATTTATGTATCATGTAGGCATCTGACATCGATCTAACTTTCTATTTATCACCTCTATGACCTATGTTCTATACATCCATCCATTCATCCATCTATCTATCTATCTATGTATCTGTCTATCTATCTATCTATCTATCTATCTCTCTGTCTCTCTGTCTCTCTGTCTTTCTGTCTATCTGTCTATCTATCTATCTATCTATCATCTATCATCTATCTGTATATCTAGCTATCATCTATGTATCTATGTATCTATCATCTATCTATCTATCTATCTATCTATCTATCTATCTATCTATCTATCTATCTATCTATCTATCTATCTATCTATCTATCTATCTATCTATCTATCTATCTATCTATCTATCTATCTATCTATGTATCTGTCTATCTATCTATCTATCTATCTATCATCTATCTATCTATCATCTATCTATCTATTATTTCTGCTGTTATTAATTTAGTGTATGTGTGTGGTGTATGCATATGTGTGCATATGCCTGTAAGCCTGTAAGGAGATCCTTTAATTTAACCTCATCTTAATCATTGAGATAGTTTGCTTTGAATACTAATATATAGTTTCCATTGCTTCAGATAATCCTTTTAAAATCAGTTCTAAAATATTTTTAAGAATTTAAAAATGTTTATATATGTATAGATACATGTATGTGTGCCTATGCCACATGTATGCAGGTGACTGCAGAGGCCAGAGTGGGCATCAGATCCCCTGGAGCTGGAGTTACAGGTGGTTGACTCTGGCCCTCTGCAAGAGTAGCAAGTGTCCTTAACTACTGAGTCATCTCTCCAGCTCCAGTTCTAAAAGCTTTAGTAGTGATGTCACTATTGACATTTCAAAGAGATCGTTTTGGATAACAAGTGATAAAGCTTGTATGAAATATTGTTCTGAGAAGGTAACAGAGTTGGTAGAAACAAAGATACAAAGGGATTCACCACGAGCTGTGACCCCTCCTCCCTTCCTTCTATCGCACCCTGCCTGTTCTTGCCCTTCCTAGAGCTGGTTACTACCAGAACTTCTTCCGCAGCCTTCCAGGAGTATTACATGCATATTAAAACACATATACGTGTTTATTTACTACCCGTGTTACTTACACACAATTAAATAAGTTCTGTGTGTTCCCTTCACCTTGGTTTTTTACATTTAGATATAATTTTAAAAACAACTTTTCTGGATTTCGTGTTTTTCTTGAAGTGGCAAACTATTAACTGTAAGTAAGGTGTGAAGAATTGAGTGTGGATATTGTGCTTTTTAGAAAACCCATTAAAATAGTGGAGATATAGCCACCAAACTAACAGGTGAATTTCAGTATAATATTAAAATATGGCAAAATGAAGCAGGAACTGGGAAAGAGAAAAACAAAAACCAAAGAGTAACGAAAAGTAATAAACTGATAGTCCTAACCAGGCTTGATGACGTGCCTGGAATCCCAGCACCCAAGAGGAAGAAGCAGGAGTTCAAAGTCAGCCTTAGCCACATAGCAAGTTTGAGGCCAGCCTTCTTTATATGAGTCCCTGTGTCAAAACACACACACACACACACACACACACACACACACACACACACACACACACACAAATACAAATGGAAGATCTAAATTGAATCACATTAAATCTAAATGGTTTAAACTCACCAATTAAAGACAGATTGTTAGATTGGATAAAAAAAACAAAATAAAACAAAATCCAAATTTTATGATGCCTATAAGAGACATACTTTAAACTCTTTTTTCTTTCTTTGGCTTTTTTGAGACAGGGTCCCAGCTGTTCTGGAACTCATTATATAGACCAGCCTGGCCTTAACTTCACAGTGCTCCACCAGCCTCTGCCTCCAGAATACTGAGACTAAAGGCATGTGCCACTATGCCTGGCTAAGAGACACACTTTAAATGTAAAGACACAAATCAGTTTAGGTAATAAGTAAATGGTGGAAGAAATTTTGCCATTTAGATAATGATCAGAAGAAAACCAGACTGACAAAAAATATTGTAGTCACTATGGAAAATAGTCTAGTTGGTCTTCAAAAAATTAGAAACAGTATATCATATAATCCATCAATACTACTTCTGGTTATATATCTAAAAGAATGGGAAGTAGGGTCTTTAAGTTATATTCACACAATGCTTCTAACAACAACATCATTCACAGCAACAGAAAAGAAACGAATGCAATGCCTTTTGTAACTGGCGGATATCACATAATCTCCTCAGTTTCCATCCATAGAGTGTCATATAACAGAATTATCCTATTTAATGCTAAATAATGTTTTACTACATTTGATCATTCAGCAAATGTATAGAACCAGCGGGTGAAGAAGGCAGAATTGTACTTGGAGACTTTAACATTTCTCTCCTAACAGTTTATACAAATAGATATAAAACCAGAAAGCTTGTAGAAGATCTAAGCCGCATTGATGACCAAATTGGCTGAATGAAAAATTTTAGGCTACCCCAGATCAGAACACATACTCATTTTAAAGTGCGGTGCTGAGGGCTTCCCAGCCTTCCCTTGCCTGTCTTCATTTGTTTAATTACTTTTTTCTTTTCTCTTTCTTTTCCTCTTACATCCCTTGTCTATGTATCTATTTTTTTTACTCTCATAATGCTTTTTAGTCTCATAATGCTTTTTTATCTTTTTCCTTCGTTTTAATGGGCATATAATCTATCTAGCACGAATATCATAAATTACTTTCTCTTCTTAATTTTAAAAATTATTTTTATCTTATGTGTATGAGTGTATTGCCTTATTATGTAAGTGTACCTGTATCATGTAGTGCTCTCAGAGGTCAGAAAAGGGCGTCAGATCTTGGATCCCCTGGAACTGGAGTTATGGATGGTTGTTATCCGCCGTGTGGGTGCTGACAATTGAACTTGGGTCCTCTGCAAGAACAGTCAGTGCTCTTAATCACTGAGCCACCTCTCTGACCCCAAGAAATCCTTTTATAAAAGGTGGAATGTGACTAAGAACTGACACCTGGGTTGTCCTCTGACCTTCACACATGTGTACCTGTATCCACACAGGAGTGCAGACACGCTTATGTGTGTGTACCCCTGAGTGTGCATGCACACACAGAGAAGGTACATAGCCAATTTAAGTGACCAGGCCCTGCATCTGGCCAGAATGGATGTTAAATAAATGACCATTGTTGTTCTGAGTAAGTCAGTAAATTGAACGTTTCTTTCTCCATACAAACTATACAACTTTGTATGAAGTTGCTGTCTTAGTTACCTTTTTTTGTTGTTGCAGTGGGAAAATACCCTCTCCAAAGCAACTTCAGGGAAAAAAGCTTTACTTTGGTTTATGGTTCTAGAAGGATACAGTACATCATGGAAGGCAGCATGGTGGGAGCGAGGTTGGATGGTTACATGACATCCACACTCAGGAAGCAGGGAGTAACAGGAAGTAGGGCTTGGCTCTAGAACTTCAAGGCCCTCCCACCATGACTCATTTCCTCCAGTGGGCCTCTACCTCCTAAGGTGCTTCAGGTTCTCACACAGCATCTCTGGCTGGGGAGAAAGTGCTCAAACAGGTGAGGTCTGAGGGGCAGTTCACGTGCAAATCCTAACAGCTGCAGCAGAAGATGTTTCAATGATTTCCTCCCTAGACTCTGGTCCTGGGTGCCTGATTTGGAAATTCACAGCAAGACCCCTGGGGGAAGGAAGGCTTCCAGGAGGAAGTACAGTTTGGAAGTGGATAGAGCTTTGATTGGAAAAAATGGTGCTTCCAAGCCAAGGTTGTTTCATCTCATCTGTCTAGCTACAAAGTGTGGCAAATTGCCTGGCTGCCCACATGATATCAAACAAGAGGTCATGCACAGGTGTCCTCCATGTATCTTTTATTCTCTCCTTTCCCCATCATTGTTTCTGCTCCTCATTTTTCAGAACCAAGTCCTCTGTCTGTGAACCCCAGAAGTCCTCTGTCCTATGGCCTAGCTCCCACCTTGTCATTGCTCCTGGAGCTGGACAGTGGCTACTGTAGGTGCTGCTGAAACCTCTGTGGCTGTCTCACCAGCCTTGGACCAGGACCCTCTGCGCCAGCTAGAGGCATGCTACCTTTCTCCTGAGACCCCTGGGGAATCTCTTCCTGTTCCTCAGTCTTTCTGGGTTGAGGGATGCTTTCCTCATGGAGTGGGAGGCTGCTTCCGGAAGCCTGTTCTGCCCCTGCTGCCTGAGAAAACTGTGAGCAAGTGTCTGCACACACCAGCCTCAGTGGTCATGCTCTGTGTGCATGTGGGTGTCAGAACTTGTGGAGATGTACATGAAGGGCCAGAAAATGTGTTCTCACAATGGTCTGTCCATCCTGCATCAGCAGCAGCAGGTGCTCAGAGGTAAAACCAAGGGCAAACACAGGCCCATCTGAACTCTGTCAGCTCACCACTTCCTGGCAAGGCTGGTTGGTCCTGTGAGTTCCTCTACATTTATAACTTCGTTGAGCTCACAGCCTCTGAATGAGGACCTCAAGGGAGCTAGGGGACAGGTTCCTCTGCTCCAAATTGTCTCTCCCCTGGAGTTTTGAAGGCGGCCATTTGGCATTGCTTAATGTGCCTTTTCAAAATGCAAACCCTTCTGGAAGAAGGCACTCAGGACCGAGAGATGGAAGATTATACAACCAATACTCTTCATATTATAGGTCCTGGAGGAAGCAACACATCAGTGGTATTAAGCTGACTTGGCAAGTAGATAGCTGAGTGGAGTCTTGAACTCAATCTTTTGACTTCAATTGGTACTCATCACTCATCTGCATGTGTGTGGACCATGTGTGGGCCTTAAACAGTGTACTGTAAGAGCATTTAATGCATGCTTCCTTACCCAATGGGGCCATTTGGGGCAACATGGAAGACAAGACTCACTGGAGTTAGAGGTGGTGGCCATGTTAATGAACTTGGGGAAATGGTTGTTCTATTAGACCAGTGTTCAAAGGAAATAGACCATGAAACACACATGAAGTAAGAGCCAGAGGATGCAGAGGAGAGGAAGGGGAAAGATGTGAAGTGCTGACTTGTGGACGTGACCATTGCACACATCAACTCACAGCAGCTGTGTAAGACCTGCCCAAGATCAAGTCAGTCAAAATTCCAGCATGGGTAGGGTAGGGTGCAGGCCCTGCCCTAGGGGTGGAGCTGTTGGCAGTGGGTGACTGCTGAGGGGGATAGAGTCACTCTCCTTTGGGGATGTGTCTGCTGGGTAGGTAGTCCAGTGGACACCCTCAAACCTGTAAGCATTTGGGCAGCATTGGACTTGGGGTTATTAATAATGTTAAAAGAAAAGGACGTGAAATTGGGAGATGGGGTGGGGGCCATGAAAGGAAGCTGGAGGAGGAAGGAGTGGATATGACCAAAATGCATTGTGTAAATATGAAAATTTCAATGACTAAATAGAAAATATTTTAAATCTCAACTAGCTGCATTATAAACACATGAAGGAGGAAAAGGTTAAGAAACAACATGTAAAACACTTAATTCATTTTGAAATGGATTATTTGTTTAATTTGCTTATTTGGGACTGGGTCTCATGGAGCCCAGACTGGCCTTGAACTCAACTGTGTAGACAAGGATGGCTTTGAACCCCTGACCCCCCCTGCCTGTACCTTCCTAGTGCTGGGATTCCACATATGAGTCACTATAACTGACTTAAAATTTCTTTTAAATTTATTAATGATGATTGTCCACTTTAACTCACAAAAGACTGGAGAGATGTTAATTATTTAGGAGGCCCTGAGTTGCCCTATTCCAGTTTTCTATGACTAGAGTCTGGATTTTATATGTTTAGCCGTTCTAGTTGGTTATGCCAAATCTAACCTCTGTAATTATTAACCCTTGCTTTTTAAAAAAATATATTTTATGTGAGTTTATTAACTTACATAGGAATGAGTACCCAGTGCCTAGCCCTGTGCTGCAACTCAGAGCCTGCCTTATCAGACTGCGCTACGCCCATAGTCACTGCTAGCATTCGCTCATACTTCCAGGGCCAGTGATCACCCCAGGTCCACAAGAGTCAGTCCAGTCTGTCCTTCAGCTGCTGAGCGTCTGGCTGTGCATCCCTCACACCACTGGCACAACCCGCCATCCCAAGATGGCTCCCAGCCACCCTTCATAGTCCACACTCTGCATCAGGCTCTGCCCATTGGAGGAACTAGCCAATAGGCAACATTCCACCCCTTTCCTCCGCTCTTACAATCTTCCCATCCATCTTCCGCTAAAGGCCCTGAGCCTTTGAGGCAGTGATAGATGTAGGGCAATCTCTCTTGTATCATGGCGAGATAGTGGCTTCTTGGGCCTCACCATTAGTTGTCTTTAGGCTGTGGCCATTGGTCTATCTCAGTGGTGTTTCTTCTACTATAGGGACAAATGGAAGGAAGTAGACCCATCTAAATGAACATGAATGTAACTACAAATGCCTAGAGGATATCCCAGTAGATGCACTATACTCATTAAACAATATACTCATGATGGCTTCTCCACTAGAGCCTATAGCCTGTCTTGATGCAAGGCGTTGACCTGGTCTACAGAACCAGATGTGTGTTCCACCCCTAGGAGCGGGCCTTGTTCAATTAGAAATTTGTCAGTTGTATGTGTGTTGGTTGAGCCATTATTGCACTTGCAGGTATTGCTTGGCATGTCCATAGTGTGGAGTACACAGGGTCCATCGTTGAGTAGAATTGTAGGGGGCCCTTTCTTCCCAACCATCCACATCAATATATACATCATCCATCCAGTGGCATGGAGTTTTTTTTTTTTTTTGGCTTAGTCTCAGTTCCATCTCTTTTTCTTCTCCCATGTTCACAACATGCAGTGTCCTCAGCAGCATGGCCTTACCGACCTTTCTAGTGTACAACCGACATTAATGGCAATAGCTTTGGTGAACTGGAGGACCTCAAGGATCTCTCTCTGACCAACAGCTCATAGGGGGACAACCCACCCCTGGTACTGTAGATTTTCTTAACAGTGGTATAGTTTGGGAGTCTCTATCCTCATCTTATCCAACCTACATAAAACTCTCAGAAGAACCTTACAGCTATAGCTGGCCTTTGCTTCTTCAGGTATCTTTCAAATGAATTTCACATCTGTAAAACACTTGAAGGAATCGTTAACATTATATATTAAATCAATCATAGACAAGGTCTCACACAGCATGGAAAGGTTTTGTACATTTGTATTAACTGTTTTCAAAGATCCTTGTTAGGTACCATAACATGGGTAGGAGGCATTAATTTG
>NW_008342123.1:1295890-1298549 GCF_000622305.1 Nannospalax galili | reverse complement strand
TTCCTCATCTATCAGCAATCAGTTGTCAATATTCCTTTAGATAAGACTGGGATGTGTTGTTCATTTTCCCAGTTCTATGCTGGGTTACTGTCTGGGAGTTCTTTGGCCACCCTGGCGAACAGCTCAAATGAAGGTATCTTGTATCTGGCATTGCTGCTTGTTATGTAGCCTTTAGCTATGCATATGGAGTCTTAAAAAATTATATTGGCCCCTTTAATCTTTGGTTATACTTTCCTTTTAAATTTTTTTATCATTTTTATGTGTATGCATGTATTGCCTGCATGTAGGTAAGTGAACCCATGTCATGAAATGCCTGTAGAGGACAGAAGAGGCTGTAGGATCCCCTGGAACTGAAATTAGGGACAGTTGTTAGCTGCCATGTGGGTGCTGGGATGTGAACTTGGGTCTTCTGCAAGAACAACCAGTGTTCTTACCCACCAAGCCATCACTTCATCCCCGAGAAATAGTTTTTAAATGTTCAATATATTTGCCTACCAGGGAATACAAATTAAAACTATTTTGAGATTTAATTTTACCTCGGTCAGAATGACTAAGATTTAAAAAATGATGACAAAATGCTGGCGAGGGTGTAGGGAAAGGCAAACAGTTATTTAGGGCTGGTGAGAGTGCAAATTGTGCAGCTATTATAGAAATAAATGTGGAGTTTCCTCAAAAAGCTAGAAATGGATCTGCCACATAATTCAGCCATACCACACTTTGTCATATACCCAAAGGACTCTGTATCTACTGCACAGACACCTGATCATCCACAGTCTTGCTGCCCTATTCACAATAGCCAGGGATGGAAACAACCTAGATGTCCGTCAACTAATAATGAAAATGTGGGACATTTACACAGTGGAATATTATTATTCAACTGATAAGAAAAGTGAAATTTCAAAATCTGAGCTAAATGGATAGAACCAGAAACAGTCATCCTGAGTAAGGTAAACCAGATGCAGAAAGACAAAAATCACATGTTCTCTCTCCCTAATAGATGCTACCTTTGAATCTTTAGGTATGTGTGTTTCAATTGTCCATTCCACAGAAACAAGTAAGAGGTCATGGGGGTGGGGGCACTTCATGGGTGGGGAGAAAGAACCCAGTGATATAAAGGAGGAAAGGATAATAATGGAATAGAAAGAGTTAAATGGGGTGAAAAGTCATATGGAACCCTACTATTGTAGTAGCTTCTTAAAATATATACATATGCAATATAAAGAGTTTGAATGAAGTTACCATATAACAGAGGTTCAATGGACACCACAAACTAGCAAATAAAAATCCCAATGCCAGGAATGGACACCATTTTGGGAATTATTGCCAGGGGTGTCCCATAGACCCTTGAACAATATCAGTTACGGCCATTGGTCGTCAAATGGTAGGTTCATTCGTAGTTTTTTAAGAGTTCTCCACACTGCTTTTCACAGGTGTTGAACAAGTTTGCAGCCCCACCAGGAGTGGATGAGTATTCCCCTTTCCCCACATCCTCTCCAGCATTTGGTATCATTTGTTCTCTTGATCTTAGCCAGTCTGACTGGGGTAAGATGAAATCTTAAAGTGGTTTTAGTTTGCATTTCCCTAATTATTAGTGATGCTGAACATCTTTTAAGGTGCTTCATAGCCATCTTTACTTCGTCTTTTGAGAAGTCTCTGTTTAACTCCTTAGGCCATCTTTTAATTGAGTTACTTCTTATCTTGATTCTGTTTTTTGAGTTCATTATATGTTCTAGATATTAAACTTCTGTCAGATGTGTCACTGGTGAAGATTTTCTCCCATTCTGTGGGTTTTCTGTTCGCTTCCCTGGTTTCCCCCTTTGATGTACAGAAGCTTTTTAGTTTAATGAGGTCCCATTTGTTAATTCTTGCCCTTGTTTCCTGAGCAACTGATGTCCGGTTTAGAAAATCCTTTCCTACACCTATATCTTGTAAGTTTTTCCCAATGTTTTCTCCTAACATTCAGAGTTTCAGGATTTACATTGAAATATTTGATCCGCTTGGAATTGACTTTTGTGCAGGGTGAAAGATAGGGGTTTAGTTTCATTCTTCTACAGGTGGAGATCCAGTTTTGCCAGTACCATTTGCTGAACATACTGTCTTTCCTCCAGTGAATATTCTTGGTCCCTTTGTCAAATATCAGGTGACTGAAATTACATATACTCATATTTGGGTCTTCAATTTTGTTCTATTGATCTATGGGTCTATTTTTGTGCCAGTACCATGTTGTTTTTAATGACAATAGCTCTGTAATACAGTTTAAAATCTGCTATAGTAATCCCCCTGGCATTGCTCTTAGTACTCAGGGTTGCATTGGCTGTCCAAGGTCTTTTGTACTTCCATACGAATCTTAGGATGGTTTTTTCCAATTCTGTAAAAAATGTCATGGGGATTTTGATTGGCATTGCATTGAATTTATATAAATGGCTTTTGGTAGGATGGTCATTTTCACAATATTAATTCTTTCAATCCATGAGCATGGGAGGTCCTTTCATTGTCTGATGTCTTCCTCAATCTCTTTCTTTAAAGATTTACAATTTTCATTGTAGAGGTCATTAATGTCTTTGGTCAGGTTTATTCCAAGATATTTAAATTTTTTTGCAGCTATTGTGAAGGGGAGTGTTTCCATGTACTCTTTCTCTGATTGCTTGTTATTGGTATA
>NW_008342123.1:1295027-1295665 GCF_000622305.1 Nannospalax galili | reverse complement strand
GCCTTGTCTGGTTCCTGATTTCAATGGGAATGCTTCCAGTTTTTTTCCATTTAGAATGATGTTGGCTGTGGGTTTCTTATATATGGCTTTAATTATGTTGAGCTATAGTTTAGTTCACTCTGGGACTTTGAACATAAATGCGTGTTGAATTTCCTCAAAGGCCTTCTCTGCATCTATTGAGATGACCATGTGGTTCTTGTCTTTGAGCCCATTTATATGATTTATGATGTTTATTGACTTTCATATATTTAACCATTCCTACATCTCTGGGATAAAGCCAACTTGATCATGGTGGATGATCCTTTTTATGTGTGTGTATGCAGTTTGCCGGTATTTTGTTGAGAATTTTTGCATCTGTGTTCATTAAGGATATAGGTCTATAGTTTTCTTTTTTGGTTGTATCTTTACCTGGCTTTGGTATGAGAGTGATGCTGGCTTCATAGAAGGAATTTGGAAGTTTTCCCTCCATTTCTATTTTTTTGAATAAATTAAGTAGTATTGAACATACAACTTCCTTAAATGACTGATAGAATTCTGCTGTAAATCCATGTGGTCCTGGGCTTTTTTCAGTTGGGAGGTTTTGTATTACTGTTTCAATTTCTTTTTGTGTTATGGGTCTGTTTAAGCTGTTAATCTCT
>NW_008342123.1:1292871-1294930 GCF_000622305.1 Nannospalax galili | reverse complement strand
TCTGGTGTCTGTTGTGATGTTTCCCCTTTCATCTCTGATTTTGTTGATCTGTTGGTACTCTTTCTTTCTTTTGGTTAACTGGGCTATTGGTCTGTCGATCTTGTTTATGTTTTCAAAGAACTAGCTCTTGGATTCGTTGATTCTTTGTATTGTTTTCTTTGTTTCAATTTCATTAATTTCTGCCCTGATTTTTGTTATTTCTTCTTGTCTCCTGGATTTGGATTTCATTTATTGTTGCTTTTCAAGTGTCTTGAGTTGCAATGTTACGTCATTTATTCATGTTCTTTCTGATTTTTTATGTGGGCACTTAGAGCTATAAACTTCCCTCTAAAGACTGCTTTCAGAGTGTCCCAGAGGTTTTGTCATGTTGTATTGTATTGTCCTTTTCATTTAGTTCCAGGAATACTTTTATTTCTTTCTTAATTTCTCTTTTGACCCATTCATCATTTAGGAGTGTGTTGTTTAATCTCCATGTGTTCATGTGGTGATTAGGGCTTCTTTGGGTATTGATTGTAAGCTTTATTGCATTGTGGTCTGATAGAATTCATGGAATTATTTCAATCTTTTTGTATGTGTTGAGGTTATATAGTCGATTTTGGAGAAAGTTCCATGGGGACCTGAATAGAAAGTATATTCTTTGGTGCTTGGGTGGAATATTTATTAGATGTCTCTTAGGCCCACTTGATGTATGGTATTGTTAAATTCAGATGTTTCTCTGTTAATTCTCCGTCCTGTTGACCTATCTAATAGAGACAGTGGGGTATTGATGTCCCCTACTATTAATGAGTTGGGATTAATCTTGTTATTAAAGTCCTGTAGTATTGTTTCTATGAAGTTTGGTGCATCAGAGTTTGGTGAGTATATGTTCATGATTGTAATATCTTCTTGATTGATTGTTCCTTTGATCAAAATGAAATAGCCCTCTTTGTCTTTTCTGGTTAGTTTCAGTTTAAAGTCTATTTTGTCAGCTATTAGAATTGCTATGCCTGCTTTTTTCTTAGTACCATTTGCTTGGTATATTTTTTCCATCCTTTCACTTTAACATAGTGTCTGTCCTTGAAATTGAGATGAGTGTCTTACAGACAACAAAAAGATGGGTTTTGTTTCTTAATCCATTCACCTAGTCTCTGTCTATTGACTGGGAGTTCAGTCCATTAATATTTAAAGTTATTAATGAAAGACAAGTATTGAATCCCATAATTTTTATTTGTTTATGTTTTTGATACAGCTGTACTTTCCACAGTTATACCTTCATTGAATTTCTTTCCACAACCCCTTGGGTATAGTCATTCCTTTCCTCAGCTCTTTGTATTGCTTCCAGAACTCTCTGAAGGGCTGGTTTTGTGGACAAGAATTCCTTCAGCCTATTTATGTCATGGAAGATTTTTCTTTACCCTTCGACTATAGCAGACATTTTGGCTGGGTATAGTAATCTAGGTTGGCATCTGTGGTCAATTAAAACCGGTAATGCTTTGATCCCGGCTCTTCTGGCTTTCATAGTTTAAGGTGAAAAGTCAGCTGTAATCCTAATGGGTTTTCCTTTATATGTGACTTGTTGTTTTTCTTTTGCAGCTTTCAGTATTATCTCTTTGTTCTGTGCGTTTAGTGTTTTTACTATGATGTGCCATGGAGAGTTTCTTTTCTGGTCCTGTCTGTTTGGTGTTCTATATGCTTCTTATAATTATTTGGCATGTCTTTCTTCCACTGTTCTGTTGAAGATCTGGTCCATGTCATTATCTTGGTATTCTTCTCCTTCCTGTATTCCTATGATTTGTAAGTTTGGTCTTTTTATGGTGTCACATAATTCCTGCATATTCCATTCTTGTGATTTCTTAAATTTTTCATAATCTTTGCTTGACTGGTCTAGTTTGTCCACTTTTTCTTCCAGTCTTGATACTCTGTTTTCCATTTCATTCATCCTTTTGGTGAGGCTTTCTCCTGTCATTTCTAATTGGCTTACTGAGTGTTTCACTTCCTTCTTCATTTCAGCCTGGGTATTCTTCAATATTTCTAACTCTTTTCTGAATTTATTCAGAAGTTTATCCCTATCTTCCTTCAG
>NW_008342123.1:1276836-1292732 GCF_000622305.1 Nannospalax galili | reverse complement strand
TGTGATTTTGACATGTGAATTTCTTTTGTAGTTTCTGATTCTTGTGTGAGACTCAGGCCTTCAAGTTTAGGTCTGCTTCTTTTTGTGAACTTTATGTACCTTTGTGGTTTACTTTTTGGGCATGACAGGCTGGTTCCTCTAAGCTTCCGGTTCTCCTTTTTGATTTTATACTGGAATGGCCAGATTGCTTTTGTCTTCAGGAGTTTCCACAGAGGCCCAAGTCAGATGAGGATCAGATGTTCTCAGCCTTTCTCCTAAGGTCTGGATCCCTCCAAGAAAGATTTTGGCCTTAGGAATTTGGGGGTTGGACTGGCCTGGGAGGCAGGCCCAGGAAAGATGCTGATCTAGGCAGCTGGTGGCCGTGCCACCCAGAGATGCAAAGGAAGATGGGCGTGGGAAGCGGCCCCATGGGCTCCTGGGGACTGCTCTGAGGATCTGGGTTGGTCTGGATGCAAAGGATCAAGAAGAGGAAAGGTCAGTCCCTGCCTCCAGGAAAGTGGCTGCCAGGTGGTGCAGGTCCAGGGAAGCAGAGGGAGGTGAGAGTGGGGCCAGGCCCACAGGGCTCCTGGGGACCCAAGAAGGAACTGTGTTTGTCTGGATGCAAAGGATCAGGAAGCAGTGGTGTTTCCCCAGGTGTCTGGGGTGCCAAGACAAATAATGGGACAGACCCAGGCTAGGAGGAGAGAAGGGCAGGGGAGATGGGCAGGTGAATGAGGCTATGGGAGTCAAGGCACAGAGGGCGGGATCAACTTACCCCAGAGAGAGGCCTGTGGGTCAGAGAGAGGCCTGCCAGTCGTGCAGGCCCAGGGAAGCAGAGAGATTGTCCTCTTTTATGGGGCTCCATGTGATGTTTTGATACAGAAACACATCATGGAAAGATTAAATCGATCATCTTACGCACTTATTTTTGTGGTGAGAGCATTTAACATGTACTCACTTGGCAATTTGGGAATATATGGTAAATTATTGTTAACTACAGCCATCCTGATGATGGAGCTCAGAAACTTGCTCTTCCCAAATGAACCTGTACATTTTGACCAATATCTCTCTACTTTCCTCTTTCATCTGCAAGAAATAGGTATAAGTATTTCAATAGTATACTCAGTTTAGCCAAGTATTACAAAAAGATCTATAGTCTTTTAAGAATCATCTCAACACACACATTATAAAAGCTTATTTGTGTGTATGTGTCTGTGTGTTTCTTCTGTGTGTGTGTGTGTCTGAGTGTGTCTGTGTGTATCAGTGTGTGTGTGTGTATTTGTGTGTGTTGTCCTTGTGTGTCTATCTCTGCATGTGTCCATGTTTCTGTTTTTGTGTGTGTCTGTATGCATGTGTGTCTGTGAGCATATCTGCTGCATGTCTCTGTGTGTCTCTATGTGTCTGTATGTCTGTGTGTGTTATCTGTGTGTGTATCCCTGTGTGTCTGTGTGTATCTTTATGTGTCTGTATGTGTGCGTATGTGTCTATATGTTGTGTTGTATGTGTGTATCTGTGTGTGTTGTCCATGTGTGTATGAGTCTGTGTATCTTTATGTGTGCGTGAGTGTGTCTGAGTGTGTTGTGTCTGTGTGAATCAGTGTGTCTGTGCGTATATTTGTGTGTGTTGTCCTTGTGTGTCTATCTCTGCATGTGCCCATGTCTCTGTGTCTATGTGTGTCTGTATGCATGTGTGTCTGTGAGCATATCTGTGTATGTCTCTGTGTGTATGCATGTGTATGTAGTATGTGTATATATCTGTGTGTCTCTATGTGTCTGTATGTTTGTGTGTGTTATCTGTGTATGTATCTCTGTGTGTATCTGTGTGTCTGTGTGTATCTTTGTGTGTGTCCATATGTGTCTCTATGTGTGTGTTGTGTATATCTGTGTGTTGTCTGTATGTGTGTGTCTGTGTCTATATGTGTGTGTTGTCTGTATCTGTGTGTTGTCTGTGTGTATCTTTATGTGCCTATATATGTGTGTTGCCTGTGCATATTTGTGTGTGTTGTCTGTGTGTGTACACACAGGTGGCAGGTAAAACCTGCAGTGCAGGGGGATAGGGAAAAGGCTGAGCTGACATTTTCTACTCCCATGACAAGCTGTGGCTCAGCCACATGATGAGATTTAAAGACCAATGGTGGGTCCTGCTCTGCATTTCAGAGATGAGAAAAGTCATCCACAGTGTGAATACATACCTCTGCCATTAACAAAGACCTTTGCCCCAGGGTATTTTATGGCTTGAGATACTGACATTCATATTTCTAAGTTTTTACATACTTTAAAATTTTTTACTTATTATTTTTATTTTATGTGTATGAGTGTATTGCCTGCATGTATGTGAGTGCACCCATGTCTTGCAATGCTGCAGAGGTCAGAAGAGGGCTTTGGATTCCCCTGGAACTGGAGTTAAGGATGATGTGTAGCTGCCATGTGGGTGCTGGGAATCAAACCTGGGTCCTTTGCAAGAACAGTCAGTGCTCTTAACCAAGCAGCCATCTCGGAAAATAATGGCATGCTTGGTGCTGGGGATGTAGCTCAGGGGCTAGATTACCAGCCTAGCATACCAGAAGCCCTGGGTTCTATCCTCAGCATCACCTGAAGGGGGGGGTGAAGTCATACAGTCTATAATCTCAGATATTCCAGAGGTAGAGCTGCAGATCGCCCTTTACGCACCCACTTTTCTGTATGTCTTTTGAACCCTTCCCCTTAGCGTGTATGGAAACAATTTCGGACTCATCCTTGGCCTCAGCTCAAGGTCCACCTGGCCTACAAGAGACCCTGTCTCAAAACAACAAAAGATATTGGCAAGCTCAAATTCGATGTAGGAGAGAGTTTAATGCAAGAGCTGTTTCTTGAACAGTGGGAAGGACTGAGGGCATTTCCAGGGACCAGGGTCTGAAGTTTGAGGAAAGCAGAATTAGGGAGGGAGAGGTGGCCTGTGAGTCGAGCACTATGTGGAGGAGCTGGAAGAACACACCTTGTCTATCAACTCCTCTTCCCCAGGTTCTGGGCAACGTGTCCTATTGGCTTACCCCTCTAGGAAGTTGGAAAGCAAGGGAGGCAGCTGATGTCTATGTAGGGTGACCTCAGGAAGGAGAACAGGTGGAAGGCAGAGTACAGATGGGGATCAAGTGGGAAATATCAATTAGGGTGATATTTTCTGCTTTTCTCTACATTTCTAGCTTTCTAGAAGTCTGTGCATCTTGGTCCTAGGGTTGGCCTGTGGATGTTTAGAGTCAGGGACTCTATCTTGGGAATTTTTGCAACTCCAGTCCTGGTCTAGGGCTTGGCATAAAGATGTTCAACAGTTAGTTGGGTGAATGCTGGTGGCACTATGTTACCAGAGTTGTTACGGTCAGAGCCTGGTTCCCTGGCAGCCCTTACAAGCAAGGCTCTACCATCTTCCCTCAATTAAAGAACGGAAAACAGAAAATGAGATGTATTCAATATGGCCATATTGGGAAGAGGATCAAAGAGGTGCTGTGTTCATCTTCAGGGTCCTGGTATGAGGTTTAGATTTGAAGAGCAGACCAGAGGTACGCACAACTAAGCAGCCCTGGTCAAGGTGTGGTCCCTCCCATCACTGACCCATCCTTGTCTCAGCTCCAGTCTCTCCTGTAAGGTGGTCTGACAAGGTGTCAGACTGTGAAATCTGTTTGTTGGAGACAAGCTACTGCTTTGACTGGTCCCAGGCTTCAGTCTTTCTCTGATCCCAGCAGGAGACACTTGGGAAAATTCCTATTTCCTGGGAAATAGGAATCTCAGTATTTCAATTGTCTGATCGCCAAAGGGGGCAGGCACAAGTATCTCTTTAGAACAGCTTCATTCAGGCCAGGATGGCTACAACTGTGAGAATAGTTGTTTGTCAAAGCTCACTAACTGACACTTATTCATTCATTTTGAGTACCTGCTTTGTGCAGGACACTGCTGTAAGCAAAGAGGATGCTGGGTAGCTGCCATCCAGCAGGTACGGTAGTCATCATGTTCTTTCATGTCTTCAACAAATGTAACCAAAACAGCCACCACAAACTAGGCATTTGTCAGTTCAACAAAGAAGGAGATTAGGCAGCTGCCCTCATTGGTCTTGCTCTGGTGTGGGCAGTTTGCCCATCAGAAACCATCCATAAAGCTGAAGGTAAGCATGGGGGTAAATGAGGTCTGTGGTTCCTGACAGATGAGACGCAAACAAGATGCCACTTTGGGTCATGAAAGACGATCTCGGGCTGGGTAGAGCCCAGAATCTGGAACAAATGTCCCTAAGCTGCCAGGCAGGCTGTCCTTGCTGACCCCTTCCATTAGATGGTCTGGATGGGGTCCCACGCAGGAAAATAGGAGCCCTTTACACATCCCCAGTAGCAGGGTTGTGCCCTCTGTGGAGGCAACTGCATACTCACCAGACTTTCAATGATGGAGTTGTGGGCCCCTGGAAACCAGGGTTGGGAGTTACAGGGCTAGTTGGCAGCCCAGGGGAGCCCTGCCAGGGGAAAGGGGATCACATTGCCTTGTTTAAATGCTTGAAATTTTATTTTAGAGCCTGTGTCATTTGGCTGTGTGTGTTAGAGCTAGTCTTTCTGGGAAACCACTTTCCATCACCCCAAGTGCCTGCAGCTCTGGCTGTGGGAATGCTTCCTACGTGTAAGTATCAAACTGCAGGGAGATGGAAGGTTGGGCTCTGGGTCTGCATCTCTCCCATCTTTGTGCAAAGCCTGCAGGATTCCTTTGGATGCTATGACCTCAGGGCCCTTTCTACTTGGCCATTCCCTATTCTCAGAGCTTTCCTGCACCCAAGATTTTGGCAGCTGACTTCCAGCATTTCCCTCTCCGCGTCTCTTCCTACCTCCCCTCTCTCTTTATCCTCCTCTCTCACCTCTCTCTTTATCTTGTTCCCCTCTCTCCCTCTCCCCGTCTTTCATCCGCGTCTCTTCCTACCTCCCCTCTCTCTTTATCCTCCTCTCTCACCTCTCTATCTTGTTCCCCTCTCTCCCTCTCCCCGTCTTTCACTCCTCCCTCTCCTCGTTCTTCTCTCCTCCTCCCATCGCTCTTTCTCCTTTCTCTCTCTTCTTCCCCCTCCCTCCCCCCTCTTGTCCCTCTTACCTTCTCTTCTTTCTCTCTCACCTCTCCCTTCCCCCTTTCTCCCTGTCCCTCTCCTTCTCTCTGTCCCTCGCCTATCCCTCCTCTTCCACTTCCCTTCTTCCCCCCATCCCCTCCCTCCTCCCTCATCCATGAATCAGCAAGCCCGCTTTTCAACTTTGGTTTCGCAGATAGCTGTTTACCCAGGGTGATTCCTCAGGCCTCAGGGAAGGCCTTCTGTCTCTATCTCTCTGCAGCTCCCCAGTTCCTCCCCATAGTCCTCTATTTATGATCGCTTCACTGTGGACAAAGCCTTCGATTCCACAGCAAAGGATCACAGATAGAAAGGAGCGTACACACAAGTTGTTTGTGGCTTCAGTGCTGTGGCTCCCTCTGCCAGGAACATCTTCCCCATCCTTGCTTCCTTACCGTAGTCCTTTAAGAGTCCCTGTGGGCTGTTCTTGCCCTATGGCATATTGAAATGGGTCTGTCCTGATTACTGAAGCAAATTGACTCAGACTGGGTCAAGTCAAGGCTAGGGGTGTGGATGGATATTTGGGGGGCCGGCAAAGAGGAATTGGGCCACAAGGCTTTATAAGAAGACCCAGCCATTTGCTTCTACAGCCTGTCTCCCCCAAATAAAGCATCCGATTTTGAAAGTACAGAGCTTATGTCAATGTGATGAACACATCATGGATCTTGAGATTTAGTTAACAAACAGTCCTGAGAGAGACTTCAGTTCACACTAACACGCAATTGGCTACAGTCAGTTAGTACAGAATACAGATTTTGATGGCAATGATGGGAATAAATGTTGACTGCTGTGCCATTTTACACAGGGTCCCTTGAGGAATGGCTGGGGATGAGGAGGGCCATGTTACACAGATAAGGGCTGGCGTGCAACATCAGGAACATTGAATCCCATCCCAACTCCCCTAGGACCTGTGAGTGATCTCCATAGTCCCATCTCATTCAACCTAGCAGTGAATGTGCGGGCAGCCTGCTGAGACTCCACCAGCTGCATGCCAGGAAGGCCTCGGAGGACTCCACAGTGAGAAAAGGATCCTTCAGACACTTTCTGACTGGACTGACTCAAATCCAATGCCAAGAGAGAAGAGACCTTTGCAGCTCTCTTGGCTGTGAAGCTGGGTCTAGGGTGGGCCCCTCACCCATGCTCTCTACTATTCAGAGAGATGTCCCCTTGCAAGGGCCATTGTGTTGATCCTGTTCTAGCAGGCTCTGTCAGCAGTGGATAGCTCTTCTGGACTTGTAGGTTCTCTTCTTCCACATGGCCTTGTCAAGTCAGCATGCCAGGCACCTCATTCTCCTTAGATACAGAGTAAGTGGAACTCCCCATCCCTGTACACCTGGATCCCAGAGTCCTACTGGAACCAGAGGCCCAGAGAAGCCATTCTCTTCATGGAGGCACAGGGCTTTGTGCTGATCTCCTCTCTCTCTCTCTCTCTCTCTCTCTCTCTCTCTCTCTCTCTCCTTTTGCCTCACTGCTGATTTTGTGTTTTCACTGAGCAGTCCTTCCGATACACCTACTGTGAGAGGGCCCTGGAGTGCATGAAACAGAACACTCACCTGCTTGTGTCTTAAATGGTCCAGACAGTTATCATCTCAGAGACCAGAATGAGGTCCCAGCTCAGTGTCCATGGCTCAGTGCTCCTACCAGGAGCTCAGCTGTTCTGTTTCCTCCCAGATACCAAGATCACTCCATCTCTCAATAGCATCAAAAATCTAAAGACAGGAACAAGGTGGGTCAGGAACTTTCATTTCTCTTTTTAGTGCAAGTCTGTTGATCCCTAGAGCCCACTTAAAGATGGGAGGAGAAAATCGACTCTGAATAGTTGTCCTATGATGGCCCCCATGGCATGTGTGCCCACATGCACACCACACCACACAAACATACACACACACACACACACACAGACACAATAAAGTTTTTAAAAAATTTATTATTTTTATTTTATGTGTATGCGTGGATTGCCTGCATGTAGGTAAGTGCACCTCTGTCATACAGTGCCCATGGAGGACAGAAGAGGTTGTTGGATCCCCTGGAACTGGAGTTACAGACAACTGTTAGCTGCCATGTAGGTGCTGGGATTTGAACCCGGGTCTTCTGCAATGACAGTGTTCTTAACCGCTGAACCATCTCTCCAGCCCCATAAAACAAAGTTTTAAAAAGAATCTGTCAAAGTATGGCTGTCTTTATGGTGTCTGCCTATGCAATTTTAGGCAGCTTGCTCAGGAACTCTGGTCTTGTTCTTGTATATGAGAGACACTAGTGCCTATTCTAAGGACTTGCAGATGGTTAGATAAGATACTGTATGCTAATTGTTAGCACATGCACATCCTACTTCTCCGTGGTACCCAGTATGATCCCTAGCTCAGCACATGATTGGATCACCCACATCATGTTGAGAAACAAGATGGGAAAATAACCTTGCTACTGGGAAAATCCCTAGGGGAGGCTGGGCTTGCAGAGGGCTAAGGAAGCAAAGTTAGGTTAGGTTATGAGAAAGAAAGGGCCACCTTGGAGGTGGCTCCCAAAGGATGCTCAGTAAAGGCAGAAGCAGAAAACACTGGCAAAGGACTCCTAGCAAAAAACTGCCTTGGGAAGGCTCAGCCCAGGGAGATCTGGAATGGAGGAGGAAAGGGGTGAGAACCCTTCAGGCTGAGTCTTTGCAGTTCCAGTCTTGGGGAGGCCATCTCCCATGCGTCTTCGTTTCCATGTAGCTACTGTGGTAGAAAGAAGGTGTTGCTAGAGTTGTGAGGGTGGGAGCCTGGGTCTTGGCAGTCCTAACTAACCAGCCTCGGCCACCTGTTCTCAATAAGCCAATTAGAAAGACAAATTAATAGTGAAAAGCAGAGAATTTATTCAATGTGGCCACTTTGGGAAGAGGAACAAAGAGGTCCAGTGATCCTCTGTATCAATTACTTTCTGTTGCTGTGATGAAACACCATGACCAAAATCAATATGTGAGAGAATGTTTATTTGGACTTATGGTTCCAGAGGGTCAAGAGTCCATCCTGGCAGGGGAGGCGAGGCAGCAGGTGACTGGAGCAGGAAGCTGGAAGCTCAGGTACTGAAATGCAAACACCAAGTGGGCAGAGAATGAGAAAGACAGAGAACGAGAGGGCCCCCAGAAACGTGCCTCCTCCAGCAAGGCTGATAAAGGTTCCACGAAGCCCCCAAACAGGGTCACTGAGGACCAAGTGTTCAAATATTTGAGCTTATGGGGGACGTTTCTCATTCAAACCACTGCACCCTCCCACCATCCCAGTTCATCTTTGGGGTCCTGATATGAAGTTTAATAGAGGGTAAGCAGTACATATAACTAAGCAGTCCTGGTCAAGGTGTGTTCCCTATCCATCACTGACCAATCACTGTCTCAATCCCAGTCTCGCCTGAAAGATGGTCTAACAAGTAAATCTCTTCTCCCCCTCTGACTGGCCTCAGCCTTCAGCTTTGTCCTTTTTCCAGCATTAAATTTTGAGGGAAATCTCAATCTCTTGGGTTCCATTGTTTCAACAGCCTGGTAGAGGAAGAGACGGGCCCAGGTATTTCTTGAGAGTGTTCCATCTAGGATGGTTCCACAGGGGTGTCATAGACAGATCTCCAGGCTTCCGTTCCCCTGTCACTTCACTACCTGTGTCATTTTCTAAAAGTGACTTAATCACCCAGTGCCTCAGTTTCCTTATCTGTGAAATGGACTGTTGGTCCACTTCCTCTGGTCGTGATGTGGAGTGAGTGAGATTAGCAGTAGATGACTGGGGAAAGAGGTACCCAGTGCTCAGTGGACGCTCAAGAAGGCTTGGGGTTTGTTTTTCCTTATGCAGTGAGTAAGACTGTTTCTATTATCCCCTAAGAGCAGACGGTGAAGGTATTTCTTGGCCAGAGAAGAAATCTCATTGTAGCAAGGAAGTGGAGCAGAGGCAGAGAATTGGACAGGTGTTATTCCAGTTCTGAGATGAAGGAAAACACCTGGGCCTGGGACAAGGGAAGGGAGCGGGACATGTGGGAGCTGCTTCCCTTCCGTAGTACTACTCTACTGCCTCCCAGAGGTCACGTCCAGGATGACCCCTCCCCCAGTCATCTTTCCAAGGTATGAAAGACCTTGGCCCTTCTAGTCCCATATGGCTAACAGACCCACCCCGGTCTGTGGGGGTCAAGGCTCCCTACTGCACACAGCAAGTTTCCAGCAAGCAAGCATTCCCATCCCCCTAAAGTAGGCGAGGAAGCTGTTTTACAGAGTGGGAATGGAGCCACAGGCAAGTGAGCTCCCTGACTACCAACCACTGCATGCTCAGGAAAGAGGAACCAGAACTAGAACCCAAGATCTCCCAACCCAGGGCCATTTTGCATGATGTAATGTCAGGGGTTCCACGCTGGATTTTTTTTCTTACTGTGGTGGGGGTTGCTGGTGGTTTGTATAAATCTAACCTTCACTTACCCTTTTTAGTACTGGGAAAGAATCTGCCCTTCTTTCCCCTACTTCCCCTCTCCCACTATTCCCAGAGTCCCCAAGAAATATCCCGGATAACAGAACCCCACCCTACAGCTTCCAGACACCCCAAACCAGTCCTTACGGCTGCTTCTTTGATACTCTGGCTCTGGGAAATGAAGCTGTTTCCAGCTGCCTCATAGAATCCCTTGGAGCCTCGGTTTTAGGTGATACATCTTAACACCCATCTCCACAGACATCCCATCCCGGTTTCCTCTAACTGCATCTGCCACAGCAGCAGCCCAGCTCGAATGGCAGGCGAAAAAATGTGTCTGCTGCATTCCATTACAGAGCAGAGAGAAGTTCCCAGCATTGATTGAAATTCTCAGGTAGAGCAAATACGTGGCATTTGAAGAGGGGAATTTAATTTGATAGTTTATATTCCACTTAGGTTCCTCTTCTATCTGACTGCAGGTAAACAGCTACAGGCTGCCACAGTTGCCTCTGTGAAGAAGAAATACAGAGTTGGGAGATGGGGTTCAAGGGGACCAAAGAACCCTGGGGAACTGGGGTGGGTGGCTTGGTGTGGACAGTGGCACAGTGCTGGAGGCTGGGGACCCTGTTCTTTTTGTCCTTCCTTAGCCTCTACTGTACAAGGATGGACTCAGAATTAAACAGCATTGAACCCTCCTACTCTGAACCTCATACTATTTGGGGGAATCAGTGAAGAGGAATGAAGATTTGGGGTCTGAAAACCAAAGCTCACCTTGCCCCTGTTCCCTTAGGGCTATAGCTTGACTTAGAGTCTCTTAGGATACTGAGCTACTCCACTCTGGGTTCACCCAGGCCATGATCCAGTGAGGCCAAAGGGGCCCCATTGGATGTCAGCAGCTGCTTGTTGTCCTTGTGTTTTTGAGATGTAGCCTAGGCTGGCCCTGAGCTTGTGATCCTCCTGCCTGTCTCCCAAGTGCTGGGATTATAGGCATGCACCGCCACACCTGGCCCTCTTCCTTGTTTCTGGGACAGAGAAGTCCTTCAGTGCTGCTTGCCTCTGGACCGCTTCCCTCAACTGGGACTGGAGTTGGCAGGACAGTAGTTCCCCTTGTAGGAGGATCAGGTGGGTGATCAAGCAGGGAGCTCGAAGATGGAAAGTACCCAAACTGTCTCCTTCATCTTTGTTTCCCAGTGAATCTCACCTTTGGACAGGACCTATGAAAATACTTTGGTATGTTTCCTGAGGGGTAGTAAGTCCACATTCTGTCCTGATGATGTGAAACTCTGCTCCCTTGTCCTCAGCGCTCAGCTCAGGGGGCTCACATCAGAACTGATGGACCTTTGATGGGGGCAGGCTATGATGGACAGGATGTGCCTATAAGCCATCTTCACTTTGACTCTCCTGTGTCCAGGTGCCATGCTGGACCTGGGAGGCAGGAGGCTAAGTGGCTACCGTGTCATCTGTTCTTTGGTTCTTGCTTTGATTTAGCATCCATGGCAAGAGGATTGACTGAGGTGGGGGGTGTGGATACAGTGAAGGATGCAGAGCCTGGTGTTGGGTTGACAGCAGAGAGATGGACAGACAGACAGACAGACACACACACACCCCTGAAGAGCCTCACCCACCAGTGAGTCTGTACAGAACAAGCACTATACCCACCTCTTGCTCACCCTTCAGAAATTGAGGCTATGTAAATAAAGTGTCCTGACTTGCTTCATGCAGCCTTTAGTTCAACACAAGAGCCACCTCCACTCTCCACCGTCCTGGGTAACTGTAAGGTCTGCTTCCATAATGGGAGCTGCTGCCTTGAAAAAGTCTGTATTTCCTTTCTGAGAGTCACTTCCAGTCAAATATGTTTTAAAGAAAGACAGGAGACAGGCCAGAAGCCTCCTGACAAGGCCAGGGCCTGTCCTAAGGCTGATCTTGAGGAAGCTGAGGATGACGTCTGGTGTCATGGCTAGAGCTGGGTGAAGAAGGCATTTTCTTTGGGTGGGTGTGAGCAATAGTTCCAGTATAGTTGAGGAGACAGTGGCCCTTACTAAGGGAGAGGTTGAGAGCTGAGGTCATATACAATATGAGTTCTTGTAAAGAAAGGTCAGTTCTGGAGAGATAGCTCATCAGTAAAGTGCTTGCCTTGCAAGCATGAGGAATTGGGTTCAGTCCCATGTAGAGAAGTTGGGTGTGGTTGTAATCCAAGCTCTGGGGAGGTGGAGACAGGTAGACCAGGCAGGGCTTACTGGTCAACAAGTCTAGTCTACTTGGTGAGTTCCAGGCTAGTGAGAGACCCTGTCTCAAAAAAGGGGTGGGTGAGCCGGGCGTGGTGGCGCATGCCTTTAATCCCAGCACTTGGGAGGCAGAGGCAGGCGGATCTCTGTGAGTTCAAGTCCAGCCTGGTCTACATAGTTTCAAGACAGCCGGGGCCATAGAGAGACCCTGTCTCAAAAAGACAAAAAAAAAGGAGGTGGGGTGGGGGGGTGATATTTGAGGTACAGTACCTAAGTCTGTTCTGTGATTTCTACATGTATGTGTGCATGGGCTCACATATATAAGTGCACTTCTACACACAAATATTAAAAAGAAAGGTTACATCTTACCACCCCAGTCTAAGACACCATCATCACATACCAGGACTGATGGCCCAGCTCCTGGCCCATCTACCTGTTTCTACCCTACACCGTAGATTCTAACTCCCATGCATGAATCTGACCTCACCCCCTTCTTCTCTCCCCTTGATAGAGTCTGAAGATGAAATGTGCCCCAGTGTGTTTGGAGACTTGGTCCTCAGCTGGTGGTGCTGATGGGGAGGTTGTGGAACCTTCAGGGCTCTAGAACCCAGCTGACTGGTATGGGCTGCTAGTAGTGGGCCTTGAGGGTTATAATCAGCCTATGGTGGTTTGCATGAGAAATGTCTGCCATAGGTTCATGTATGTGAGCACCTACATCCTGATTTGGTGGTGCTGTTTGGGAAAGTTACGGAACCTTTAGAAGGTGCAGCCTTGCTGGAGGAAGTATATCACTGGGGCTGGCTTTGAAGGCTTATGGCCTTGTCCTACTTCCTGTTCTTGCTTTCTGTTTCCTGTGTGTGGATGAAATGTGATGAGCCAGCCTCCTGCTCCTGTCGCCATGCCTTCCCCGTCATGATGCACTCTGTCCCTCTGGACCCATAAGCTAAAATAAACCCTTTCCTCCTTAAGTTGATTTTGGTCATGGTGTTTTATCACAGCAACAGAAAAGCAATGAATATATCTCCCCACTTCCATCTTGAGATCTTGGCTTCCTTTCTGTCACTGTGATGTAAACAGACACCTCGTTTCCTAGGCCATGACTTCCCTACCATGATGGTGTTTATCTCCTGACTGTAAAAATCCAGCCCTCCTCACTCAAGCTGTTTCTGTCAGGCATTTTGTCACAGTGAGGAGAAAAGTAACAAGCATACCACCCACTCACTCTGCCCTCCATCTCCCTTATTTTTTTATTATTTTTATTGTATGTGCATGAGTGTTTTTCCTGCATGTATGTGAGTGTATCACGTGCATGCAATGTCTGTGGGGGCCAGAAGAGGGTGTTAGGTCTCCTGGAACTGGAGTTACAGACTTGTTAACCACCATGTGGATGGTGGGAACTTAATCTGGGTCCTCTGCAAGAGCAGCCAGTGATCTTAACCACTGAGTCATCTCTCCAGCCCCTACACATCCCCTTTTTATGTCAAGCATTTGCAGCCTGCCACAGCCTTTTGCATCTGTAGTGCTTGTTGGTCCCAAGTCCATTCCTTTCTCTTCTTTCCTGACCCTGCTCAATGTTACCTCCTCAGAGTTTCTCTGACCATTCCTTCGAAAATCAGACCTACTGCCACCCTCTGTCCACAGTGCCACAATGCAAAGAAAGGTACAAGTGGTTAGGGGACCCCGGAAGAGAAAACCAAAAGTCAAGACATAGTATAACTTGGGGAGTCAGGAGAGGGCTGAGATGGTAAAGTGCTTGCTATGTTAGCATGTGGAACCGAGTTCAGATCCCCAGTACCTTTATAAAAAGCTGGGTACAGTGGCTCACATCTGTAGCCCCAGAGCTGGAGATATGGAGACCGGAGGATCCCTGGGGCTTGCTGGTCAGCTGGCCTAGCCAAACTGGTGAGCTTCCTTTTCACTAAAACACCCTGTCTCAAGATGGAGAGCTGTTGAGGAAAACACTGGACAGGATATCATCCCCTGTTCTCCATACATATGAGCACGTGTGCACCTGCACCTACATATTCATGTTTACACACACAAACTTGTATATATATATATATATATATATATATATATATATGCACACACACAAAATTAGATATAAATAAAGATCCAGCATAATTTGCTATGGGTAAATTTGCATCTTGCTGAGGTGATGGGAACAGCAAGCTCAACTCTCTTAGGAGTGGTTGGTCACAGGTGAAAATTCAGAATTCCTGGTCCAAGCTGGTTTAAGCCATGAGAACATATAATCCTGTCACTTAAGGAGAAATCAGGGTCAGGCTGGTCTTCAGGGCCACACAGCTGTGAAGTAGCCAAGGCGGTTGGTGGGGTGAACTCAGGTCAGGTGTGTGAGCCTGCTGAGTTTGGGGAAACCTCTAGAGTCTTCCTTAATGCACCTGGCCAAGCAGATTCCTCCCTCCAAGACCTCAGTGGGCAGAGTGGGTGGGGCTATGTGGAAGTCAGACTGGCTGACAGGGTGGGCTGGTGGCCCAGTCACTAGCTGTAAGACATACAGAACAGTGTGTGTGTGTGTGTGTGTGTGTGTGTGTGTGTGTGTGTGTGTGTGTATAGAAGGCAGCTTTCACAGAGACTTCATCTGCAATGGATAGTCTGTCTGGAACGGGGGCAAGTGAATTATTGGAACAAAGTGGGGAAATCCTAGGCCTCAAGGCAGGACAAAGATCTTAGGAATTCTTAGACCAAGACAGAAAGGAATGAATTTTACAGAGAGGCAGGCATTCAATATCCGTCTTCCCTTTAATCTTTATAACAACCTTGTCAATTAAGAGACGAGGAATTGGGCTGAGGAGACGACTCAGTTGATACATAAAACACTTAGGCATAAGAGTGAGGACTTGAGTTTGACCCCCAGCACCCACATAAAAAAATCCAGGTCGGCAGAATGTCTGTAATCCCACTGCTGGGGAGGTGGTGACAGGAGGATCTCCTCTGGGGCTTGCTGGCCAGTCAGTCTAGCTGATTCAGTGAGCTCCAGGTTTAATAGGAGACTCTGTCTCAAAAATTAAGGTGGACAGTGACTGAAGAAGACATCTAGCATTGGCTTCTGATCAACACACATGCATACACAAGCACATGCACACACATACACACACGTGAATATATACATGTATAACTCTGTCTCTGTCTGTCTCTGTCTGTCTCTCTGTGTCTTTCTGTGTCTCTCTGTCTCTCTGTCTCTGTCTCTGTCTCTGTCTCTCTCTCTCTCTACATATATGTGTGTGTGTGTGTGTGTGTGTGTGTGTGTGTGTATGGAGAAGGAGGAAGAGGAGGAGGAAAGAAATGTCGAGTAAATTTGTCCAAGATCATTCAATGTGGAAGAAGGAAAGTTGAGGTTTGAACTCAGTGCCAAGCCCATGGTTTACATTTTCCAGATGAGTGAGAGTCACAGGGTGGTTGCTGACAAGTCACTGTGTGTGTATTTGAGACTCACTCTGGGGGCATGAGGTGTTGTGACTGTGGAGTTGACTCCCGCTTCCCCTGGCTGCCAGTGGAAGCCCAGTCCCGGCTCCTGCAGACTACTGCTGTTTGTACCGGCAAGGGCTGGCCAGAGCTGCTGGGCTGGCACAGTTGTTGCAGTAGCCAAAAGGCCAGTGCATTTTGAGTCAAAGTAGTAGCTTGCGTACTCATTGAGTTCCCCAGCCCAGTGGAGATCTGAAGAAGGTGGGGTTTCATGTCTTCTCACACACCTCGATCTGGTTTTTATTTTATTTTATTTTATTTCGTGTGTGTGTGTGTGTGTGTGTGTGTGTGTGTGCGTGTGCATGCGCTCATGTGGTAGTATAGGTTGACATTGGGTGTCATTTTGTTGTTTTGTGTTTTCTTATTGTTTTTATTTTTGTGTGGGTATGAGTGTATTGCCTGTGTGTGTGTAAGTGCAGCCATATCATGCAACCCCCACAGAGGTCAAAAGAAGGCATCACATTCCCCTGGAACTGGAGTTACAGACAGTTGCTAACCACCATGTGGGTGCCGGGAATCAAACTTGGGTTCTCTGCAAGAGCAGCCAGTGCTCTTAACTGCTGAGCCATCTCTCCAGCCCGTTTTTTGGGTTTTGAGACAGGGTCTCTCTGTAAGCCCCAGCTGACCTGGAACTCACTATGTAGACCAGGCTGGCCTTGAACTCACAGAGATCTGCCTGCCTCTGCCTCCTGAG
>NW_008342123.1:1275764-1276531 GCF_000622305.1 Nannospalax galili | reverse complement strand
CCTGTCTGGCTTTGCTGTTTGTCAAGTAACTTTTAGTTGTATAAATGTGTGCTCTTATGAAACCCTTTAATCTTTGGTTATACGTCCCTTTTGGGTGTTTAAGGACATACAATTGGACCATATAAACTGATTTGTTTTTACTCTTGAGGTCGTTTGAGGATCTGTTCCTCAGGGGTCCCATGGGCTTGGGAGGAGCCCCTGGCTCCTTTCTTTTAACAGTTCCATCTACGTGAAGATAAGTCAAAGGTCCTGCTCGACCATTGTTGGCTTCTCTTGGAAGCATGGAGGAAATGATTCCTCCATGTTGACCCTCCTCTTTATAGACTGGACACTAGTTCAAGTATATCTGGTGGGGTCTCCTTGGCCTCCTTGATCAAGAGGTCAGATGACCCAGCACCTTTACAGGACATTTTGCGAGATGCTCATAGTCGCTGGGAACTAATCGACCTAGGAGGGCAAGGAGCAAAAAGCATCCTTTGTGTCCCTCTGACCCAATTAGTATAGATCTCAAGGTATGTCTGTTAAACATCCAAGAAGGTTAGTTCCACCATTCTGGCATTATTTAATTACTGTGTATCCTGCGGATAAATCTTGGGTAATGACCCAAATACACCTTATCTAGAGATATATTTCTTGATCTGTTATGTATAATTTGTCAGTAGATTGTAGGAATAATATGGTTCCCCCTGGTATTCGTGACGAGCTAGGCATTGTTTCTCTCTTGTATCGCCTCCCCCCCCCCTCTCTTGGTTTTTCCCCTTCAATGG
>NW_008342123.1:1256331-1272864 GCF_000622305.1 Nannospalax galili | reverse complement strand
AAAAGGATCAGGAAGCAGTATTGGTTCCCCAGGTGTCTGGGGACCCAAGACTAGGAATGGCGCAGGGTCCAAACTAGGAGTAGAGAACAGCAGGGGAGATGGAAGGGTGAATGTGGCTGGGTGAGTCAAGGCGCGGAGGGCTGTGCTATAGACTTACCCCAAGAGCTTATTTTATTTTTATCCTCAATGGATTCTTTCTTCGCTCAGGCTGCTCACTCAGGCGACACTCAGCCTTTTGGGCACATGGCATGCTGTCATTATTTGGCTGACTTCTCAATGGCTTTCCACTGCCTGAAGTGCTACCTGATGAGGATTTCCAAAAAATTAGAGGACTGTGATTTCCCCTGCACTTTTATTCCTTCTTTCTCTACATGAAAGAAAGCATAATATATCTTTACTTTGTAGAATCCCACACCTCTCACCTGGGTGGGCTGCTTCTCATTAGTGACAATTATCTCCGACTCTTTAAAGCCTCACTCAGAGCAGTTGGAGGCTAAGTCTCCAGAAGGACAGGACCTGAGCCTGGGCCTGATCCTGATAATCTCTCTAGAAGGTGTACTGGAGTCAGGCTGGGGATGTGGCTCAGTCAGTAGGTATTTGCCTAGTACATGTAAAGTTCTGGGTTCTGTCCACAGCATTGCAAAAACTGGGTATGGTGGCACACACTTGTGATTCCAGCTCCCTAGAGGTAGAAGCAGGAAGATCAGAAGTTCAGAGTCATCCTTGGCTAGTTAGGGAGTTTAAGGCCAGTCTTGGACTTATCTTTAAACAAAAAAGCCAGCTGGGCATGGTGGCACATGCCTTTAATCCTAGCACTTGGGAGGCAGAGGCAGGCAGAGCACTATGAGATCTCTGTGAGATCAAGGCTAGGCTGGTCTACACAGTGAGTGATCAGCTGGGAATACAGGGAGACTCTGTACTCTGTCTCAAGGACACACATACAAATCAACAACAAAACCCCTCAAAAATAATAAATAAATAGCAAAAAACCAATACTTACCACTGAAGTCCTATTGCTCCCCTAATGGGAGTCTTAAAAACTACTAACCCAGATACATCCTTTAACATGGAAATAAACAGATAGGAAAACTGAACTTTTCTAGGGTTAACTGTTTTTGCAAGTAAGCTGTTTACTGCATACATTTGAAGGTTTGGCAGGAAAACAGTGGATAAGTAAAAGGGAAAACCTTGGTAAGTGGCAGTGACAAGAGTGTCTGGAAAGTCACTCAGACCAGAGACAACTCATCCTGCTGAGTGAGGGGTCAGGGAGGAGAGTCTGGGAATTGTCTCTTATGGGACCATCTACATACGAGATCTTGTCATTGGTGACGGGGCAGAGGCAGAGCTCTGAGCTGTTGCTACCTGCAGCATCCTGAGGAGTCCCTTAATCTTTTAGGGCTCTCCATTCAAATAAAAACCAGATCCTTGGCTTTGATTTCAGGACAAGCCAATATGAAGCAGATTTGGAATTTATTGGGCGAATACAACATACCCCAGAGAGTGTGTGTGGCTTCTCAAGAGAGTCTCGATTCAGTGTCTTAGCAGTAGACATATGTATCATTTTGGTGGTAAATTTATTTATGTGGGTGTGGCTGTGGATGATGTGCCATGTGTATGCAAATACTCAAGGTGGACAGAGAAGATGTCAGATACCCCTGGAGCTGGAGTTCTAAGTGGTCGTGAGCTGCTTAACATGGGTGCTGGGAAACAAACTAGGGTCCTCTGAAAGAGTAACAATTCCTTTTACCCACTGAGCCATCTCTCTAGCCTTGGAAGTTTTGAATTTTAGCTTGCAGGTATCTCCCAATTAGACCCCAGGGTGAGGGGCTCTTCCCCTTCTTAATCTCCCCATAATTTTTCCCATCTTCCCATCCTGTCTCAGGCAGGTAGTTCATGCAGTAGGTGGCCCAGCTTTGTAAGGTCACCATGGGTCACTGACTCCTTTAGGACATTGCCCTCATCCTCAGAGCCACTGCTGCTTTGTGGGTACCACATAAAACACAGGCATCATCATCCAGTCCTTAAAGGACACATCCAGACATTGTGGACTTGGTTGCTTCTTAAATCTCTTTGCTAAGAACTGGGTCCTCAGTGAGAGAGAATCAGTTTAATGGAGGCTGAGGTGTGTGTGCTCTATTGGGCCACATTAATAATATGGAGCGCCATTTAGTAAAGGAGAGAGAACAGGTACAAGAGATTAACCAGCAGGTTCCCCCACAGGTAACTTCCAGATGATTCAATCAAGTCCTTTTACTTCATGTTTATCTTTAAAAACAACATCTGGGCATGGTGGTACACACTTATAACTCCAGCTCTCAGGATCTAATTGCTACTGTTGTGGCCTGGTGGAGCACAAACTCCCCAGCCTCTTTATCAAACTAGTTTTCTTTATTTGAGGACCAAGTTCTTAGCAAAGGGATTTAAGAAGCAACCATGTCCACGATGCCTGAAAGTGCCCTTCAAGGAGTAGATGTCGATGCCTGTGTTTCATGTGATACCCATGAAGCGTCAGGGACTCTGAGGATGAAAGAGGCAGGAGGGGGGCTGGAGAGATGGCTCAGTGGTTAAGAGCACTGACTGCTCTTGCAGAGGACCCAGGTTCAGTTCCCAGCACCCACATGGCAGCTGCGAACTATCCTTAACTCCAGTTCCAGGGGAATTTGAAGTCCTCTTCTGACCTCCGTGGCATTGCATGACATGGGTGCACTTACATGCAGGCAATACACTCATAGACACAAAATAAAAATAATAAATAAAATAGTTTTTTAAGAAAAGAAAGAGGCAGGAGGATCATAAGTTCCAGGTCAGCCTGGGCTACCTAATGAATTCCAGGATACTCTGGGCTACACAGTGAATCCTGTCTCAAACAACAGCAAGGATAACAACAGCAACGGGCTAGTGATGTAGCTCAGTGGTGGAGTGCTATTCTAGCACACACAGGGCCGTGGGTTCAACCTCCAGCGAGACAAGCCAACAAACACAAACAATAACTCCCTATTTCCACTCCCACAGTAAGCCACAGTTGGAAATCTGTGGCTTCAAGACAAAGAGGCAATTGGTCTTCTTCAAGCTGACCACCACAACAATGCGGGCCCCTTGTTTGCCAATGTCCTCCGGGGCTGAAATCTTATTTTTCCCTTCCAAGGAAGCCCCAGGAACGATAAATAGCAACACGGTAAAGAATGCAACACTTTATTCTGTGAAGGCATAAAAACCTTACCTGGAGGCTTCACTGACGGGGCTTTCCAATCTTTTCTGAGATTTAATACAGGAAATAAATTCAATTTCAGTTCTTAGTGGCTGCCTCATGGTGAGCTCTTAGCAAAGAGTTGTTGAATAAATGCTTTAAGAGGTGGGTGTCTTCATAATGTCGGAATCTGGTGGAGCGGGAGTCAGCTTTTACCAGCTCAAATGGGTTGGCCTGTCTTGATTGTTCAAAGAAAATGGATTTTGTTTGTATAAAGGGAATGAATCTTGTATGTGCAGAGAATGGACTTTGTTTGTGTAAAGGGAACTGATCTTGTTTGTGTGAAGAGCTCAAGAGACTCCACTTCAATTGCATGGCCAAGCCTTGACTGGCAATTCAGTCCTGGGGGAGGGTCGCCCCATTCCTAGAAGAAATTACTACTATTCCATGTAGAGGTAGGGTGATATCTGTGAAAAGTCTTCCACAACTTAATTCTCCATCACTTTAAGGATTTAAAGTAGGGGAAATCAGCAACGCAAATAGCTCTGTGCTGTTAATAAATAAATAAAATATTTTATTTATTATTTTTATTTTATTTTATGCGTTTGAGTTATGAGTGTATTGCCTGCATGTAAGTAAGTGCACACATATTGTACAATGCCTGCAGAGGTTAGAAGAGGACATTGGATCCCATGAAATTGGAGTTATGGACCATTGTTAGCTGTCATGTGGGTGCTGGGTCCTATGCAAGAGCAGCCAGTGCTCTTAACCACTGAGCCACCTCTCTACCCCTATGCTATTGATTTTTAACAAGTGCATAAGGTGTCTTTGACATAACTGGAGGCTGCTGGCAGGTTGCAGTTCTCAGGAGGTTGCTGGTGCGGAGGAAGGGCTAGAGTCCAAGATTCAGAATTAAGTGGGAAGCCTGGCAGGTGAGAAGCCAGGGCCAACAGCTAAGAGAAGTTCAGTATCAGAGGGGAAGGGGGGCAGGTGCAACATCCATGAAGGCAAGAATGGGGCTGTCTGAGGAGCTGCTGGGGCAGGGCTGGCAGGTGTGAGAGATCAGAACATCATGTTCACACAGCTATGGCTAAGCCCCATCCACGCATCGTGCAACCTATAAGGCTGAAACCGTGGCTACTCACCCCCATTCTGTAGCTGTGGACACAGGTATGGAGGAGTCAAATAAGCTCAGTTTACACATCACCACGTTGGCCCCAGTTCTGGAGAAATTGCTCACATCACCCTGTTCTGCTTTATACATGGAAGGACAGGAACAACACTCAGAAAGTCATGCTGAGGGGACAATACCACAACAAAGGCCTTGCCAACCACTCTCTAATTGGATTTAAGTTCTACTTCATAGGATGGAACCCTTACCTGGACATTGCTATCAGGCCTAGGATCCTGAGGCTAGACAGAACATAGGACATGGGGGAAGAGTCTAATACTATTTTTCTACTAAAGAGATACAATATTAAAGTGACTCCTAATGACTTATTGCTATATTCATAGGTTAATGCAACTCTCAGTGGAGAAACTTCCTTATGCATGAGATGGTGATTAGCGCAGAAACCCACAACTGACCAATGTGTAGAGAACAAGAGGCTGCAGAGGCTGCAGAATGCTTATCCCTAAATGGAACACCTCTATCAAACTTCTGCCTCTCAAGACTGAGGGATGATTGCAGAAGAGGGGCAGAAAGGTTGTAAAAGCCAGGGGTGGTGGATGACGACAAGAAAGCAGTTTTCTAGACATCTGGGCAGTAACTCATATGAACTCACAGCAATGGTGACAGCATGTACAAACCCCATGAAAGTTCAAACCCAGACAGAATCCCAGAACAGATGTGGGGAAGTAGGTAAGAAACACCAACCTTTCCTGGGGAACTACGGGCAACCCATGGCTGCTGGGAAAGGGACTCAGTCTCTTTCAAGGGTAAGATTCTCGTAGGTCAACCAGTTAACCAGGCTCCAGTGGATGGACCCACACAGAAGGACATTTGGGGACACAAATTAGCCTCTCTCTCTCTCTCTCTCTCTCTCTCTCTCTCTCTATATATATACTGTCTCTCTGTCTCCTTTTTGAAACTTTTTTTTTTTTTTTTTTTTTTTTGAGACAGGGTCTCCCTGTAGCCCCTACTGTCCTGGAACTCCCTATGTAGACCAGGGGTTAAATTGGGCAGGGGACAGTAAAGGGAGGTGAATATATGAATGTGGGGAGGGGAAAAACAGTAAACTCAAACAGTACTGAGCTGTACCTATGCCAAAAAGATAAAAACATTATTACAACAAATTGGACATATATTGTTTAAAGAATTTCTGTGAAAAGTTTCTCAGTCCAGAAAGTACAATTTGCTTGCTGTTTTATTTTTGCTTTTAGACTTTCCCAAATGCCTATTACACTTGCCTGTGATCTGACCACACTGTAATTGTATGTGTGGTCATTAATTCCTGATTGTGCCAATGGTCTCGTCCCAGAAGTCATACAAAGTGCCCTCTCCCAGCAAAAGGCTCTGGTTTCCACTCAAGTAGAAGCCTGGGAAGGTGGCCTAGTTGGTGGAGTTCTTGCCTAGCATGCACAAAGCCCTGGGTTCAATCCCCAGGCTCAGGGACCTGCATCTCTATTGAATTTTTAGGGTTTCCTTTTCTTTATGTGGGTCTGAACCTCCCCATTTGCCCAGAGAGGATCCCTTTGCTACAGCCCCTGCCAACTCCTGCATTCTGAGCTTAGCAGGATTCTGTGATTCTGGAGACAGGAGACCACCCTTCAGGTGTCACACACTTGAGGAAAGCTCAAATCTATTGGAAGACAAAAACCTTGCAGCCAATGTCACCTGGAGTCATTTCTTTCATGGCTTTGATCCATCTAGGTCACAGGGTTCTTTAAGATACAGCCTCCAGGCAGGCACAGGGTAGCTCCCTTAGCACAAAGCTTGTGGTGATGCCAACTGTGCAGCAGGGTTCTGGTCTGGGCTGTCTCTCCTTCGGTGACCCCAATTCATACCCAGACTTGTCCCCACACTTCTGTAAATTTTTATATGCCCACAGAGCCCGGCCCTTTCCTCACTTACCTCCCTCCCCATTCCCCACCACAGGGCTATGGGCCTGGGTATTCTCTTTTAATCATTATTTGTTTATCTTTCTACTGGTTTTTAACCCCAGGGACAGTTCTCCTCACCAAGCCAATTTGAATTAATTTTGCAGGGACAATTCTGCTAGACAATATATCAATTGCTGTATTAAAATCAAGATGTATTGCATCTCCCCCATCCTTCCCGTTTCTTAATTTCTTAGTTCCCTCAAAGGCACAATCAAGTGTGTCTGGCATAATTTGTTCTTTATAAACCCCGACTGCTTGTCGCATGTACTTGTAATTTTAGAAAGATTTCTGGCAGCGCTTTATTCCTATCACATTTTGCTTTATGGTGTTTGATGATTGCATCTTGGTGATTAAGGTGACAGCAAGATGGACCTAGGGCTCAAGTCCCCTTGTTGACAACATCCCCTAGACTTCATCCATCCACGCAGTCTACTGACCCCTGGATCTTTGATACAATCACACTGTCCCCTGAGGAGTGGAACCACCCAAGGTAGTTGGAGACACAAGTGCCAGGGTTCTTTTTCAGGATGTAGGGACAAGCTCAAATGATTAAAAAAGGCTCGCAGAACCAGCACTTATGGGGACAGCCACCCTCATGGTGGGTATTATGGGTCAAACTGCATCACTTCAAAGTTCATATGATGAAGTCCCAAGCCCTGGAACTGTGGATGCAATCTTATCTGGAGATTATATCTTTGCGGATATAATTAATTAAGATGAGGACATGAATACAGAGCCTAGTTCCATCTCACACAGAGCTTTATAAAAAGAGTCATTTGGAGGCTGGAGAGGTGACTTAGTGGTTAAGAGCACTTGCTTCTTTGCAGAGGACTGGAGTTCCGTTCCCAGTACCCATGTCGGATGGCTGACAACCATTTGTAACTCCAGCTCCAGGGAATCTGACACCCTATTTTGGTCTCTGTGGGTACCTGCAACTCATGTGCACATAGCCACACAGAGACATACATAATACCCATAATCAAAAATAAATATCTTATAAAAAGGGACATTGGACACGGAGACATGCACACAGGGAGAGCACCATGTGAGGCTAAAACAAGATACAGGTCATGCGTCTACAAGCTCAGGAGTGACAGGGATCTTCAGAAACCACCAGAATCCAGAAGAGAGGCTTGGAGCCAGTCTTTCCTCATAGCCCAGGAGGGCCCAGCCTCACTGTGCTGGAAGCCTTTAGCTCCCAGTCTTCAGAGCTACATGATGGTGTGTGTTGTGGGAGCCTCCCAACCTGTGGCCATTTGGTCTGTCAGCTGTAGGAAGCCAGTGTATCTGGTATGAATGGGTCTCTTGCTGTCAAACAGACCTGACCTGGCTTCATCAACCTCATATCCTTGGGCAAGTGAGTGTGGTTGCTCCAGTCCCTGCCTGTCTAAAGTGGATCTATGCCGATATCTTTCTGATGGTAATGGGCGACACCCTGGGTGGTGCCTCCACCCTGGGTTCATTCCTTCAGCCAGCCTGCAGGTCCTCTGTGCGTGATTTCTCAGTCTCTCAGCCTGGCAATGTCCTCTTGGACACAGAAGTGTCTGGGCTGCAGAGAGGTAGGAAATGAAAGATGAGAAATGTCAAAGAGTTTGTATTTATTACTTTTATTGTCCCTGCAACCAAATAGCAGACCAGACGCAACTTAAAGGAGGACAACTTTGTTTTGTCTCACAGTTTGAAGTGATTAGTCCATCATGTTGGGGAAGATGTGGCAGTGAGAGTGGCTCATGGCCATGACAGCAGAAGTGTGGGGTTGCTTGCTCACATATGGACAGATAAGGACTCAGAGAAGGGGGAATGCAGGCACTTGGCTGGCTTTCTCTTTTTCATCCTTTTATCCAGCCCAAGACTCCAGCCCATGCTATAGCGCCACCTACATTCAGAGTGGGTATTCCCTCCTCAGTTAAATGTCCCTAGAGGGGGGCTGGAAAGATGGCTCAGCAGGTAAGAGTACTGACTGCTCTTGCAGAGGACCTAGGTTCAGTTCCCAGCACCCACATGGAGGCTCATAACTATTTGTACTTCCAGTTCTAGGGGATCCAATGCCCTCTTCTTGACTCCATGGGCATTTTATATATGGATGCACTTTCATACATGCAGGCAAAACACTCATACATATAAAATAAATACAAGTTTAAATCTCCCTGGAAATGCCCTCATACACTCAACTAAGGGTGTGTGTCTCCCAGGTAACTCTCAATCCATTCAAGTTGACAACGAAGTCGAGCCATCACAGAGTCCACATCCCTAGAACAACCTCAATGAGAAGCAAAAACTTCCTGTCCTCTGAGTGGAGGAAACCCTGAGCTGTGTTCCATAGCGCCTTCCAGAAGCTCCCAGGGACTGGAGTTACCTGAGTCAGGAACTCCTTCACCAACACATGATAACGGATTTATCTTCTTCAGCTACTTGGTTTCCCTTTCTGCTAGGAATTCTTCAGCCACCTAGTGCAGCTATTTGCTTACCAAGTTTTGCTTGAGGTTTGTTTTGAAGGAACTGGGATGAAAACAGAATGACTCAAAGAGATGATGTATGAATGTACTGATGGTGAGTGGCACACGGTAAATACTCCATTTATTTTAGTGAGCATGATGGACCATTTGTACAGAATAAGTGATGTGCAGTCATCTACAGGCTTTGGAACAGAAGGTTCATGTGTACACATCAACCGCCCAAACTGATCACCACACTGTGAGTTGGGAGTTGTCACTCAAGAACCATTGTGATATGTGGTCTGATTACATGGCCACTAGGAGGGGGTAGGAACCATGTGGATCTACAAGCATTCAAAAATTGCTTCTGAGTGTTCAACTGTTGTCCCAGAGTATAAACTACAGGTTGGCCATGTGTGTGCAAATGTCACCAAGCAGTGTACAAGGGGCAGCTGGGCATCCACTGATATTTTCAGCCTCAACACTTAGACTTGGCCAGAGAAATGCATTCTCCATCATCTGAGGGTGCCTCCAGGAATGGTTTGATTTATTTTGTCCTGTTGCCTGGCTTCTTGGACACTGTGGAAATAACCACAATATCTAAGAGCAAATCTGCTCTTTTCCCTTCTCTACATCCAACAGTCAATTTTGTGTTTCTCCTGCAATGCCAGGGGCTGCCTGGCCTTGTGGTAGAATGGATGTGAGGCTGTGTCACAGAGGCCTGGGTAGTGCATGCTGGGGGCAATTCTTGCTTTGAAGAAGTCCTACCTCCCAAGCCAAGGAGGTATGTTGGGGGAGCTCAAAGGAGTCTAGGATTTCAGGAGAGCAGACCCATCATTGTCCATATGAATAAATGATAGTGTTGTTTCCTGTACTTACTGCTCTAGGAAGGATACTCAAAGCAGCAATTCTTTATTATGAGATCTGTCTCCTCACCACTCTATGGTATTCAGGAAAATTCCTGGCATCCATCTACTAGTTACCAATAGGGTAACCTGCTAGAAAAACCGTACCAGCCAAAATATCTCTAGGCATTTCCAAGTGTACCCCAGGGTACAGGACTGCCCCAGGCTGAGAACTACTGTGGTAGAGCTCTCAGCACGCAGGTGCAGACTCACTGAATGAAGCTTTGTGAACAAAAGGAGGCTGGGCTCTGGTTTACTAATCCTACACGAAGTCAGCTTGCTGCATAGCTGAGAACAGAGCTCTGGAGAGATATGTGTGACTTGGAATTTTATTTCTCATTCACTGGGTCTGTGGCCTTGGATATAAAATGGAAATCAAATCATATCACTCCTTTGCTTAACACCCTCCACTAGCTTCTCAGTGATCTTAAAGTCCACGCTTATTACTGTAGTCTACCAGAACTAAGCCTCATTTCACACCACCAGCCACTTTTATGTGCTCTCCCATCTGAGCTCCATTCTGCTCCCTGAGTATGTGAAACTAAACTGCTTTTAGTTCCCCTCAAAGCCTTGCACCTGCTGTTCCCTCTAGCTACAGCATCCTCTCCTCAGATTACTGGATATCGAGCTTCTTCTCATCATGTCTCATACCTCAGCCCACATGTTACCTCATCAAAAAACACCTCCCCTGACCACTCTTGGCTCAACCCCTCCCACCCTGCCCAGTCACTCTCAGTGGCTCTGCCCTGTCCTCATCGTCACAACTCTTCAACATATTCTTATTTGTTTACTTTTCCCTCATTTAGTCTCCATGTTGTTGCTCATCAGTCAGTGTGAGCTTCATGACAGCAGGGCCTGTGACAACACGCCTTAAGAATATTGGTTGCTTGTGTCATCACTGTAACCAAATACCTGGCAGGAAGCAGCCCAAAGGATGTGGGGTTAATTTTGGCTCACAGTTTTAGGGGCTACAGTCCATCATGGTGGAGGACTTGGCAGCAGGATCAGGGAGCTGGTCCCATTGCACCTGCAGTTGGGAAGCAGAGAGTGAACAGGAAGTTGAGCTGGGTTATAAAACTTCAAAGCCCACCTCCAGTGACCTACTTCCTCCAGTGATATTCTGCCTCTTAAAAGTTCCAAAACCTTCTAAATTAACACCAACAGCTGGCGACCAAGTGCTCAGGGACATGAGCCTGTGGGAGGTATTCCATATTCAATAGATTTACAGTGAAGATGGAGGGCTACAATAAATATTTTTAAGCAACAATAGTTGTAATAAAGCATTTAGTAGAGCAAGCACAAAACATAGTGAATACTCAGTAAATGTTGAATATAGCTTACTGTTTTGTGTATAGCTTACTGTATTTGTGCATATGTGTGTGTGCTATTTGTGTGTTTGCATGTATAGTGTGTATGTGTGTATACATGCATAAACACATGTGTATGTGGAGGCCAGAGGTTCACACCAGGTGTTTTTCTCAATATTTCTCCACTTTATTTGTTTTTGAGACAGTCTCTCACTGAATCTGGAGCTCACAGATTTCACTAAGCTGGCCAGCCAGTGATCTTCAGGCATCCACCTGTCTCTACGTCCCTAGTGTTGGGATCATAGACTCATGATGCCATGACCAGTTTTCTATGTGGGCACTGGGGATCTGAACTCAAGTCCTCATGCTTGTGTGGTAAATACTCTACTCACTGAGCCACCTTCCCAGCCTCATGCACTTTACTTATTTTCATTCTTTTGGAGACAGCCTTACTTTGTATCTCAGCTGGCCTGGAACTTACTATGTAGACCAAGATGTCCTCAATTGGTGACAATTCTCCTGCCTCAGAACCCCAAGTGCTAGGATTCTGGCATGAGGCACCACACCCATCTCTATCATGCATCATCTACCACTGGGTTTCCCTATGGCTTCCAACTTCTTTTATACCTCCACAACTTCCCACACTCTGACTCCCACCTTCCCAATATGTACTCCAGAATGGGACATTTTCTAGCTAGGTAACCAGTCTGTTCTGGTTTGATGGGGATTTTCTGGTTTAACACTAAAGCCCCGCATGTGGGAACCCTAGTGCTGAATCCTGTATAATGGTTAGTTACCCTTTCCCTACGGTTCAATACAACTTCTAATTAAGTGCAACCGAGCCATCGATTGAGGTGCGAATAGAAAGAGACTCATCAAGGGAAAGGTTTTGATTTTCACTGCTGTGGTCTTGTGGTAGATGATGGCAGCTTATTGAATGTGACATGGGTTCAGATTCTCTTAGTGGGCCTCTCTAAGGTGTTTCCTGTCATTTATTCCTGAGCATCAAGGATGTTTCTTCTTTAGTTTCAACAATTTCCCTTTAACCTAACCCTAAGAGTAATGCTCACATAGCCCTGACTCTAACCCTAACCATAGCTCCCTAACCTCTGCCCCACTCCTAGCCCTAACACTAGCCTAACCCTAACCCCAGCTAGAATCCTAACTTTAACACTATCCATAACATTAACCCTATTGCTAGCTTAGCCCCAGACCTAACACTGACAATAATAACACAAGCCCAAGCTCAATGTCTAACCCTGACTATATCCCTAATCCTAACCCTAATCATAATTCTAACCCTACACATAAAGCTAACTAAATCTAAACCTACTTATAACCTTAACCTTAACCCTAACAGTAGCCTATCCCTAACCCTAACCATAACTTTGACCCTATCCATAACTGTATCCCTAACTATACCAAATGCTGTCGCTCTAACTGCAATCCTAGTCTTAACCCTAAGCCAAACAGTAGCTTAGCCCTAACCCTAACAGTAACCCTAACTATAGCCCTAACCCTAATCCAATACCTTTACACCGTCTAGCATTGTGCATGGTTTAATCCCAGAAGATTCTCTTTATTCCTAAAGAGAATTCTGTTGTCTGCAACTGAGAAGCTCAATCAATACACAGAACGATAATACGAGGGTCATCAGTAAAGTCCACACAGCACTAAGAGCCTCCTGAGGATGCTTGAGATCAATCATTAGCTGGATGTCAACCTTTTCACTTTAGAAGAAAACATCCGTGGTCATCATTTCAGCAGCTCCACAGACAGATTCTGTGGCTCAGTGTGGCAAATTCTCCCCAGCAGCGTGGAAGCACTGTTGCTTGCTGGACATCTACCCCTGGACACCAGATCAATCATAGAAGTTCATGGGCATCACTTAGCCAGCCAGGGGGTCCAGCACCAAAGGATGACCTGGAGAAGACCTGGTTGTCCTGGTCAACAAGGTTAGAGGGTGAAGAGGTCTCACGGGTGGTCAGGACAATCACGGGTGCACAGCTACCTGGAACTTGCCAAAGGCATCTAAGAGGAGGCTCAAAGCAGAAGACAGATGGGTGGTGTTCTAGTGTAGTTTCTGTTGTTGTGATAAACACCACGACCAAAAGCAACTCGGGGAGGAGAGGGTTAATTTGCCTTACAGGCTATTGTCTATCATCCAGGGAAGTCAAGGCAAGAATTCAAGGCAGGAACTGAAGCAGAGACTACAGGAACACTACTTACTGGCTTGCCTTCCCTGGCTCGCTCAGCTACTTTTCTCATACAGCCCAGGCCCACCTGTCTAGAAATCATACTGCCCACCATGGGCTGGGCGCTCCTGAATCAAATAGCAAGCAAGAAAATACCTCACAGTCATGGCCACAGAGGAGGATGGAGGCAATTCTTCAACTGAGGTTTCCTCTTGGCAGGTATGTCAAGTCCACAACCAAGATTAGCTATCACAGGCAGCAATCACCATAGACATTTACATATATTCCCTGGAGAAATGTCTGCTCAAATGTTCATTTAATTTTGGCATGTATCAAGTTACCCCTAGGGAACTGTCACCACATCAAGATATAGACATTTTCACCACTCTAGAAAATTCCTTCTTGCTCCTTCACAGTCTGAGGCAACTACCATTCTGGCATACACACTAGTCTTGTCTGATGTTAAACTTTGTGGAAACGGAACAGTGCATGATTTGTGTGTGTGTGTGTGTGTGTGTGTGTGTGTGTGTTGACACAGGGTCTCCCTGTGCAACCCAGGCTGGCCTTGAACTCATGATGTTCTTGCCTCTACCTCCTGAGTGCTGGGAGGACAGACACACACCACCATCCCTGAATGTGTTTGAATTCTTTTACTCAGTACAAATGCATGTGAAAACCAGCTGCAAGGTTCTTTCTCCTCCTTTTTTGTTACTGTGTATAGAATTCCATTGGATGGAAGCTAACTCATTTCACTATAGATGCTGATTTAAATTGTTTCTAGCTTTGAGTCATTACCAATGAAGTTTCACCACCTTCAGTTTAAACATCGTACTTGACCATGATCATTTATTTCTGGAGTTGTGGCGAGGCAGAACTTCATGGTGGAGAGTGTGTGGTGGAGCAAAGTAGCTCAGCTCATTGTTGATGGGAAGCAAGATGCAGAGGGGGAAGGGGGTAGAAGGAAGAAGAAAGAGGGAGAGGAGGAGGAGGAAGAGGAGGAGGAGGACTTGAAGGAGGAAGAGGAGGGATTGGAGGAGGAAGAAGAAAAGAAGGAGGAAGAGACTGGGGACAGAATATTCCCTTCAATGGCACAGCTCCATTGACTACTTCCTCCAGTGACGCACCACCGCTTACAGTTTCCATCACCTCCCATAGTCCATTAAGCTCCAAACCCATCAATGGCTCCATCCACCGATGAGGACAGAGCCCTGAAGGTCTGGTCTCCTCCCCAAGGCTCCATGCCTGAATACTGTTACAGGGAGGGGCCCAAGCCTTCACAGGTGCACTTCTGGAGGACATTTGATATCCCAACCATTATAGCAGGGGACAACCTAAGTGCTTTCTGGGGGCCACAGAGAGTCTTGCTTACTTGTATGTGGCTGGGGTCTTCAGCTCACATGCCTGTGAGGACTCTACCCAGAAGCTGCAGAACGGGAGTAAGTCATGAAACACTTCGAAGCATCCTCCAGGCTGCAGGGCTCAGATGCCTTATGATGCTGCTGGGAGTTGCCAAGCTGTGGAAGGAGAAAAGAGGGTGCCTCTTCCATCTGGCCCTGGTCCAATTCTGCTTGGAAGGAGTCTCTCTTTCTTATCGGGTGCTAGAATCCCGTGGGACTAGGTGGGAGGGAGAAAGGAAGCAAGGGATGGGGGTAGATAGTGCTGGGGATCCAAAGTCAGGGACGGAGGGCATCTGGAAGAGAGAAATAACCAGGAGCAGAGCAGACTCAGGATGGAGGAGGCAAGAAGAGGGACCAGTAGGAGCAGGGCCCGGTGGAGCCTATCTCCCCTCTCTGGAAGGACATTCTTTTGGCGTGAATGCCTCTGTGTGGTTTGGGTGTGAAACGTCCCCATGGGCTCATGTGCTTGAACACTTGGTCCCTAGCTACTTCGGAAAGTTGTGGAACTTTTCAGGAGGTGGAGCATCACTGGAGGAAGTGAGGCATGGTGCATAGGTGTGAAGCCTCGACTCTCTCTCTGCTTCCTGACTGAGGCCCCATTATGACCAGCCACATCAGGTTTGTCCTACCATGCCTTTCCTACCACGATGGGCTATATCCCTTCTTAAACCATTACCCCCAAGAAGTCCCTTCTTTCCTTAAGTTGTTTCTTTTCAAGTGCTTGGTTAGAGCAATGAGAAAAGTATCTTACATACCGTCCCTGTCCCCAAGCCTGCCAGCCAGCTTGAGGAGATCTGGTCCCGAGTAAGTGTGAACCAACATCATGCTGATGCCTGGCTGTTGTCCAAAAGGACCCTTCTTTGCTATACTCACAGCTCTGGCTGATTAAATGAAGGCTTGAGGAGGAAGCTGAGGGTGGGCCACTCCCATCTCACCATCTTCCTAGTCTGGAGACCAGAGCCCGGCCAGATCAGGCCAGCTAATGCTCTGGTTTCTGTGTCCCTATTGGGAGTGCTAAGGAGATACAAAGAAAGGATTGAGAGGAAGCCTGGTGCTCAGCAGGGCTATTTCTGGGGGTCGTGCTGCACAGCGGCTAACCTTGGTTCTCCAAAAGGGGAGAGCAAAGAAACTTCGAAAATGAACAGTAATGGCATGGCTGATGTCTGAGCCCAGACGTGGAGATGCTTGTGTGTGAAGGGCCTGACGCTGAGGGTCCCAGACTCCACCCCACTCCTTATACGTGTTGCGAAGGCAGTAGGTAAAACAGAGATAATCTTACTTCGACAACACCAAACAAGGCTGCAATTATTTCATAAGATATTCCAGGCCTGCTCCTGCCCTGGACAATGTGTATTTCATCATCTCTCATCCTCTGAGAAGGCAGCAGGGCTTCTAGGCTTTGCGCAGAACCCCAACGTGGCAGCCAGGACCTTCCTACAGAGTCGCACAACCTCAAAAGTTCTCAGGAGCAACAGGAGCCATTGGGGTGTTCAGAGGTGGACAGTACCCTGCAGACACATGGGGTCATTGCAGATGAGCCACAAAGCTATCAACTTTTCAATTCACATGTTCTTAGTTTCTTAATTTAGTGGCAGGGTAAACTGAGAAATGATTTTAAAAAATGCAAGGTGAATGACTTTTCTCGTAGAAAACAGGTGGATTATGTGGTCAGCTAATCCAAATGTGGAACCCAGAGAGGCAAAGACCCCTGATGGGGCCAGTGCTGTGTAAAACACCTGCTTAGAGCTGACAAGCTGCTGTTGCCACTCAGGACTCTGCCCTCTGCATTCACCCAGCCCAGAGGCTCCATTACTCATCCCTTTCTTTGAGATCACTCTCTCTGTCTTCATTCCCGGCTGTCAATTCCTATGTCTCAAAATGACACACGCTAAACATCTTAAAGAACTCAGGATCCATCACGTCACCTCAGAGAAAACTTCTTGGTCTGCCACATACCCAGGATGGTTGTTTTTTTAAAACCTCATATTGAATGTGTACTGGGTCC
>NW_008342123.1:1245760-1255269 GCF_000622305.1 Nannospalax galili | reverse complement strand
CATTACTTCTCTCAAGGGACATACTCTAGTCACCCAAGGACTTCCAGTAGACCCGGCTCTTAAAGGTTCACCATCTCCCAATAGCACCACACAGGAGACTATGTCTTTACTACATGGCTCTTACCTAAGATCTAGAGTGGATTCCTTTGAGAATTAAATGAGGTAACACATGCCAAGTGATTACTACAGACAACTAATCAATGTTAATCATTGTTATGACTATTACTGTTAGTGTTGGGGGAATAACAAGCAAAATTCAGTACATTACAGGATAAAGCATGGTTATTGTTGTCATAAAGGTGCAGAGTGTCTGGAGAAGACAGAGAGAGATGAACCGTTTCTACTCCGAGATCTAGAGGGCTTTGCAGAGCCCAGAGTAGAGATGGGGCAAGCGTTCGTGTCTTCAGTCAGTAGATCTAACAGGTTTTCAGACCCATGTTACACAGCACATGTGATGTATGAGGTGTGATGGGTGAGACAGAAGATGGGTCAGGGCTGATGTTGGAGGAGAGGCTGAAAAGGCTAGTGGCCTCTGAGGGAATTATAATAAGCTGGAGTGGCCAGGATGGAGGGGGGAGCCTGAAAAGACTCAGTTATTTGCTCCAGTGAGAGGAAGATCTGACCTTGGCTGTGGTGAAAAGGAAGGGGCAGATTAAAACATCTTGGATGAGGGCTAGGGGGATGGCTCAGTGCTTTCCATGGAAGTATGAGAACCTGAGTTCCATCCCCAGCCCGTGCCTGTAATCCCAGCACTGGGGAGGCATAGACAGGAGGATCCCTGGAGCTCACTGGCCAGCCAGGCTAGCTGGTGACCAGGCCTCTTGGGTCCCAGTGAAAGACCTTGTCTCAAAAAGTTGGAAGATAGGCTGGAGAGATGGCTCAGCTGGCACTGGCTGTTCTTGAAGAGGACATGGGTTTGTTTCCCAGAATCCACATGGCAGCTAAGAACCGTTCTTAACTGTCCAGAGGAATCCATCATCCTCTTCTGACCTTCAAGGCATTGCACAGCATAGGTGTACTCACATACGCTCAGTTATTTGCTCCAGTGAGAGGAAGATCTGACCTTGGCTGTGGTGAAAAGGAAGGGGCAGATTAAAACATCTTGGATGAGGGCTAGGGGGATGGCTCAGTGCTTTCCATGGAAGTATGAGAACCTGAGTTCCATCCCCAGCCCGTGCCTGTAATCCCAGCACTGGGGAGGCATAGACAGGAGGATCCCTGGAGCTCACTGGCCAGCCAGGCTAGCTGGTGACCAGGCCTCTTGGGTCCCAGTGAAAGACCTTGTCTCAAAAAGTTGGAAGATAGGCTGGAGAGATGGCTCAGCTGGCACTGGCTGTTCTTGAAGAGGACATGGGTTTGTTTCCCAGAATCCACATGGCAGCTAAGAACCGTTCTTACCTGTCCAGAGGAATCCATCATCCTCTTCTGACCTCCAAGGCATTGCACAGCATAGGTGTACTCACATACATGTGGGTAATACACATACACATAAAATAAAAATAATACCTAAAATTTTCAAAAATGTTGGGATACCCAAGGTTGACCTCTGGCCTCTGCAAGCACATGTATCCACATGCAAAACTCTACACCAAATCAACCTGTCCAGAGGAATCCATCATCCTCTTCTGACCTCCAAGGCATTGCACAGCATAGGTGTACTCACATACATGTGGGTAATACACATACACATAAAATAAAAATAATACCTAAAATTTTCAAAAATGTTGGGATACCCAAGGTTGACCTCTGGCCTCTGCAAGCACATGTATCCACATGCAAAACTCTACACCAAATCAATAAATTAAACAGCCACTAAATCTCTACACCAAAAAAAAAAAAAAAAAAAAAAACCAAAAACCAAAAAACAACAAAAAAAAAACACATTATGACACATAATGAACGGGAACCCATAACTGATAGGGTATAAGAAGTGAGGGAGAGGTATAGATCTAAGGTAATTCTTTTGTTTCCTGCCAAATTATCTGGTCACAGAGACATGGGAAACACTAGACTTCAAAAAGATGGGGGCCACTTTCTTTCCTTTGCCCATTCCAGTACCCGAAAAGGGCCTGAATACGGTAGATGCTATTTATTGAATCAATTTGAAGTTATCATGGGTGGAAGACCACTGAGGGAGCAATAGAGTTAAAGTTTAACAGCTAATAGTGTGGGTGAGCTGTCCAAGAAATGACTGACTTAAAACCCCAGAGAGAAGGTACAGATGGAGACTTAAACTTGGGAGCTGTATTAGTTTGCTTCTCTATTGTTGTAATAAACACTTATCAAAACCACTTGGGGAGGGAAGGATTTATTTGGCTTACAGCTCACAGTCTATTATCAAAGACTGAGTCAGGAATGTGGAGGCAGAAGCTAAAATAGAGACAGTGGGGGAACGAGTCCTACTGGCTTGATCCTCTAGCCTGTGCTCAGCCTGCTTTCTTAAACAACCCAGGACCACCTGCCTAAGGGTGACTCCACCCACATCAAGAAAATGCCTTACAGACATGCCAATTCAATAGACGAGAAAATTCCCCAATTAAAGTTCCCTCTTCACAGGTGTGTCAAATTGACAACTAAACTATCCAGCACAGGAGCCAATGGGTGAAAACAAAGGCCATATACACATTGAAAGGCCAGAGATGACTCAGCAGCCTGCATGGTCCACGACGCTTTTCTTAATAGCCAGAGAGACAATTTCAGTGTTTGGTGGAGAGGGGTGTGTGATAGACCTAGGCAATCAGTTATCCTCCCAGCAACGTTTGAAAAGCAGGATGCCCAAAGTAAATTTTCCCACTAGGACAGAGAGAGGAAACAGGACAGGAAGAGTTCCATATGGTTCTAGAAAGGAGCTAGAATTCTTTTGTTGTTGTTGTTGTCATTGCTGCTGGTTTTTTTTTTTTTTTTTTTTTTTTTTTTTTTTTTTGTATTTTTGTTTGAGATGGAGTCTCCCTGTAGCCCCAGCTGGCCTGGAACTCAGTGTAGACATCAGGCTGGTCACAATCTTACAGAGATCTGCCTGTCTCTGCCTCCCAAGTGTTGAGATTAAAAGCATACACTACTATACCCAATACTCAATTTTAGTTTTTTTATAATTTACTTTTATTTGTACAAGTATTTTGATTGCCTGTAAACTGGTATGTGTGTAGTAGCTGTAAAGGCCATAAGGGGGCGACAAAGCCACCATATGGGTCCTGGGAATCAAACCTGTGTCCTCTGGAAGAACAGCAAGTACTCTTAACCCCCTGAGCCACCTCTTCAGCCCTAGCTAGAACTTTGACACAGCTGAGAGAAAACCTAAAACTAGCTTTCCTGGGTTCCAGTCCTGGCCATTTAGACCCCTGTCTTACACTGTAGCAAGCCTAAAATAAAGAATAGAACCCCAAAGGCTAAAACAGGAAGCAGCCATTGTACCTGTATGGTGTCCTTGAGTGATGGTTCTCTAAAGCAGGTTCCTGAACAAAGAAAAAGTCAGCTTTTTATAGTTTTATGTTTTCACATCTCTTATAGATAATAGCATTCATTTTGATTGGTGTTTGTATGAGGAAACAAAATGGCTGGAATGCTAGAGAAGAGGAAGGAGAGACCTTGAGGGTTTGAATGGGAGACGAGCAGAAATGCACCACACACAGACATCATTCAGACCTGATGCTATTGCAACACAGGTTAGTCTCTTGGAGCTTAACTTCCCCATCTGGCAACAGCTTCTTTCCTTTTGTGTATCCTGAGCCTAGCTCAGTACCTCATGCTCAGTCACATGGTTATGAGGACACATGCCTTCCTTTGAGGATCACCCGGATGCAGTTGAATTGGTGTTGCTTGCTGAATGAAGAAACTTCCCAGGAAAGCTCAGTTTACCTCTCTATGTTAGCTGTACTCTACACTGGGTGTACTGCCCCTGCTCCTCCTGGCATCCTGCTGGGCTTCTGTGATGGTTAGTTAACTTGACATAATCTAGAATCATCTGGGAAGAGAGTCTGAATGAGGAAATGTCTAGATCTGGTTGGCCTGAGGGCATGTCTTGGGGGAGGGCAGATTGTCTTGATTATCAGGTGGGAAGACCTGTCTGTTGTGGGTAATGCCATTCCCTGTGTTTGGGCCCTGGACTGAGTAAGCTGTGCAGGGGAGGCTGAGCACAAGTAGGAATTTGTTCTCTGCCTCTGTTTATTGACTGTGGCTATGACCAGCTGCTTTGAGCTCCTGTCTTGTCTCCCCTGCAGTGATGGACTGTGACCTGCACATGTAAGATAGATAAGCCATTTCTCCCTTTAAAGTTGCTTTTGCCAGGGTATTTTAAAATACTTTATTATTATTATTATTTTATGTGTATGAGTGTATTGCCTGTATGTGTGTAAGTGTACCCATGTTGTGCAATGCCCATGGAGGTCAGAAGAGGTTGTTGGAGTCCCTGGAACTGGAGTTATGGACGGTTGTTAGCCACCGTGTAGGTGCTGGTAAACAAGCCCAGGTTCTCTGCAAGAGCAGCAAGTGCTCTTAATCACTGAGCCATCTCTCCAGCCCCTTGTCAGCATATTTTATCACAGTAACAGGAAAGGAAACCAATACAGCTCCTGAGTTAAAAAGCCTTGTCCCACCATCTTATGTGTATAAAACCCACCTTCCTCACACAGTATTCTCTGACTGTCCCTTGTCTGTGACAGTCCCTTACCTGACTGTTCTTGCTTCTTGGTTGGAGCCATGCAGCGTTTCACAGATGCCATCACACAGCTGAGTTCGAAGCCTGATCAGGCACCATTCAGTATCTATCTTTGGTTTTATCTAATGGAGTTCAAGTACTGGTCAGGGTTAGGGTTAGGGTTAGGGTTAGGGTTAGGGTTAGGGCCCTGGTCTGAGTAAGTGTACAGGGGAGAATCTGTTGTCAGAAGGACCTCTACATTAACTGTGCTGTAGGATAATCATACATACTGATTGGGGCTTGGGATATACCCAGGCATGGCAGCACTCATGGGTGTGGGCACACTTCTTAAGGAAAGCATACCATTTACTCTCCCTTGAAGATGAACAGAGCTGGCTTCCAGCTCAGAGAGGCCCAGGTCTGAGCCTGGAGTGGACACACACTATGAGAAAGCTTCCTCTGTGTTCTGGGGCTGAGTGTGATACAGCTGCCTTCACTGCTGAGGTGGTCTTCCCAGGGGAAGAGGAAAGGTACAAAACTGTGCTGCCTGAGCCAAGGAGGGCACATTGCTAGGCCCTGAAGGGGCAGGGATGAGAGGGGCACACAGATATCCTAGCTTGAGGATGTTTCCTGAAGCAGGGGGAGCTTAGCAGTGGCAGGAGGTTTTGACTTCAGATGAAAATACACACTCAAAGACTTCTATCCATAACACATACATGCACACACACAAATGCACACCCATACACATGCATATAGACACATACACATATATAGACACACATATATAAAGACACACATGTAGACACATATATATATACACACATATACACAAATACACATAGACAGACATGTATATGCACATACACATAAGTAGACAAGTGCACACATACACATAAATACAAACACACATACATACACACAAACATACATATACACATATATACACATGCACAAATGCATGTATGCAGATACACATGCACACAACACACACATGCACACAAGACATACATAGAAATACACAAGAAGCTGTACATATAGCCTCTCGATATACTCTCCTCACACACACACATACACACGTTCATGCACATATATATACACACACACATGCATACACACAAGAAACTGTAGATATAGACTCTCAATATACTCTGCTCACCACACTCGTGGTTCCACAGCTTCTCCTGATGGAGAAGCTGAAAAAGGGAAGGGATGTCCAATGAAGGGAAGGGGCACTGACACATGGTGTGGGCTCCTTGGTAATGGATTGATGACATTTGTGCACCTCCACATACCAAACACCAAGGGCACAGCTATGAATAAGACACATACACAAGGGGGCTGGAGAGATGACTCAGCAGTTAAGAACACTGGTTGTTCTTGCATATACAAGCACAGCACACACCCTAATCATTATTATTCAGGACCATCCCCATTCACTGCCACATATAGATATGTGTAAACATAGTTATATATATCACACACACACACACACACACACACACACACATATCCACAGACACTCCAAAGTGGGAAATGGGCTTTTCACCCTATCACTCATAAGAAAAGCAAAATGAGAAGTTTATAGTTTTAACAGTCAGCTCTGAGCCTGGTGCTGCTTCCCTGGTCATCTCTCCTGGGGCCAGGGGCCGAGTGTCAGATGAAATGACTTTTTAATGTCCATTTGGGAATCCAGGAGGAGAAAGAAGTAGTAATAACACTCCCTTTGTAACCTGTCTGTTTCTGGCACTTGAGGAAATTGGATGCTATTAAAATCAATTTAACTCTAAAGGGCAATGAATGGTGGAATGTGATGGGAGCAGGAGAGACCTGCAGCTGCCATTCTGGGGTGTGCTGGAGCTCTGTCAGGTGCCACTGGGAACAGGAAGGGACTCCTGGTAGGGAAAATCTCTTAGACAGTGCCCGTGTGTTTTTTTCTAGCAACTGAGGCATGACCCAAATCAAAGTTACTGGCAGGGGCTCGAGAGATGGTCCAGTGGTTAAGAGTGCTTGCTGCTCTTGTAAGAAGATCCAAGTTCAGTTCCTAGCACCCATATCAGGTGGCTCATGACCACCCCTAACTCCAGCTCCAGGGAATCTGATACCCTGTTTTGGCCTCTGAAGGCATCTGCACTCACGTGTCTATATGTATGCACGTGCATGTATGTGTGTGTGTGTATAAACACATGCACACGTATGTATACTTAAAAATAAAATCTAAAAAAGTATTTTCAGTCAGTCACATTCATCCTTTTATCAGTATTGAGGGAAGCACCCATTGGGGGTTCTCAAGTGACCTCAGGAAAAGGGGGGTGATGAAACTCTGTCTTTGGGGGGTTTCAGAGAGGATGGGAGAGCCAGACTTTGATTTCAGATTGCTTCTGGTCCATCTAGGGCATCCAAAGATATGAAGACAAATGAAAGAAAAATAGTATTGGAAGATCAAATATTTGTGCAGTATGATTAATGTCTACAGCAAATCTGAAAACCTTCAAAATAATTCCAGGAGTTGGAGAGTGGTTGAGAGTGTGTACTGCTGTTGCAGAGGACCAGAGTTCTAGCATCCACATCAGATGGCTCTCAACCACCTGTAGCTCCAGCTGCTGGAGATCAGATGCCTTCTTCTGACTTCCACAGGCCCTGAACTCATGTACACATACCAAGACACAGTTTGGTTGAACCAGTTTTCCAATCTGGCTAGATTTGAGTTGCCATGTGTTCTGGGTTGGTTTCCATTGCTGTGAGAAAACACTGACCAATAACAAGTTGGGGAAGAAAGGGTTTATTTCATCTCACTCTTCCAAGTTGCAGTCCATCACTGAGGGAAGTCAAGACAGGAAATTAAGCAGGGTAGGAACCTGGAGGCAGGAACTGAAGTAGAGACCATAGAGGAACACTGTCCTCTGACTTGTGCTCAGCCTGCTTTCTTACACAACCCAGGACCACCTGCCCAGGGGGGGTGGCACCACCCAAAGTGGGCTGGGCCTTCATACTCCATAATCAAGAAAATGCCTTGTAGATATGTCCACAGGCCAATACAATAGAAAGAGGAAATTCCTCAATTGAAGTTCCTTCTTCTAGGGGTGTCAACTTGACCACTGAAGCTATACATGTACCCCATGCTACATCAGCTGTGAGTCTGGGCTCAAAACACAGACTTTGATGCTGCTTCTCCCCCTCCCATGTCTCCCCAGCAGCAGGTGTGCCTGCCAGTCACAGACTTTTCAGTCTGTCGGGTTTTGGTCACTGGGTCTGAGACTCAGTTCACACACCAGCCATGTGGCTTGGGTCTCTCCTTATGACAAACCCAAATGGCATTTTATGAAAATGGATAATCTAAATAGGAACTTTGCTACCCAAGATGAAAAGCTCTGAAAAGATTCACAGGAGGGTAGCACTGGAAGTACACTTCAGATGGGATGCTGATGGAATTCTAGAAGAAAAAGCTGGAGCTGTGAATGACGTCGTGGCCACTGCTGGAGAGACAGGGGATCCACAGCAGGTGGAATTTAGTGAAGGACGACTGGGCCACAGAACGAGGAAATCAGTTGTGACAAAAGAATGAAGATGTCCCAGAGGTAGTGATGCTCATAAAAGCCACACATTAAAAGAACTCTGGGAGAAATTGTAGGACATCAAAAGAGCAAAGGATAAAATGCTGAAAATTGATCCAATCTTATAAAGAACTGCAATAATTTGTCAGGCGCAGAAAAGATGCTCTCTCTGTACTATAAGTTATGTGTGAGAAAGAAGGGAAGTCCTGTGAACACTGCCCTTGAGATTTTCCCAGAGACATAAAACACCTTCATGTTCAATGTTTCCAGTGCTTTACCTTAAGGAATTTAGATAAAATTAGTATTTTAAGCATCAGTTTTATTGACCTATAGTAAAATGACTTTTAAGGTTTTAGGCAACCATTTTTAAAGGTTTTTTTTGGAGACAGGGTCTCATGTAGCCCAGGCTGACCTCAAACTCACTATGTAGCCAAGGACGACCTTGAACTTTGGATCTTTCTATATCCTCAGTGTTGGGATTTCAGGTAGACACCACTACGTCCAGTTTTATGTAATGCTGGGGATAGAACCCAAGGCTTCATGCGTGCTAGGCAAGCTCCCAACTGAGCTACAACCCCAGCCCCCATTTGTAAGTATTATGAAATTGTTGAGGGACCCTGCTGCTAAGGTTGTAGTCCTCCATGTCCGGATATCTCTAAGGGGCTCGGTGCTATATGGAAGGACTCCCTTTCTCAGCGGGGGCCTCCTGCTCTCTGCCTGACTTACCTGGAATGTACCACCAAGCACGGATGCCTGACCTTATTTGGAACATGACCTTTGACATGGTTACCTGCAATAAAACCCCCAGGTTTTTTCTATATGATAATTAGGCATTGCCCTGTAGTCGGATGATAGGACCCCCCTGCCACATGTACATAAAGCATACTATGAGCACCTATCAGCTGAGGCTTTGGCTGTTGCCTCCACACTATATTTTCCCTAACCCCCACTGAATAAACGGAGCTGTTTCACTGAGTCTGGGCTGTATCACTGAATCTGGAGCTGAATCACTGAATCTGCCTCCCCAGAAGGGCTTTCTCTTGTCAGTGCTCACTGGCCATCCTGACCCCATTCGTCGCTTCTGCTCCCTTTGTTCTCATGGATCAGTGGCCAATGACCCATGAGGGAAGGGAGAGACCCCACATGAAATAATGATAGTTTTCATTGGTTTTTGAGATCATTTTGCTGGGTTCAGCTGGTGCAGTCAGTTTATGGCCCTGTGTAGTAGGTAGGGCTCCCCTGATAGTTTTCATTGGTTTTTGAGATCATTTTGCTGGGTTCAGCTGGTGCAGTTTATGGCCCTGTGTAGTAGGTAGGGCTCCCCC
>NW_008342123.1:1229258-1244910 GCF_000622305.1 Nannospalax galili | reverse complement strand
AACAAAGAAAAACCCTGTTCAAAAAAAAAAAAAAAAAAATTTGAAAAGGGAGGACCTTTCCATAGAGAAGAGAGGAGGCTCTCTTTCTTCCCTCAAGGGGTGAGGTAAATTTTCCTAAGTCTATAGTGAACACAAAGGTGGAAGGCATTTCAGTAACTCATCTCTCAGTGAATGCCTCAAGCTGGGAACTCAGGCCTGTACCCCAGTCCATGGACTGGTACCACCCACAGTTAGGTTGGGGCTTTCCATCTCAATTAATCTAGAAAACTCCCCTCGCAGACATGCCCCAGGTTTGCTTCCGTGGTGATACCAGTCAAGATGACAATGGAATTTAAGCATCACAGCTACTTTTCTCAATGCTGAAACAAAATTTCTGACAAAAGCAACTTAGGGAAGGGTTTATTTTGGCAGCTGATTTGAGAGGACTCAGTTCCTCATGGTGGGGAAGACATTGCGGTAGGAGCAGGAGGCAGCTGGCCACACTCTATCTGCAGTCAGGAAGCACAGAGAGATGAAGGCTAGTGCTCAGCTTGCTTTCTCCTTTAAATGAAAAATAATAATTATGTATATATGTGCCTGGGGGAGATATATGTGCAGGTGCCTAAGGAGGCCAGAAGATGCCGTCAGGTCCCTGGAGCTGGATATGGGTTCTGGGAACCAAAGCCCAGTCCTACAAAAAAGCAGTATGTGCTCTTAACTGCTGAGCCATCTCGCCAGCCTCTTGTTTTCTCCTTTTTATTCAGTCTGGGACCTCAGCCCATAGAATGGTACCACCCACATTTAGGGTAGGTCTTCCCCTATCTAGAAACTCCCTCATAGGCATGTCCAGAGGTTTGTCTCCTAGATGATTCTAGGTCCTGTCAAGCTGGCAATCAATATTAGTTATCACAGGAAAAAAAAAAAAAAAGCAAAACAAATAAAAAACAGAGACACGTAAAGCTCTTCCATCCTTCCTGGCCCTGGCCTTGGTGTCTACCTCTCTCAAATGAGGCAGAGAGATAAAAGGCTTCTGAAGTCTGCCTGGCCCCATGGCTCCTGTGCATATCAATCTCTCTGGCTCCATGAGCAAGGGGAGCTGGAGGCTGGTCCTTCCCACTGCAGCTGCTGTGGATGACTTTCGCATGCTCCCCCTACCTGGGCTAGTCTTCCCCATTGCTTTGACTCTGTTTTGCAGTGAAGTGAGCTTGCGTGGGAGTTCCTAGCTGCCCGTCCTTTTGGGGATGCCTTTTCACACCTCTAAGTGCTGGGTAGGAGTGGATGAAAGCCACATGCTAGTTCTTTTAAGATGTCTTCCCTCGCCTTGAGTGTGATGTCATAAGCCTTAGATGTGGGGGGGGCGGCTGTGCCTCTGTTCTGACCCCTTGTGGTGGTGCTAGAGGGTTTCTGCATGGCAAGGACCCTCTACCATGCAGTGTGAGCCACTCAGCCCTTATCCCAAAAGGCTGGAGGAAGTTCTTTTGCCAGATCAGGTCCAGACTCAATAGAGGGACCAATTAATTATGTTGTCTTGAGCAAGTGGCTTATTCCACCTGGGACTTCATTTTCAAAGTTATAAAATAAAAAAGACTGCACTCCACGGTCTCCTAAGACACCCCTCCTTTATACTACTGTTCTGTTTATTTCATTTTGTTTGCTTTGTGTCTTTCTCCATGCCCTCATCTCCTCTGAGTCTTGTAGACATCATGTCTGTTGGCTGAGATGTCAAACTTCAAACACCCCAAAGAGAAGGATTTATCTCACCGTGCTGCGATGGATGCTGCTTGGGGGAGGGGAGATGGCTTGTTATTAGGGAGCGATTAATAGTGGAGTTTATGGAAATAACACTGAGAAAAAGGCAAAACCAAAGAGGAAGAAGGCTGTAAGCTCTCTCTCGAGCACAGAGTACTGTGTGTCCGACAGCACTTGAGACGGAATTTGTCCTCCATGGATTCTTTTGGCTGTGATATTGTTTAAATTGATAATTTCTAAAAATCATGGTTGATGAGACTAAAGGGCAGATTTCATCAAAGAGCCCGTGGGACTTCCCAAAAATTTCATTAGAAGGAGACCAATTTAAAGATGAACTAATGTAAGAGACGTCATGATCTAATGAACTGTAGCAAGCCCATGTGATAATGGGAGAAGAGAAGCTCCTGGCAGCTGATAGGAACCAAAAATAAACAAATAAAATAAAAGGAAAGAAAACTGTAAAGATTATCCGTGTTTCTGTGGTCCAAGTTCAAGGTGGATGGAGTCTTTGGAATTCTGATACTTCAAAGATAGATGCCCTTGGGCCCGAGGCCCCTCCACGCTGATGGATTGAGCATAACCTTGACACAATTGTCAACTTACTTTCATCTACTTAGAGTTCCTCAATAGCCCTTTAATCTAGTTTGTTCCCTGTGTAAGTCTGCCCAACAGGAAGAAGTTATTTGTGCAAATTTTGCCATTAAACTGCCGGATAGCTCTCCCCGTATAAATAATAACACTGGCTGTGACTCATAGCATCTGCGAAGCAAAAGGTACTTTACACGCATTTAACTGTAATTGTTATAATAATCTTGTAAAGTGGGGATTGATATTTCAGGGCTATCATGGACAGTTGTGTGGGATGCATTATGTAACTCGGGCCACTGTTCGCACTGGAGTCCGTGTAAATGGTATCTTCTGAGCTGTACAGTGTACAACCTGTACTAAGGCACAGACTGACTAATACAAGACTTCGACAGTGCCATGTACTACTCTAAGTTCTTGCATACATGTCATTATATTTAATCATTGTCCTACTATGTAAAGCTGGTCCTATTTATTACTCTTTTTTTTTTTTGTTTTGTTTTTGAGATAGGGTCTCCCTGTAGCCCCAACTGACCAGGGTCTCCCTGTAGCCCCAGCTGTCCTGGAACTCACTATGTAGACCAGGGTGACCTTGAACTCACAGAGATCCGCCTGCCTCTGCCTCCTGAGTGCTGGGACTACAGGCATGTGCCTCCATGCCCGTCATCCTATTTATTACTCTTGTTTCACAGAAAAGGCATAGAAAAGCAGTTAAATACCTACGTGGTCTGAAGCTATATAAAGACTAAATGGTCATGTCCATTTTAAATCTGGGTGTGTGGGGGTTCAATGATCTCCACTTTACCCCTTGGAAACTTATTTCCATACAGTGTCAAGTGGTCAGTCTCTGCCTGTGATAGCACAGAACATCTGAACCTATGAAGTGAGAGCTGGTGGTCAAGGCAAATGTTCTGGAAGGTTCCCCAGGTCAACCAGAGACCTACTTTTCATGCACATCAATTGCCACTTTCTCCAGGCACCATGGTCCTTTCCAGAGGAGGCAGCTCAGGTCCTATGTTTTTACTAAGAAAGATAATAAGCCATTTATGAAAGATTATGAGTTGATTTCACATAGGAAGGAAGTGGAGAAACACTTATGGTCACTCTTACCCCCAATACTCTCATACAAACAGACCCCAGATTACTAGACTTCATAATGGCCTCTGGTTGGGCTTGAACAGATCCCATGATGATCTTTACAGAAATCTTATTCTGTTTTCACTCAGGTACTGATGTGATGGAGGACAGAAGAGTCACATGATTAAACTGGAGGAGACACTCACTAAGCCCACCCAGAGGGAGGTACACCTGTTCCCTATAATAACCGGGAAAGCTATTGCTCTCCCAGCCCATGTAGATGTGGCTCCTGCCCCAGGCTTTGGCCTCTTCTGCCCCTGCTGGTCAGTTACAGTATAGCAGGTGCCCAAAGGCCAACATTTTAACCTGCTCTTGTCAGAGCCACAGAAAGTCCTCTCTGCCTTGCCCCAGGATAACTTGTTGAGGCAGCCCCTTCCTGTGTCAGAGGCTGTGGAGATGGGGATGACCCCTGTTAAGAATAACCTGACACAATCTGGGCATGGGTCCATGGACACCTCCAGTGGTGCTGTCAGAGGAGACAGGTTGGAGGAAGTGAACAGCTAGGTTTGGGAGGCACAAAGAACATCACAGACCTGAACTTTGCCCATGGAGTGTAAAACCTGGAAAGGTGAGACAGGCCAGGATTACTGAAGGCAGACAAACCCTAGTCTTTCCCAAAGCATAAGGGTTTTTTTTCCCCCACTGGGAATGGAAATCATCAATTTCTACCACACCACAGTGCAATGACTGCAAGTACTGTGCTGAATAACTTCCTTTGTCAACTTGACACATTTGGGAAGAGGGACCCTCAAATGAGGTATTTTCTCCAGCGGATTTTCCTGTGGGCACATCTGTGGGGCATTTTCTTAATTGCTAATTGATGTGGGAGGGCTCAGCTCATTGTGAGCACTGACACCCAGGGCAGGCAGGAGGGCCTGGGTTTTGTAAGAAAGCAGGCTGAGCCTAGGCCAGAGGGATCAAACCAGTAGTCAACATCCCTCCATGGTCAGTGTTTCAGCTCCTGTCTCCAGGTTCTTGCCCTTCCCTTAGTTCTTGCCTTGGTGTCCCTCAAGGATGGACTGTATTTTGTAAGCTGAAATAAACCCCTTCTTCCCCCAGTTGGTTTTGGTCAGTGCTTTATCACAGCAATAGAATGCTAACTAGGACAGATATCTTGAAGTATTAGTTATTAATAATGATTGCTGTAATTATTCTAAAGTGCTTATTAGACCTGGTTCTATATTTTATGTAATAGATTAAATGCATGTGTTTGTGAATTACAAATTAAAAAATATTTTAATACCACCTGTATATTGAAAATTTTTAAGACTTAGCATAGGGGCTGGGGATGTAGCTCAGCTGGGGACACAGTACCTAGCATACACAAAGCTAGGTTCCATCCACAGCACTGTATAAACCAGAAGTGGTAGTGCATCCCTAGGAATCCAGTACTTGGGAGGTGGAGATGGGAGGATCAGAGGTTCAAGGTCATTCTTGGCTATATAGCAAGTTTGAGGTTAGCTCGAGATTTATGAAGTCCTGCCTCAAAAAAACAAAACAAAACAAAAAATCCACCAAAATCCTTTAAAGAATAATGTGTGTATGTGTGTATGAATGAATATTTGCTTTGAGATTCCACTATCTTCCTTGAGATGTGTAAAAGCAGTATTCTGAGCAGGTGCTAACAGTGCTATAAAGTGGTCCAAGTCACAAGGAAGGCTGACAGATGCTGCTCCAGTTTCCCTTGGAGTAGAATCAAATTCCAGAACTTACATGAGGAAAGCCCTAGAAACTCCATGTGGGCATGTGACATGTAGAAGAATCTTCGGATGGTGATGCTTCAACCCAAGGTGAAAATTTCTGATGGTGGGGATGTGGAGATGGCTCAGTGGGCAAAAGCACTTGCTGTATATGTGTGAGAATGTGAATTTAAATCTCCAGAACCCACATGAAAATGATACATAGTGTGCCTGCAAGCCCACTGCTCCTATGGAGAGATGGAGGCAGAGACAGGAGTTCCCAGAAGTTCACGGGCCAGCTAGCCTGGTGTATGGGAAAGTAAAGGGACCCTGCCTCAAACAAGATGGAATGTGAGGGTCAACACCTAAGGTTGTATTCTGACCTCCAAGTATGTGCCATGGTACAAACATGCCACATTCATATGCATGAATGCATGCACACTCATATATCACACACATACACCACACACATAACACACTAGTTTCTTTTTATATTTACATTTTTTATTTTTATTTTATGTGAATGAGTGTATTCCCTGCATGCATGTAAGTGTACCTGTGTTGTACAGTGCCTGAGAAGGTCAGAAGAGGGAGTTGAAGCCCCTGGAACTGGAGTTTTGGATGGTTGTTAGCAACCATGTGGGTGCTGGGACACGAATTCTGGTCCTCCGCAAGAGCAGCTAGTGCTCTTAACCACTGAGCCATCTCTCCAGCCCCTACACAACTAATTTCCAATGGTACATTTCAGGCATTTTCAGAGAGATTCTTCAGTTTGACCTTTAAAATCTCTCTTTAAAGGGGGCTGGAAAGATAGCTCAGTACTTAAGAGCACTTGCTGCTCTTCCAGAGGACCTGAGTTCAGTTCCTAATACCCATACAGGAAAGGTCACAACCACCCCTAACTCCAGCTCCAGAGGATCTGACATTCTCTTCTGGCCTCTCCAAGGGCACCCCACACATGTGCATACACAGACAGACATGAATACATATACATAAAAATAAAAATTAATCTTAAAAAAGAAAAATCCCTTTCAAAACACCAAGTGGCAAATATCTGGTCTGTAGGTATCAAAGTTTGAGTGCATTGGAGGGTGATTCAGTATGATGTCAGTCATCCACCATGGGGTATAAAGGGAGCATTTTTGACCCAATCCCCACGGTAGGTAGGTGTAATAATTACTTTTCTGTTACTGTGATAAAACACCATGATCAAGGCAGCTTATAGAAAAGAGTTTATTTGGCTTATAGTTCCAGAGGGATAAGAGTCCATCATGGCAGAAGGCAGCCGGAGCAGAACACTGAGCATTCACATCTTCAAGCAGGCACAGAAAGCAGAGAGAGAGAGACTCAAAATGGGGCAGGCTAGGGCTCTCAACGCCCACCCCTACTGATGTGCTTTTCCCAGCAAGACCTCGCTTCCTAAACCTCTGCAAACACCACCACCAGCTGAAGCCAAATATTCAAATATTTGGGGCCCACGGGGGACATTCCCATCAGATCATCATAGTGGATCTCACCGTTCATTTTTACAGATGACACAGGGGACCTTCTACTTTCATTTTGAGTCCAGCAACCCTGGGGGGCTAGAGTATTCTCCGTGTCTACTCAGCACTCTCCTTCAGGTGATTATAGCCTAGTGAGTCCCAAGAGCCGGTCTCCAGCCTGAGTCCCACCATCTTCTCCCTTTGGTGGTCCAAACGAAACAGAAGGCTAAAGTGTGGCGAGACTCTTCTGTAAAGGATGGTTTTTTTTCTTTTTCTTTTTGGATCAAGGGTAGCAACTTATTGCTGAGTCATAAAATCAATTTAGTGGATTGCAACAGGCATTAAAAAACAGAATAGAAAATAGTGTATGTCACAGTCCAGGTTAAGCATTATTGTGTGATACTGGTTTTTGTTTTATGTGCCTGTGTGTGTGAGCACTGGGCTGAAATGTGCTGTGATTTATTTTCTTGCTGTGGTTAGCAGCCAAGAGCTTAAAAAAACAGTGCTGTAGGGACTTCTTTGTTGCTTCAGAGGGAAGCTACAGCGGGAGATGAGTAACAAATACGAGACAGAGGTACATCTCAAGGAAATAATTTAAGGACTTCGCCCTTATTTTAGTGAGTATTCGGGGGGAAAATTAGTATGCCAAATATCTTGGCATACTAATTGTGGTTCATTACCTTGCTTGGTATAGGCACCCCAAATGTAAAGAGGGCATGTGAATGGCTACATTTTGGGAAAGAAATGAAGGCAGTAGATTATAATGGAAGAGTCAGCGTCAGAGTGGGGGTGGTCCCAAACTTTGTCCTGCTTCTTCTTTTTTAACTTGTGTCTTAGTCACTAAAATGGGACTACTTATGACAGTCTGGCTGATCCCATGGGACTGGCTTTGGAATCAGATAAGATGTTGCAGGCGAAAACGCTACAAAGTGCACAGAGCATTGGGAATTACTACTGTGGATAGCAGAAAACGGGCTGGGGAGATGGTTCGGTCCATAAACTGCTAGGCTTGCAAGGGAGAGGACATGAATTTGGTCTTTAGAACACACGTACAAGGGCCAGGTGTGCTGCTTAGTTTTAAATGTCAACTTGACAACCTACAATCATCCAGGAAGAGAGTCTTACTAACAAATTATCTGGATCAGGTTGGCCTGTCTCTAGGGGACTGTTTCATTAGTTGAGGTAGCAAGGCCCCTCCTCCCTGCAAGTGAGCCCTGAACTGTATGAGTGAAGAGAGCTAGCTGAGTGCAGGCACTAGCAAGCAGACAACATGGTTGAATTCATTTCCCTCTGCTCTTGACTATGGATGTGATGTGACCAGCTATCTCAAGCTCCAACCGGTTAACTGTGACTTCCCTACAATTATGAACTTTAACCTGGAACTGTAAGCCAGATAAACCCCTTCCTTCCCTAAGTTGGTTTGTTGGTCAGGGTGTCTTTTCATAGTAACAGAAAGGAAACCAGAGCACTGTGGTTGTAGACAATGTGGTTGTGCACATTTGTAGTCCCAGCGCTATGCAGGTGGTGACAGGCTGTCCCTGGGGCTCACTGGCCAGCCAGACTAGACTATTTGGTAAGTTCCAGAACAATGAGATGCCCTGTCACTTGAGGAATAGCAGCTGAGGTGGCCCTCTGCCATCTACATTCGCGTACGTGCATGTGGACTTGCATGGCAAAGGTACATCCACACCTATGTATACACACATGCACACAACATAGTGTAAGGAGATTTTTCTCCTTCACAGACTGGTGATCTCTAACTGATATTTAGAGCTGCTTGTATTGCTATAGAAAAGAGCCAAGGCTGGAGGTCCTGAGTCCCCTTGGCTTTTTTCTTCTCTGGTTTCTTCCAGTCCCATTCCTGGGCAGACACATGGGATGGGGTAGTGCAAGATGCTGACGGAGGCCAGTAGAGCCTGCTGCCTGGCATCAGAGTGCACCAATGATGACCCAGCTCAGAGCCAGTAATTCTGCTGTAAGCAATTTGCTGCCTTTTCCCCCATGTGACTGGGCCCTGCTTACCTCTGACTTTGGCTACAGAATCTTCACAGAGAGAAATGTGATGACTATATCCCACACCACCTTGCCCCTGCCACACAGGAGCCTCTGTTTATATCCTCCGAGGCTGTAGGTTCCCCTGAAGAAGCCGAATGGAGTAACAAGGATGGCAGGGAGCAGAGAGTGACAGGTTTAGGAAGGCCGTGTCGCCCGTGAGAAAGTGGATGAGGCAGTGTTAGGGTCTGAGTTGTATCTTTCCCTCAGATCCTAGGTTGATTCCCTAACATCATGCCATGATTAATCTTGGTTCTCAGCTTGACAGGGTCTAGAACCATCTAGAAAACAACCCTCTGGGAAAGTCTGTAGGGGAGTTTCTGGATTATGTTAATTGAGGAGGGAAGACATCCTAAATATGGGTGACACCATTCCATGGGCTGGGGACCCTGGACTGAATAAAAATGACAGTCTACCTGCTGGAACCTACCTCATCCTTTGGTCATACAGCTTGATCTTGCCTCCTTCCTTAAACACTCACTGACCTTCATCTCATCTTCCTAATTATTTTTCTTAGGATTTATTTTTATTTTATGTGCAAGTGTTTTGCCTGCATAGATGTATGTGTAGCATAAGTGGCCCAAGGAGACCAGCAGAGAGCATCAGATCTCCATTGACCAGGAGTTACAGGCAGTTGGAGTTGTCATGTGGGTACTGGGAACCAAACCTGGGTCCTCTGCAAGAGCAACAAGACCATCTTTCCAGCCCCACCTTGTTATTATAAAACCTAGTGTGCGCGTCCACTGCCAGAGAGTTCCTACCACTATACCTCCATCGCCGTCCTTCCCCTCCCACCCTTCAGAGTGTCTCTTCACCTGCTGGGGAAGTTCAAAGTCCTCTGTGCTGCTGTACTTACTTAAGAGATCTGCCTTGAACTCAGTAGGGCAGAAGCCCACACCAGTGCCTCAAGGGGCCCATGGTGATGGTGATCACTCTCTTAGAAGGTCTATCACCACAGGGACCCATCTGTAGTTAAATTTTGTGGGCCAGTGACTTTGGGTTTTTAGGTTCATAGCCATTGATTTCTACACACAAAATACAGCATTCACCCCTCATCCCTCAGCCCCTGCTCTTTTCTCCCAGGTTTTTATGACCGTGGTTCTTTCTTACCATGAGCTCTTCTTCCCTAACCTGCTATCCCGAACTCTCACACTCTTTACCAAGTCTCTTACCTGTTGTGCTTCTGTGAAAATGAGGCAGACAGACATAGGACATGATTTAGCTTGAAACCCCATTTGATTTGGGGCTGTGCACATGCATGGACACACACACACACACACACACACACACACACACACACACACACGCCCTCTTGTAAGAATGCATTTGGTAGTCTAGTTCCTTCACCTGTATGTACCATGCACACTCACTTTGCCGAACAATGCACTAGCAACCTCAGAATAGAAAGTCACCCAAACTGCACTCTTTACTACCCAAACACCTCCTTCTCTTGAACCCCATAAAAGGAAGCACCAAATAATAACTGGGACCCTTGAGTACACTCACCCTCGTGGCCCAATGTCAATCTTGACAGCATCTATCTAATCTATACTGTTGCTTTGCTATGCGTAAATCTTGCTTCGTTTGCAAACTCTGTGAGCCTTTACTTCAATTCTTTGAATAAGAGGCCAGGAATCTGGAAATGCCCCATCTATCGCTGACCACCAGTAACAGAAAGAAGCTCTAGGTGCACCAGCCATTCAAGCCCTCAGAGGGAAGGGTTCTGATAGATATTATAGGCATGGATCTGAGTTTGGAGGTGACCCCCTGAAATTTCCATGTTCTTGTGTCCCAGGACAAAGGATTGGACCAGAGGCATATGCTTAGAAATAGAAATAGTGACAGTTTATTAAGAAAGGGTGTAGGGGACTGGAGAGATGGCTCAGTGGTTAAGAGCACTGGCTGCTCTTGCAGAGGACCCTTTACTCAAAAGTGCTACTGGACTAGGAGACTCACGACCTTTTTTGGGCCATTTACATGGCACCTGCCTCTCCTGTGTTTGTGCAGCTCAGGCTTTTCTCGCGCATGCTCTGTGTGTGAAGCCAAGGTGGGAAGGCTTCCTAGCCTTTCTCTGTCAACGGACTTCTTTCACGTTAACCTTGGTGTCTGTTTTCTCAGGCCTCTACTCTTCTGTCACACAGAGGTGCTGTGGGATCCACAGTGTCACCCTTTCCTGGCTTCACTATGACGTTGTGGCCTGTCACCCTTCATCTTTAAGTAGGTAGGGGCCTCTCTTCCCCCTGTGCACTGACTGGCTTCCTCCTGTGGAATCTCTGCCTCTAATGGGGTCTCAATACCCACTTCCCTCTTTCCCACCTTCAACCTGGGAACACTGACTTGGTGCCAACAAAACCACCTCTGGGCCTCTCCCAGAAGTTTGTCTATTCTCAAATTTGGGCTTCACTTAGCTTCCTTTCAAGCATCTCTTCCGTTCTACCTCATAATAACAATCAAGTCACCAATCCCTTATCACACCAATAAAAGTCTCATGGTGAAGTTGACCCAATTTTCCTCATAGACCTCCATGTCTGCTCAGCTTCGCCTTACCTGTTCCCACTCTTCTTATTCACGGGCCTTGGCTCCGCAAGCAGCACAGATGCACTTGTCATGCACGCTACTGTTGGTCTGTGATCTCTAGTTCTCTGCTCTTCAGCCTTAGGGACCATGACGGTTAATTTCGATTGTCAACTAAATCTAGTTGATTTGGAATCAACTAAGAGACGCACACACTTCTGGGAGAGTCTGTGAGGGCATTTCTAAGAAGGATAAACTGAGTGGAAAAGACCCTCCTCAGAGTGGGTGGAACCTTCCGGAAGCAGCCCAGATTTGAAGAGGTCTGAGGTGAGGGAAAGTTGGTGCTGGAGTGCCTTGCCCATGCTTCTTGCTGGCGAGTGCATCTATCCCACCGTCAGCGTCTGTCAGTGGCATCAAAACCCAGTTTCTTTGACTTTCCAGCGTGGACTCTCAAGGAAGCCTCCAGGCCTTCGGTGCTAGATTGGGGCTGCCAAGGTACCCAGCCTTGTGGACTGAGCAGCTCCTGGATTCTCAGCCTTTCCTGGACACAGACAGCCATTGTTGGACTAAACAGCCCCTACTGGTAGACAATCTAATTCACCTCCTTTTATAATACATATTCATCCTGTCAGTTCTGTCTCTCTAGAGAATACTGTCTAATATAGAGACTCAAATAACTAAGTACTGTGTCCCACTTGTAATCCCTGATCTGGCAGAAATGAAGACATTGTGGAAGGACATTTGTGTTTATCAATCTATCAGACTATTAAAACAGTGGACCCAAGAAATGGGAATTTCCCTAGAAATCTTACGGTGAGGGAAGGAAAGGGGGAGCTTCGTTAGGCCAGAGAGGGAACTTGTTTCCCAGAAAGATTTCACACAGCTCTAACTTGTCAGATCACCTTACAGGATGAGACTGAAGACCAGGTGATGATGGGTCAGTGGTGGGCAGAGGGCAGGACCTCACTTTGACCAGGGCGGCTCAGAAGGGCACATCCCCGGCTTGGCTCTTTATTTAAACTTTAATCTCACTCCAAGACCCTGGAGAGAGTCTTTGGGAAGTCACTGGGTCTCTTGTTTCTCTTTCCAATGTGGCCACATTGAATACACCCCCCCCCCCCACTATTAATGTGGCTCTCTTAATTGCTTGTTGAGGACAGGTAGATGAACCAGGTTTGGGGCACAGGCTGTGATCCCCAGTTTTGTATCACACCCAGTGTTTTCACAGTTGTGGACAGTGCTGGTGCTATCTCTCTGGAGAGTCTCCAGTTTCTACCCAACTTCCAACCCAAGGCTTCTAGGCATACTTCCCCCCTGGATTTTCCATAGAGCTTGGTCCTGTGGGATTTTGGAAGGAAGGCTGTAAGGAAAGGATGTATTGGTCAGACATGAAATCTCTCTTAAAGTAGGGAGTATGTCCAATATTTGCAAAAAGTGTTAATAAAATAATTAAAACTGCCAGGCAAGGTGGTACAAGTCTTTCATCCCAGCACTCCCCGGGGAGGCAGAAGCAGGTGGATCTCTGTGAGTTAGAGGCCAGACTGGTGAGACTTTGTCCCAGTGAGACTTTGTCTCAAAAAAAAAAAAAAAGAAAAGTTAAAATACTGCCAGTTCTACGGAGTCTTTAGTCCTGTGAGTGACACTGCTTCCCTCATGACCTGGGAAACTTCTAGATATTCCTTGGCAAGGAGTTTTGGAGGGGTAGAGGAAACACTGGACCCAGCCAGTCCTCCAGATCATTCCATGAGCACTGTGGGGGAAGGGCTTTCCAGAGCCAAGCTTTCCTTTCTTCAGTTCCTAATCCAGCTCCAGGGGATCTTGTATTTCACAAGGCCTCCCTCAAGCTGGCTTGGTTTCTTCTGCCTCCTTTAAATTTGCATATGCAAAAAGCCCATCCCAGACTATTCTCACAGGCAAGCATTTTCAAAGACTGCCTGAGAGAGAAAGAACACCCCCCTCAGGCCTTTAAAAAAAAAAAAAAAAACACTCTTAGGTGTTTAAAAAAATAGTGGGTAGGAATCATAAATAACTTTGAGAAAGCTACCTTCTTCTAACAGGTCTGAACAGTTTGTCCAGTCACTGTATGTCAAAGAATTTATGTATGAACAAGCATTTCCTGGAAATACTTTAACCAATGGTATCATCTCTGGTAGCCTAAGTGATAAAGGAAGAGATGAGACATATGGGAAGTGTTTTTTTCTGGAATGTATTTGTACCTTGAGAGTGGATGCTTGCCTTTCATGAATCACGCTGTTTCTAGTCAGTTTATATTCCTGCCTTGTCCCTCTTGCCTGGTTCTTCCAAACTCAACTACTAGCTATGATTTTCCTTGCCCATGTGTTCCCAAACCCTCATACTCAGATGGACAGGAGACCCTGCCCAGATAGGGGAAAAGTCAAGAACTCAAGAGTTGAGGGACCTGTGTGACTTTCTCTCTTAACTACCCCTCTGTGTGTCCCTGTCTGCAGTTTCTCTAGTGACTTCTGCAGAGTAGGTTTTACTATCCTTCGTCTCTACAAATTAACACAGAAATTCTGCTGACGAGCCTTACCCTTTCCAAGGTTTAAATCCCGGGGCCCTTGAGCTGTGACAATTTAAATGAGCAAGATTTCAAAAAACTGATGAGTGAGATTTTAAATGTCTCACAGAAGCACACTGGAAAATCCTCCTGAAAGACTTCTGTAGGACAAAGTAGTTGGTGAGCAGAGGTCTGTGTGGACCAGTGTGTGTGTGAGGTGGTGGAGGGGGAGGGGGAGGTGGGTGAAGAGTAATTATAAACCATCAGTTGTGGAAAGAACTCTTATTGTGTGGCACTTAATCTTGATCGCCAAATTGACAGGACTTGGACTCGCCATAGAAACAAACCTCTAGGTATGTTTGTGGGGGATTTTATAGACTAGGTTAACTGAGGTGAGGAGATCTACTCTAAATGTGGGTGGCACCATCCCATAGGGTGGGGTCCCAGACTGAATAAAAAGGACACAGTGAGCTGAGTACCAGCATTCATGTCTCTCTGCTTCCTGTGTAGAGATACAACATGATCGGCTGCTTGATGCTCCTGACACCATGACTTCCCCGGCATGTTGGGCTATAAACTCAAGCCATGAGCCAAAATAAAATTTTCCTTCCTGGAGTTGTTTCTGTCAGGTATTTCATCACAGCAATGGCAAAAGTAATACAGGAAGCAATCCTCTGAAAGCACGTTAGAGAGCTGGAGGAAGCAGAGAGGGATTTGTCCCTTTTTGCTGTTTTACTGGCAACTTTTGATGACTCCGTCTAAATAACAGACCAGAAGCAAAGCTGGGGAAATGTTTTTAAATTATTTATTTAATAACCATATAATTAGAAGAAGCATTTCATTACAACAGCATTGACATATTCAATAACAATTTCCAGAGCTAAGATGCATCTCTTTCAAAATTGGCTGTAAATTTTTAGGTTTACAGTTGAATTAATACAGTTATACAATATTGTACTCGATATAAACCCTATAAGACATAAAAATGAATGAGGTTTTAAACTTTAAAAACGATCTCAATTTCATTATTAAAATACAGTTTCATACAGAAAAATTCATTTTTAATACAATTGACACTAAGATGCATGTGTGTTTCTAATCTCTATATATCTGATTATTACTAGTCACTGTCAGTTACTTTCTGAGCTCCTTGGCATCTGAGCATGGATATAAAGTCATCAGGTAGATTTCAATGGTAATGTTTTTCACATCTACTAATTATTAATGAGCAAATTTTTATGCTTTGAAGAATTCTTTTTTTTCTTTATTTATTTATACACCCACTTCCCAGGTAGCACCCTCCCATAGGCACCCTCCCCCCAATAGAGCCCTTATACTCTTGATATCCCTGCTACTGTCTGCTGTGTTGTTGGCATCCCTAGCCATTCCCCACTACTTGCCCTTCTGGTGAATCTAGTCAGCCTATTCAGAGGTCTTTGTTTTAGGAAGGTCACCTGTTCCTCATCTACTGGAAATCAGTTGTCAATATTCCTTTAGATAGGATTGGGATCTGCTGTTCATTTTCCCAGATCTATGCTGGGAGTCCCTTTGGCCACCCTGGCCAACAACTCAAAAGAAGGTATTGCCTATCTGGCATTGTTGCTTCTTATGTAGCCTTTAGCTATACATATGGACTCTTAAGAAGTTATGTTGGCCCATTTAATCTTTGGTTATACTTTCCTTTTGGGTGTTTAAGGCCATACAGTTAGACCAGATGAACCAATTTATTTTTACTCTTAAGGTCGTCAGAGGATCTGTTCCTCAAGGGTCACATGGGCTTGGGAGGAGCCCCTGGCTCCTTTCTTTCACCAGTTCTGCCTATGTGAAAATAAGTCAAAGGTCCTGCTCAACCATGGCTGGCTTAGCTTGGAAGCATGAATGAGATGTTTCCTCTGTGTTGACCCTCCTCTTTGTAGACTGGACACTGGTTCAAGTCCATCTGGTGGGATCTCCAT
>NW_008342123.1:1227372-1228656 GCF_000622305.1 Nannospalax galili | reverse complement strand
CCACATATGAGGGAGAACATATGTCAATTTTTTTTCTGAGTCTGTGTTACTGCACTTAGTATAACAGTTATAGTTCCATCCATTTACATAAAAATTTCATGATTTCATCTTTCTTTGCTGCTGAGTAAAACTCCATCATATAAATGAACCACATTTTCATTATCCACTCATCAATTGAGGGACACTTAGGTTGCTTCCATCTCATAGCTATTGTGAAAAGAGCATCAACAAACATGGATGTACATGTGTCTCTGTAATAGGATTGGTTCTTTGGGTATATGCCAAGCAGTGGTATAACTGGGTCAAATGGTAGATTCATTTGTAGTTTTTTAAGAGCTCTCCACACTGCTTTCCATAGGGGTTGAACCAGTTTGCAGCCCCACCAGCAGTGGATGAATGTTCCCCTTTCCCCACATCCTCTCCAGCATTTGGTATCATTTGTTTTCTTGATCTTAGCCAGTCTGACTGGGGTGAGGTGAAATCTTAAAGTGGTTTTAATTTGCATTTCCCTGATTATTAGTGATGCTGAACATCTTTTAAGAGGTTTCATAGCCATCTTTACTTCTTTTGAGAACTCTCTGTTCAGCTCCTTAGTCCATCTTTTAATTGGGTTGCTTCTTGTCTTGGTTCTCTGTTTTTTGAGTTCGTTATAAATTCTGGTTTTTAAACCTCTGTCAGATGTGTCACTGGTAAGGATTTTCTCCCATTCTGTGGGTTTTCTGTTTGCTTCCTTGGTTGTCTCCTTTGATGTACAGAAGCTCTTTAGTTTAATGAGGTCCCATTTGTTAATACTTGTGCTTGTTTCCTGAGCAATTGATGTCCAGTTTAGAAAATCCTTTCCTATGCCTATATCTTGTAGGTTTTCCCCAATGTTTTCTTCTAATAGTTTCAAAGTTTCAGGTTTTACATTGAGATCTTTGAGCCATTGGCAATTGATTTTTGTGCAGGGTGAAACATAGGGGTTTAGTTTCATTCTTCTACAAGTGGAGATCCAGTTTTGCAAGCACCATTTGCTGAACATGCTGTCTTTCCTCCAGGTGATGTTCTTGGCCCCTTTGTCAAATATCAGGTCGCTGAAATTGCATGTACTCATATTTGGGTCTTCAGTTTTGTTCCATTGGCTTATGGGTCTATTTTGTGCCAGTACCATGTTGTTTTTATGACTACAGCTCTGTAATACAGCTTGAAATCTGGTATATTAATCCCCCCAATATTGCTCTTAGTGCTCAGGGTTGTTTTGGCTATCTGAGGTCTTTTGTGCTTCCATATGAATCTTAGGATAGT
>NW_008342123.1:1224102-1224661 GCF_000622305.1 Nannospalax galili | reverse complement strand
CTCTTCTGGCTTTCATAGTTTGCACTGAAAAGTCAGCTGTAATCCTGATGGGTTTTCCTTTATATGTGACCTTGTTTCTCTTTTGCAGCTTTCAGTATTGTCTCTTTGATTTTTACATTTACTGTTTTTACTATGATGTGCCATGGAGAGTTTCTTTTCTGGTCCTGTCTGTTTGGTGTTCTATATGCTTCTTGTATTTGTTTGCACATGTCTTTCTTTAATTTTGGGGAATTTTCTTCCACGATTCTGTTGAAGATCTGGTCCATGTGATTATCTTGGGATTCTACTCCTTCCTGTGCTATGATTCATAAGTTTGGTCTTTTTATGGTGTCACACAATTCCTTCATATTCCATTCTTGTGATTTATTAAATTTTTCATAATCTTTGCTTGAGTGGTCTAGTTCGTCCACTTTATCTTCCAGTCTTGATACTCTGTTTTCCATTTCATTCACCCTATTGGTGAGACTTTCTCTGGTCTGTTTTAATTAGCTTACTGAGTGCTTCACTTCCTTCTTCATTTCAGCCTGAGGATTCTTCAATATTTCCAGCCCTTTTCTGA
>NW_008342123.1:1217318-1223976 GCF_000622305.1 Nannospalax galili | reverse complement strand
CAGTTCTTTGATTTCTTTGTTTGTGTGTTCTTTAAATTCACTGAATTTTTTTTTATCATGTTTATAATTGTTCTTTTGAGTTCCATGTCCTGCATTATTTCTACAGGGCTCTCATTGTACTCCTCTAGAATACTACTGGTATTTGGTATGGATATGTTATTTTGATTTTTCATGTTATTATTTTTTCTCTGTGATTTTGACATATGAATTTCTTTTGTAGTTTCTGATTCTTGTGTGAGACTCAGGCTTTCAAGTTTAGGTGTGTTTCTTTTTGTGAACTTTATGTGTCTTTGTGGTTTACTTTTTGAGCATGAAAAGCTGGTTTGTCTAAGCTTCCGGTTCTCTCTTTTGATTTTATATTGGAGTGGCCGAATTGCTTTTGTCTTCAGGAGTTCCCACAGCGGCCCAGTTCAGGTGAGGGTCACATGTTTTCAGGCTTTCTCCTAAGGTCTGGATCCCTCCAGGAACGATTTTGGCCTCAGGAATTTGGGGGTTGGACTGGCCTTGAAGCCTGGCTCAGGAAAGATGCTGTCTAGGGCAGCTGGTGGCTGTGTCACCAAGCGATGCAAAGGCAGATGGCGTGGGAAGAGGCCCCAAGGCCTCCTGGGGACTGCACTGAGGAGCTAGGTTGGTCCTGGAGAGAGGCCTGTGGTGGGTCCTGCAGGCCCAGGGAAGCAGAGGGAGGTGAGGGTGGGGCCAGGCCCAGAGGCAGAGCTCCTGGGGCCCAGAGAAGGTACTATGTTGATACCAGAGAGAGGCCTGCAGCGGGTCCTCAGCTGGGGAAATTTTAAGCATTTCATTTTGAGATTATACAGAGTAGAGCACTTTTCCTATTTCCCTCACTCAGAACAACTAAATGCCCTAGATACTACAGATAAAACAAACATAAAAACCTCTTGGGGACTAGGAAGATGGTTTGGCCAGTAATGTGGCTGCTACAGGCGCACGAGGACCTGAGTTCAGATCCTTGCATTCGTGTAAAAGCTGGGTGTTGTGGCAGGCACCTATAACCCTGGCACCGGGGGGGGGGGGGGGGGAGAGAAAAAGGTGGAGTTCACTGGCCAGCCAGCATAAAGAATGGCTGCATTCCAGGTTCAAAGAGACTCTCAAAAACAAGGTCAAGGACTGGAGAGATGACTCAGCAATTAAGAGCATTTGCTGCTCTTGTAGGGGACCCCGTTTAGTTCCCAGCATCCACATCAGGTGTCAGGTGGTTCACAATGGCCCAGAACTCCAGCTCCAGGGGATCCAACACCCTCTTCTAGCTTCCACAGGCATCTGCATACATGTGGAACACACACACACACACACAGATATACACATACACATAAATAAAAATAAATTTTGTAAAATATTTTTGACATATGTTTTTATGTGTATGAGTGTTTTTCCTGCATATATGTAAGTGTACCTATGTATTCAATGCCCACAGAGGCCAGAAGAGGGTGGCAGATACCCCCTGGAACAGGAGTTAGAGATGGTTGTTAGTTGCTGTTTGGGTGCTGGGAACCAAACCTGGGTCTTCTGCAAGAGTATCCAGTGTTTTAACTACTGAGTCATCTCTCCAGACCCTGAAATCTTTAAAAATTTTTATAAAAATTTAACAATGAAGTGAAGAGTCAGGCGTGGTGGGGCACACCTTTAGTCCCAGCCCTCGGGAGATAGAGGCAGGCAGATCTCTGTGAGATCTAGGCCAGCCTGGTCCACATAGTGACTTCCAGGCAGGCTGGGACTAGGGAGACCCTGTCCAAAAACGTGGAAATCGATTGAGGAAGATACCTGACATCAACCTCTGGCCTCTATGTGCACACACATGCATGTACACACCTGTACACACAAGTGCACACAGCCCCAGTTTCACATATATTACACTACCTAAATAGATCAAACCACCCCATCACACACACACACACACACACACACACACACACACACACACACTTCTGAAAGAAGATGAGAAGGCAGGCTGGGAGAAAACTCAGCACTGAGGGACTGAGAAGGAGGAGGAGGGTCACAGGCTCTTCTTTGGGCTTCCTGTGTCCCCAACACATGCTGGAACTAGCAAGCTACAGGGAAGGGGCAGCAAGCACACGTGAAGAGAGGGCCCACCTCAATGTTTGCTCTCTAGCCAGGCGACTAGGAAAGGGACAGCTCAGTGAGACAGAAAACCATAGCGAATAAGTGTCCAACTCCAGCCAGACACAGCAGGAAGATGGCAGTCCCACAGGGAGCAAGTAGGGGATTGAGGTGCTGTCCCTGTCTCGAAGTAACAGCGAGCCTCAGTGTGCACAATAAGGTGATCCTGACTCAAATCTGTGTGCATGTGTGTATATGTGTCTGTATGTATATATATGTGTGTATGTGTGTGCATATATATGTGTATGTGTGTTTGTGTGTATGTCTGTGTATGTGTGTATGTGTTGTGTGAATGCATATGTGTGTATGTGTCTGCATATGTATCTATATGTTTGTATGTATATATGTGTGTATATGCACGTTTGTATATGTATGTGTGTATGCACATTTGTGTATGTATGTGGTGCATATATGTGTGTATGTGTGTTTGTGTGTATGTCTGTGTATGTGTGTATATATGTGTTGTGTGAATGCATATGTGTGTGTGCATATGTGTATGTGTATACATATATGTATGTGTTTATGTGAGTGTATATGTGTGTGAATGTATATGTATGTGTACATGTGTGTATATATTAGTATTTATGTGTTTGTGTGCGTAGGTGTATGTATGTGTGTATATGTTTGTGTATGTGGGAGTGTGTTTGTATATGTATGCATGTCTGTCTGTCTATACATATGCTATTGTGTATATGTATTTGTGTGTATGCATGTGTATATATGTATGCATGTATATGTATCTGTATTTGTGTGTATGTGTATATATGTGTGTATGTTTGCATATATATGTGTGAGTATATGCATGTGTGCATGTGTATATGTGTGTTTGCATGTGTGTATGAATGTGTATGTATTGGTAAGTCCAAGCCTCCTCCTCCTCCCTTATAATACTTGCTATAACACAGTTTGATTTGTCCTTGATGCATATACAGGGAAAAGTCAAAGCAATTGTACTACATACAAGAAAGAGATGAGGAACAAAGGAGGGAACATTTCTGTATTTCACTCAAACTGGTAAAATGGTGACCTCAAAAGATGACAGTGTTATGTTTAGTTAGTACCAAGAAATTTCTACAAGAATCATTTAAAAGCATTATAAATAAAGAAAATGGAGTTCTAAAAAAATTAAATAACTTTCAGGAAGCCAGGAAAAGAAAATGGAGAAGCAAAAAGCAGGGCACAGACAAACTGAATAAAATGGCAAGTTTAAGCCCTGAGGTATCAGTAATTGTACTGAAATACATGGTCTAGATATGTTGAGTAAAAGACTGATTGTAGCTGAGAAATGGTTCAGTGGGTAAGAGCACTTGCTAAGTAAGCGTGAAGACCTGAATTTGGATCCCAGCACCCGTGTGAAAGGCTGGGCCTGAACACGTGCACCTGGAACTCCAGCACTGTGGGGGCAGATACAGGAGGCCTGCCTGGACTTGCTGGCTGCCAGCCCAGCTCCAATTCAGTGAGAGACCCTGTTGCAAGGGAATAAGGCAGAGGATGGCAGAGCAGGACAGCAGCATCCTCCGCTGGCCATGTGCATGTGCCCTGGCGTTCTCACCTGCACACAAGTGTACACACACACACACACACACACACAGGGCCAGTGAGAATGATCAGTAGGTAGGTGCACTTGCAGCCAAGGCTCCCCAGCTTCCCCAATATGAAATAGGCAATTTGAGTAGTCCTATAATCATAAAGAAATGGAATTCATAAGTTAAAACTCCTGACAAAGAATTTTCTAGACCCAGATGGTTTTGCTGGCAAATTCTACCACATGAATAAAGAATGCTGGTTCTAGTTTCTTCTAGACTGTGTTAGGGGAGGAAACATTTATCTGATGACCTGGTTTGAGCCCCAAAACCCACATGGTGGAAGGAGAGAACCAACTCTCACATGTTACCCTCTGATCTCCAATATGCTGTGGCACACACAGAGAAATAAATAATTATAAGAAAAAAATTTAATTAAAAATAAATAAGATTAATTGGCCAAGTGGGTAAAAAATATGAATACTCAGCTACTGATGTCACTAAGAAACTATCTCAAATATAACAATAAAGGTAGATTTGAAGCAAAGGGTTGAAAAGGGAGACCATGCATATGTTAATTAAATAAGTATATTGAGATATATTAATTATGGGGCTGGAGAGATGGCTCAGTGGTTAAGAGCACTGACTGCTCTTGCAGAGGACCTGGGTTCAATTCCCAGCACCCACATGGTGGCTATGAACCGTCTTTAGCTCCAGTTCCAGGGGAATCCGAAGCCCTCTTCTGACCTGCACTCATGTACATGCAGGTAATACACTCATACACATAAAGTAAAAATAATAAAGTATTAAAAATGATATATTAGTTATAGAGAAAGATTTCAGAGCAAAGAAAATCACCAGGAATAGAAAGGGCCATTCAGTGATGGTGAACAGCCACTCTATCAGGAAGATGTTGTGACTTTGAATGTGTGTGCCCCAAAAAGCAAAACCAGCTGAAAGCTAAGTAAAACCTGATAGAGTTGACAGGAGAAACAGAAATTCATTTTCTTTTAAAAATATTTTAATTATTATTTTTATTTTTAATGTGTATGATTGTGTCGCCTGCATATATGTGAATGCACCCATGTCGTGCAATGCCATGGAGGTCAGAAGAGGGCATCAGATTCCCCTGGAACTGGAGTTAAGGACAGTTCATAGCCTCCATGTGGGTGCTGGGACTCGCACCCGGGTCCTCTGTAAGAGCAGTCAGTGCTCTTAACCACTGAGCCATCTCTCCAGCCCCAAGAAATTCATTTTCATACTTAGAGACTTAAGATTCCATCTTCCAACAACTCCCAGGATAGCCAGACTCAAGTAGGTATGAACAAAGTCTGTATATCAGGCTCTAATGCATGTATGTGTGCGTGTGCGCACATGCATGTGTGTGTATGTTATTCTCCCCAACAAGAAGAGAATATATTCTTATGTACTCATGGAACATGTTTCAAGATAGATCTCACCTTACATACAGAAGCAACTGCAACAAATTTAAAGAGCTGAGATCACAGAGTGAATTATTTGATAACAGTGAAGTTTAGCAAGACATCAAAAACAAATTCTAAAACAAAAATCCCCAAATGCTTAGACCTCAAACAACACACTGCTAAAGAATCAAAGAGGAAGTCTCGAGGCAAATTTAAAAACACCAAGCCAGCCTCACAAAAAAATTATAGAACTTAAAATTACAGTTGAAAAGAGGAAAAGTCTCAAGTCAATAATCTAAGTTCCTGTCTCAAGACTTGAGGAAAAAATGGACAGAAAGTGGAAGGAAAGGGCACTAAGTGCAGAGATCAATGCAATTGAAACCAGAAAAACAATAGGGAAAGTCCAATAAAACAAATGCTGTTTTTCAAATGAGATGAATAGAATTGGTGAGCTTCTGGCAAGGGTAACAAAGAAGAAGGAAGGGAGGAAGGAAATGAGCTGACATCAGGGATGAGCTAGCAGGTGTGAGACCCTGCGGACAGCCACGGGATAAACAGAGCAGCATGAACCAATCTACACACATGAATTTGACCACTTTGATGAAATACATCAATTCCTTGCCAAGCAAGCACAGCTTCCCCAATATGAAATAGGTAATTTGAATAGTCCTATAATCATAAAGAAATGGAATTCATAAGTTAAAACTCCTGACAAAGAATTTTCTAGACCCAGATGGTTTTGCTGGCAAATTCTACCACATGAATAAAGAATGCTGGTTCTAGTTTCTTCCAGACTGTGTCAGGGGAGGAAACATTTACCTGGTCAATTAACAAGCTAATACTATTAAAACCTCACAAAGACAGTATAAAAAAATAGGACTGAAGACCAGAATCCCTCCTGGATATAGATATAAAACTTTTTAACAAATTATCAGCAAATAGAATTCAGTCATAAAAATCCAACCTCAAAAGGTCACATATTATATGTTTCCGTTTCTATAACATTTTCAGAATGGAAAAATTATAGAGATACAGAACAAATTAGTGGTTGCCAGAGGTGAGGGACATGGTAATGATGGTGGTGGAAAAGAGGTGGGAGAACTTTGCTGGGTGAAATAGCTCCGTGTCTTAACTGAAGTGCTCATCAATCCATATGATACATGGCATAAAACTATGGCTATGGTGTGTCAATATATTTCCTGGTTTTTATATTGTATTATGGTTATGGAAGATGAGGCCCGTCACAGAAACTGGGGGAAGGGCACATGATAGATTGTATGGGTCTTTGCAACTTCCTGTGCATCTATTTTAAAAGAAAGAGTTTAAAAAAAATCATTTGATCCAGGGGATGAAGCGATGACTCAGTCAGTTAAGTACTTGCTGCACAAGCCTGAGGATCTGAGTTTGGGTCCTCAACATCCATGTAAAAAGTCATGAGTAGTGGTAAACATCTGTAATTCCAGCTTTGAGGCGGTCGAGATGGAGATTTCTGGGCTTACTGGCCAGTCAGCATAGCCAATCTGTGAGCTCCAGGTTCACTGAGAGATCCTGTCTAAAAAATTAGGTGCTGGGGCT
>NW_008342123.1:1200400-1216905 GCF_000622305.1 Nannospalax galili | reverse complement strand
GCTGGGGCTGGAGAGATGGCTCAGTGGTTAAGAGCACTGGCTGTTTTTGCAGAGGACCCATGTTCAATTCTCTGTACCCACAGGATGGCTAACAGCCATCTGTAACTCCAGTTTCATGGGATCCAACACCCTCTTCTGACCTCTGAAGGCATTGCATGACAGGAGAGCACTTACAGACAAGCAAGCAATACACTCATACACATAGAATAAAATGAAATTAATAAATAAAATACAAAAAATAAGGTGGAGCGGGATAGAGGAAGACACGTTGACTTCTGATCTCCACATGCACTCACACGTGTGTACACAAGAACATGTAATCACTAGATCCATATCTCAGCTAACATATGTGATGCCCTGGCCATATCCCCATGTCCACCCCAATGCCAGTTCAATGTCCTAGGATCAGGGGTCGTGTCTCACCAAATGCTTACTCAAAAAGACTCAACATGACCATGTGCGTGTAAGGTCAGAGATGGCTGCACAGTGCTGCACACGTGTACACATTTTCAAGTTGTTGTTAGAAGCTGCAGCTGTTCCCCCAGTTAATAAATCAGAACTCACCACCAAGGTACCATTCATGGGCTCTTTGCTTTTAAACTCAGTCTTCTTCCCTTCTGTTTCCTCTGGTTCATCACCACTGGCTGAGCTGCACCCAGAAGAGAAATGGAGAAGATTGGCTCCGTTTGCTTAGGGTGGATGAATCTAGTCTCTTCTGTTTACATTTGTGGTCTCAAGCCAGAGTTCCTGTGACGGGGTTTGGAGTCCACAGCTGTGAACTTGGAAAGTGGCAAAAAGCCAGCGTTGCTGAATGGAGAGTGGATACAGGAACCCGGTGTGCCCAAGCTGGAGAGTGGAGGTGGGGCTGGTGCAGACAGGAGACTCGGATACAGCAGGTGGGGATCAGAATGCAATTACTTCCAGGATACATCTCTCTACAAGAGGCCCAAATGGTTCTAGGAACAGTGAAAGTAGCAGGTTCCTGTGAGGCAATCTCCTCCACAGTCATCCCGTGAAATATTTACAGGGATGCAGCATTCTGCAGCCCAGCGGGGAGCTTGCCACAGGCAACTACCTCATTGGAGTTTCCCCCAACTCATGCGCACTAAGTCATCGGGACTGAGCTTACAATGGTGCTGCGTTTTGGTCACACAAGGGAAGTGTTCCTGAAGTATTGGTACAGGGTAGACAAAGACTCCCATCTGCCTCAAACACCGCATCCACTCTGACCAGCCTGAGTTCTATAAAAGGGAAGCGTTCACGCTGGGTTCAGAAAGGCTGACCCAGGGAACTTCCATTCCACTGAAAGCTGATTCACTCCCAGCACCACAGCTGACCAAGATGCTGAACCATTCTTTTACATGTGTATTTCCGCTAAAATTTGTTCTTAGAAGTTAGGCTAATTATACAGCAGGGTATGTCTTTGATATCCTAATTCACTTCTGAGATCTTTTTTCCTGTTTTACCTCAAAGCCTGTCTCTTCCTGGGAGCCCAGCTGTCAGTCACTCTTAGCTCTCAGAAGGGATGCTACATTCCTCTGTGTGGGGAACATATGATCCGCCTTATTATACAATCTAGAGTCAGCTCAGTGACCAGAGTCAAAGCCCTTCACCTCCTCACCTCAATAAAAATGTAAGACTTAACTTGCAGGTACCAGTCTCTGCCTAAGCCCAGGAAATGAGAGATGACACTTATACCAGCACCCAGAGCTCCAACAACAGTGAGCCAGCATTGTGGCGGGATACAGAAACCACTAAACATCTTAAGCCAGTCTGAGGCAGTCATGTCTGAAGACTCAGTAATAAGACTCCAAGTCTCAAGAATAAGGTTTAACAAAAGTTATAGCAGGTTACCAAATAATGTCTAGACTGTATCTCGGAAGGATCAGTTACTCCTGATCTTTTCTTTTACAGTTATTTTCAGTCTACGTGCATGTATCTGATCTTAAAAGTCTGGGCAAATTACTGAGCAAAAAATTCATGGTATTTGTACCTGATCCATACTTCAAAGTCTGTGCAGTCTTCTCATACACACTACAATTCGGGGTTCCTCAGGGAGGTTCAGGAATTAGGGAGAATGATTGGAACAAGGAACCTGTGGCAGGCAGTTGTTAACTTGACACTCCTGGGAAGAGGGATCCTCAACTGGGGAATTTCCTTTATTGGATTGCCCTGTGGGTACATCTGTGAGGTACTTTGTAGATTGTTGAATGATGTGGGAGGGCTCAGCCCACTGTGGGTGGTAACCACCCTTGGACAGGTGATCCTGGATTGTATGCCTGAGCACAGGCTCCAGCAAGCCAATAAGCAGCATTCCTCCATGGTCTGTGCTTCAATTCCTGCCTCCAGGTTCCTGCCTTGAGCTTTTGCCTAGATTTCCCTCAGTGGTGGATTTTAATTTGGAAGTTGTAAGCTGAAATAAACCCTTTCCTCACCCAAGATGCTTTTGGTCAGTGTTTTATCACAGGAGCAGAAGCGCAAACTAAAACGCACCTTTGTAGAACACAGGCTTCAGTGTGTTAGGGAAAGCATAGCTCTTCTCAGGCTGGGAAGGTAACTCTGCTGGTAAAGTACTGGTTTGGTAATCATGAGTAACTGAGTTCCATCCTCTGAACCCACTTTTAAAAAGTCAGCCATGTTTGTAATCCCAGAGCTGGGGAAGCAGAGACAGGTGGGCCCCTGGGGTTTACTGGCCAGCTAGCCTAGCCTAATTCGACAGCTTCAGGTGGGAGACTCTGTCTCACAAAAACAAGGTGGGAAGGGGCTGGGAGATGGCTCAGTGGGTAAAGTGCTTGCTGTGTAAGAGGACCTGAGTTCAAATCTCCAGAACCCATGTCAGGCTGGGCATAGTAGGGTGTGTCTGTAATGCCTGTGCAATTGGAGGCAGGCAGCTACACACAGCACAGAGGCAAACAAGGAGACCCTGCTTCAAACAAGGTAGAAGGTGAGAACTGACACTTGGGGTGGTCCTCTAACGTCTGTATGGACCCCCACATATCTCTCTCTCTCTCTCTCTCTCTCTCTCTCCACACACACACACACACACACGCACACACACACACACAAACAAGGTGGATGGTGCCTGAGGTGTGACAACTGAGGTAGCCTTCTAGCCTACACACACATACACATACACACACACATGCACCTGTGCGTAGTACATACACATACACACATAAGCCCTTATCCATCTGCAAAGTACACTTTATATATTTCTGGAGCAGGTATGCCACAATGCTGAACCATGAACCATCCATACTGATTCTGAGATTTAAAAGTTGTATTTGTATATAGTTCATTTAATTAGAGTCCCAGAACTTACTTATAAATAGATCTATACCCTATATTTCTTTCCAATAATACATGTTACTAAATAAACTGAATTCACCAGTAAGACTTTCTAATAATGTATGCCCAGTAATTTGTGTCCTAAAAATACCTATACTTTTTTTTGTAGTTTTAGACTCAAAAGAAATGAGAGAGAGACAGAGACAGAGACAGAGACAGACAGACAGACAGAGAGAGAGAGAGAGAGAGAGAGAGAGAGAGAGAGAGAAAGCTGCTTAAGCTCAAAGCCTGAAGCCTGGTGGGCAGAAATAAACTTGAGTGAAATAGCTCCGGGTGATTGCTTAGGGTCCCTGCCAGTTCCCACTTAATCTCGGGGAATACAAGGACAGAGCTCTTGTGTTTATTTCTTGGTTGTCTTCAGAATCATTATTTAAGTCAGGAGGTTGAGAGGCATGGGGGAGGGAGAGGAAGAAAATAAAATTCTACATTTTCCTTGTTATCTTTTGAGCAGGAAAAAAAAATCTGCAATAACTCTTCCGGTCCCAGTTCAGATTTGATTGCGTGTCCAGGAAGGTATCATTTCATTAAAAGCATACCAATTATACTTTAGGTGCAATGGGACAGCCATATCAGAATCCGACTTGAAATACTTCCTTTGGAAGAGATAAATGTGTGATTAAGAAGTTAAGGCTTTGAATGGGTAATTCGCTATTAAAAGAACCAGTGTGTGTGAACAACCTCCCTAGCGAGATCTGTTTCCCACCGCAGAGGAAACTCAGATTCAGTTTCTTTTCTGTAGGTGGAAAATCCCTGCCAGTGCTTAAGCAAAAATAAAACATGTTCTTGTCTGCCCCTTTAAAAAAGTAATTTTTTATGTGTGTGTGTGCATGTGTGGTGTATGTATGCATGTGTGTTTATGTGTACTCACCCTTGTATCTGCCTATGGAGATCAGATGTCAATGCTGGGTGTCATACTTATGGGTTTGTGCATGTGTCAGTGTGTGCGTATGTGCTATGTGTGCATGAATGCCCACAGAATCCAGAAAAGGACACTGAATCCCCTGGAACTTGAGTTAGCAGTGATTGTCAGTTGCCCCATGTGCGTGATGGGAACTGATCTCAGATCCTCTGCAAGAGCAGCACACACACTGTTAAGCCCTGAGCCATCTCTCCAGTCCTCCTCCTTACTGTTTTAGACAGGGCTTCTCCCCGAACCTGGAGCTTGCAGTTTTATTTAGACTGGCTGGCCAAAGAGCCCCTAGGATCTACCTGTCTTCACATCCCAACGGTGAGGCTAGAGTCACGGGTTGCAGTGCTTGGCTTTTGTGTGGGTGCTGGAGATCCGAACTCAGGTCTTCATGCAAGTGCTTTACACACTGAGCCATCTCCCCCAGCCCTGCCATCCCCCTTACTATGAACGCAACTCTGCTTTTGCTACGCTGCAACCTCCCTTTCCTGAATCAATTGTATACTCAAATTTTAAAGTACCTGCAGTGGTTCCTCCTTCCTTGAGGCGTAGTGTTGCATTGTGTGGATGTACTGTCATGTCATCCGTCCCCTGAAGGTGCCATTGTATCTTCCACTTTTGCCACTGTAAACAATGCTGTGATTGATAATCCATCATTTGAGAATTCGTGTATTTCAGATAAATGCTCAGAAGTGGAACTCCATTTGTTTACTTGTATTTTATGGAGACATTGCCAGCTGGCCCTCAGCCTTGTGTGCCTTGAGACTGAAGTTTCCATCCTTGCTAATTCTCGGCAGTCCACCGTTGACCCCAAAACCCAGTTCTCACTTCAAAGGAAATAAGAGATAGTTTATTTGGGAGTCAAATATGAGTGATCACAGCCTGGGAGCACAGATTCGGGTGACTCCAAATACCATGTCCAATGTGGTAACAGGTCCATGAAGTTTTCATAGTAACAGAACAAAGAAAGTCATAGATCAAGGTACTTTAAAAATATACCATGGCACACACCTTTAATCCCAGCACTCAGAAGGCAGAGGCAGGGCCAGCCTGATCTACATACTGAGTTTCAGGCCAGCTGGGGCTACAGGAAGATCCTGTCTCAAAAAGACACACACACACACACACACACACACACACACATACACACACACACACACACACACACACATATATACACAGTGGTAGGGCCAGTGACATGGCTCAGTGGGTAAAAGGCACTTGTTACCAAGCCTGATGGTATGAGTTCAATTCCCAGAACCCACATGACATGGTGGAAAGAGAGAAGCAATTCCTACAAGTTGCCCTCTGACCTCTGTATATATACACATAATAACATAATAAAAATTTAATGTACTTGTGCAACTATGAGAGCATGGGAGCCTCTGCTGTTGGCTTCAGATGTGATCTGACATTCTTAGCCTTTGAGTTAGTGGATGCAAAGGGGTCTGTTTGCACATTCCAAATAGAAATTAGGATTTGCTTAATATTTCCAGAGATGTTAGGTCACTCAGAAATGGACAATAAGTTGATACTGAGGGGACTAGAGGTAGCCTGAGCTAATTTGACTCCTGACCAGCCTCATTCCAGCTCTCAAGAATCACAGAAATTTTAATCAGTTGATCAGCCTTGTAGAATGTGTAACTCAGGTGTGGCTTTTTTTTTTTTTAAACTTCATACCAGAGCACTTCATTTAGGCACATACCACCATGAGTCTGATATTCCTCCTGTCCTTGAGAGCAGCCTACAAGGATCTGAGCACAGTGTCCAGGCAGAGAGGATGGATGGAGCTCTGGATGTCTACCTTTGGAAGAGAGCTGGTGGGGCAGCAGATGACATTCTAAGGAGGCATTCTCGATGCTTCCCCAACTTGATCAAATAGCCTAAAACCCTTTGTTCAGTGACATGAGAGTCTCAGGCATTTTCTGGAAATTGATTCTGGCTGCATTGTGAAGTCCATTTGTAGCTGGCAATGGAGCTCAGTTCTCTCGCCTCGGTGGATAAACGTGTCCCCAGTGTTTTTCGGTTTGCTGGACAGAGCCAGATTGGCTGAACCCAAATAATCAATAGATGTACCCACACCAGGAGCAACCTTCATCTACATACCAGTGCTTAAAACGCCCCCAGATTTGGAACGAGGGGCACCAGTCAACAGGAGTGTGTTGAAGGCAGCAGTCATGGCGGGGTTGATGTCCCGGCCTTTCCCACTGGATCTGTTTTCTTCAGAAATGAGGATGCTGTGGCCATGATTGTAACAGTTGGGCCAGCTTATTCTTCTAGGAGAAGAGGGTTCTCTTAGTAATAGACAGATGGGAATGCCACAGCAGAGGCGAAACCACCTTTGACTCCCTCATACGAGCCCCGCACTTGGACGACACGCACTTGGCACCCTCACATTCATGAAGGCAAAGCACTCACATTAAATGAAGATACATAAAAATTTAAAAAAATATATGCCTGGGAGTGTTTGCCTGCATGTATGTATATATGTACATTACATGTGTGCCAAGTCCCATGGAGGCCCAAAGAAGGTGTTGAGTTCCTGGAGCTGGAGTTACAGGTGGTTGTTAGTGGCCATGTGGGTGTCAGAGATCGAACACCCCATCCTCTGCAAGAGCAGCCAGTGCTCTTAACCACTGAGACATCTTTCCAGCCCCAATAAAACACCTTCTAAGTCTGGGGATGTAACTCAGTTGCTGGAGTGCTTGGGTTCAGTCCCCAGCACAGCATAAATTAGGCATGGTGGTGCAGGCCTTCACCACAGTACTTGAGAGGAGGGTCAGGAGTTGAAGGTCGTCCTTGTTTACAAAATTTGAGAGCAGCCTGTGACTCAGGAGACCCAAGAGCAAATCCAAAGTAAACAACAGAAATCACATCTCCTATGTGAATATTCAGGCCATTTTTATTGTGAGAACTTTTTATTTTCTTCCTCCTCCCCATCCTCCTCCTCCTCCTCCTCCTCCTCCTCCTCCTCTCCCTCCCCCTCCTCCTTTCCTGTCCCCCTCTTCCTCCTCTTCCTCCTCTACACACTTTTCCTCCTCTTTCTTCTTTTTCATTTTTTAGTTTTTTGAGACAGGGTCTCCCTGTAGGCCCTGTTGGCCTGGAACTCACTATGTAGTAGATCAAGCTGACTTGATCTACACAGATTTCACACAGATCCACCCATTTTTGCCTTCTGACTGTTGGGATTGAAAGTGTGCACTATGCCGGGTATGGTGGTGCACACCTTTAATCCCAGCACTTGGGAGGCAGAGGCAGGTGGATCTCTGTGAGCTCAAGGCGAGCCTTGTCTACAAAGTGAGTTCCAGGACAGCTGGGGCTACAGAGAGACCCTGTCTCAAAAAGACCAAAAAAAAAAAAAAAAAAAAAGTGTGCACTATCATCCCTGGCCTGAAAACACTTAATACACAGGAGGGAAAACCAGTAAGCATTCTCAGATCAAGTACCAAACATTCGGGGTCATTGATTAAGAATCTATATATCCAGTCTTGTTGCTTCTGCCATCTGTCTTTGGATCATTTAGAAGTAAATCTCAGGTCATTGTTCATCTTGGGGAAGTTCTTATAAAATAACTAAGAGCATCCATTTCAGGACTGGGGAAATAGCTCAGTCAGCAAAATGCTTACTTTGAAGACACAGGGACCTGGGTTTGCTTCCTAGAATGCATGCAAAAAGCTGGCACGCTCCAGGGACCATCCTGTCTCTGATTCCCCAGTGCTGGGATTACAGGTGCATATCACCTGCCTGGCTTTTTAACTCAGGTCCCTGGGCCTGCACAGCAGGCACTCTTATCCACTGAGTCATCTCCAACCCAGGTTTTGATTTGAGATAGCCTATTAGTAGAGGCTGGACCCTTGGAGTCCCTGTAATGAGCATACTGGGTGTGGGAGAGGTGGGGAATAGCGGCTAGAGAGAGGACTGAAGGTAGAGATGTGAAACACACACGAGTTACAGAATGACAGGAGACAGGTTAGGTGAAGGGGAGGCTTTTCCACCTATGATTAGATAACAGAAATGTGTGTTTGGCTGAATGTCATATGAGCAGAATGAGTTGGGGCAAGTGGTCCAACCTACAGCACTAGAGGCAGAACACACTCACAGTGCTTAAGAACTCAGGAGATATTTTAGTAGAAGAGGTCTGGGCTGACGTAGCTTAATTCTACAATCAAGATACCTAGTGGAACTGAGTTCCTCCATTTTATTGCTCCTGGGAAAACACATCAAATGGAAATTAATTCGATCTGAGGCCCAAGTATTTCAAGCAATATCCTAGAATAGGATGATTCTTAGAGCTCCAACTAAGATCCATTGGAGTCACCTTCAGGAAATGAGGATATCCTGGACTCTAGGACATAACTAAGAAAAAGGAACTCAAGAGCTATTGAGCAGAACACAGCAGTCTCCAGACACTGGCTTGCACTGAAGAAAGCTTCCATTTTACACTCACAAGCTCTGAGGAACGGGAACTTAGCTGAGGGTCTGCCTAGCACAAGGGGACCCAGGCAGAAGAAAATGGGTCCTTAACATTTGGATATGGTTAGATATGTCCCCAAAATGTTCACTGAAGCTCAGTGCCAGTGTGATGCTACATGACGGTGGGAGTTTTAAGACTCTAACAGGAGGTTTGTAATTATGGGAGGGGCTGCCTTTGGAAGGGATTGAAGTAGCTCTTATTTGGGACCTTGGGTTTGTTCCTGTTAAAAGGTTGTTACAAACATGAGCAAGATTAGCCCCACCCCTCACTCTGACTACTTGCTTTCCTCGTCCTGTTGGGATACCAGGGTCAAGTAGACACCAGAACCATGCCTTTGGGTATCTAGAACTCTGAACTAAATAAACCTTTTTTCAGGACAAAGCACCCAGCTTCTGGCATTCAGTTATAGTAGCAGAAAACTGACTAATACAGTGGGAGTATCTGATTCAGAGTGTCAAAGAAAAGCAGTCTGCAAAAATATGCTTTCCTTTTCTTATAAGTAGTATATTCACTAATAACTCTAGATTGACTGTAAAAATCACTCTAATGTATATTGTAAACCCTGGAAAGGGTACAGCTGACTCAAACCTTGTTCATCTGTCACTTTCCAGAAAATGTCAGAGTCTTCATTTGTTATCATTGGAACAATTTCACCTGGGGAGGGCAACTTGGCTCAAGGATAGGCTGAAGACAGCAACTGCAATCTAGACGATAGGGAGAGCATTGTGCGTCTCCAACAGGACCATTTCCTTGAAGTACCGAGCACTACTTAACCTTAAACTAAGATGAGATGGTCAGGCAAGTATTTATTCATGGAAGAGAGACTAATGGGAACACTGGATTTCCGTCTTGCTGGCAGAGCAACAGGGTATTTCATGACCTTGACGTCACTACTGCATGAGCTCATCCTCCACCCCCCAAGCGTTGGAGAGCTAAGTGTGGGTATTTGTATAAATTAGCTATTCTTCATCTTATCTAAGTGACCTTTTTCTTTTTTTGAATTTCCATAAGCAGCAATGTAGAATCAGCCTTGAGATTTATCTGCCTTGTTCTAGAAGAAACAGCATGCCCCCTCCTCAGCACTCTCACACGGGGCTCCCCACTCAGACAGTCTGATGTTTTAGGACACGGTTTTATCTGAGTTTCTGGGATTGCTACTTGATGCCTGTCAAGTTTTTCTTGAAAATAACAGACATGGTTTTTCTGTCTTTACTATATCAAGGCTGTGTGGCATCATTAATTACTAGAAACCAGCTTCATCAAGCTGCTCTGTGTTGACAAGTACCTTAAAACTCTTCTACTGCACAACTGGATGACTTTGTAGTCACCTGAGTGAAGACAGACAAGGCTGAGCATGGTAGCTGTTGATCTGAAAGGAGGAGGGAACAGGAAGCTGTTCTGCATGCCTGTGCTCTGGGAACTGATGCAGCCACCGTGGTCAGATTCATGGTCAAGGTTGAAAAGATGCACTTAGTGTCAGTCTCATGAACGCACTGTGTGCCCTCACATAGCTCGCTAAGGAGACCTGGGAAGCAGTCCAAAGACAGAGAATGTTCCAAATCCATGTTACCAACAATATGGTGTAGTCAGGTGACAATGGGTGTGACGTCATTTCTCTCCTCTTTAGCAATTGTAGTCAGAAGCCCTTTCTACTGGGAGCACCCCAAAATTCAGACTCTTAAATGAAGTCACTGTGATTCATCAGGTAAATTCATTTGACATTGCTGAAGCTGGCTAATCTGGCTTGGGGAGATGGCTCAGTTGGTAAAGTGCTTGCCACACACTCTAATTTCATTTCCGTTGCTATGACAAATATCCCGGCAAGACACAATGCAGAGTCAAGTAAGGGTTTATTTGGATCACAATTCCACGTTGCAGTCTGTCATTTCAGGAAAGTCAAGGCAGGAACTCAAGCAGCTAGTCACATCACAATCAAAGGAGACACAAGTTCACCAGTGTTGCCTGCCTGCTTGCTGCCTTTCTTCCCTCTTTAATTCAGGGCCCAGTCTGGGGGAATGGCGCCACCCACAGTGGGTGAGGTCTGTTAGGTCAATTAATGCTCAAGATCCCTCCACCCCCGCCGCCCCCTTGCCAGACAAGCCAACATGACTTAGGTTATTCCTTGGTAAGACTCTCTTTCCAGGTGATTCTAGGTGTCAAGTTGACAGTTTAAACTAACCAGCACACCACATAAGAACGAGGATCTGGGTTTGATCCTCTGGGGCCTACATTAAAAAGAAATCCCAGGTTGGGGCTGGAGAGATGGCTCAGCAGTTAGGAGCACTGGCTGCTCTTACAGAGGACCCAGGTTCAATTCCTAGCACCCACATGGCAGCTAACAACCATCCATAACTCCAGTTTGAGGGAATCTGACCCCCTTTTCTGAGCTCTACAGGCATTTCACGACACAGGTGCACTTACATACGTATAGGTAATATACTCATACACATGAAATAAAAATAAAAACTACATAAAATATTTTTAAAAAATCCCAGGCTTTATGGCTTATGTGGGGTTTCTGGTCAGTGAGAGACCTGCATCGAAAAATAAGGTGGACCATACCTGAAGAACAACATGGTTGACTCACATGTATACACACACACACACACACACACACACACACACACACACACCACATCTGGATACCCCAGGGGCTCAAATAAGACAAGCTATTCTACTGACTGGCATAGATATTGCGATTCCCCAGAATTATTGATTGACAAGCACTCAGCGCAAGTTAACTGAATTAAAATCTGTTATGAAGCTTATGTTGAATACAATAAAATATTTCAGCATGGTGAACCTTTTTCTTTCCTCCCTGACAAGCAGCTCTTAACAATATTTAAATTTTTGAAGAACAATTTTTTAGACCAACTGAAATTTCTCAGAATCTATTGAAATTTTGTAATCAAGCTCTTTAATTTGGGGTTATTTTTAAAACTCAGTGGAGAAACTTTAAAGTATTCAATAGGGTGCCAAAAGGCTTCCACATTTAACAACAACAAAGACAGCAATGGTTTAAAATATACCTTGGAAACAGGAAGACATTGAATTCTTACCTTACAAAAGGGAAAGAGAACTGAACCCACCTGAGGGTCCACAATAGGTGCTTGTGTGGCTGTGGGGAAACTGAGTCACTCCTACAGGGGGAAGGATCAAACTGTGGACAATACTTAATTTTTAAGCTCTCTTTAAAGTGTTTTTAAAATGTTTCAATTGACACATGATAGTCATATGTATTTATGGACTATAATGTGACTTTTCCCTAGTTTATCCCCTCCTCCTCTGTTCTTTTCCCTCTTCTCCTGCCTCCTCTTCCCCCATCTCCTCCATCTACTTTACTCTCTCTCTTTCTTCTGAGACAGGACCTCACTCTGTAGCCCAGTCTGGCCTGGAACTAACAGCAATCCTCCTGCCTCGGCCTTCCATGGACTGGGATTACAGATCTGGGTCACTACACCTCGATTGTAATATGACATATCTGCGTTTAATACACAGTGATTCGAGCAGGCCAATTAGCGTATCCATCCTCTTAGGTATTTACCATTTCTTCATGTTAGAAGCATTCCAGATCCTCTCTGCTGGCTATTTTAATCATTGTCCACCATGGTTATGAAACATCAGTTCTTCCTCACATCCTGCCGAGCCCCTGTGCCTGCTAACCATCTTCTCTGTGCCCCTTCTCTGTACCCTCCCCAGCTCTGGTAACCACTCTCCTCCCACTTCTTTGGGATCAACCTTTCAGTTTCCACATACAGGTACAAGTTGCGGTAACTGTTTCTCTGTGCCTGACCCTCACTTCCTGTTTCATGTGATTGTTTGCAAAGGGCAGAATCTCACTGCTCCATGACTGAGTCATATCTCAGTGTGTCTAGAGAACACATTTTCTTTATCTGTCCCTTTGCTGGTGAACACATAGGTTGATGCCGTATCTTGGTTACTGAGAACAGTGCTAGACTAGACATGTAAGTGCTGACGTCCCTTCAACTTACTGATCTTGATTTTTTAGATGTCTACCAGGTAGATCGTGCAGTGGTCATCATCATCTTCTTTTTTTTGTTTTGGAATTGCATACTGTCTTCCAAAATGGCCGTACTAATTTGTATTCTTACAGTGTCTGAGAGCTCATGTCCTTCCGTGTCTTTGCTAGAGTTGAATTTTTGTCTTTTTGATAATAGCTTTCTAATTGGGTTATTAATAGGACAAAATTAATGGGACACTTTGTTTTGCTGTTGGTTTGCATATTCCCGACGCTAGTGATGTTGAACAGTTTCCGTTTTTGTTGTTTTTAAAAGATTTATTTTTATTATGTGTATATGTAGAGGCACACGTGTGCAGGTACCCATGAGGCCAGAAGAGGGCATCAAATTCCCTGGAGCTGAAGTTACAGGTGGTTGCTAGCCACCAAATGGGAGTATGGAGAACCGAATCCAGGTTCTCTGCAAGAGTAGCTGGTGCTCTTAACTCCTGAGCTATCTTTTCAGCCTCTGGTTTGTCTTTTTGAGACAGGGTTTTGGTCCAGGTTTGCTTCAAACAAGTTATGTAGCTAAGGATGACCTTGGACTCCAGATCCTCTTGTTGCTACCTCCTAAGTGCTGGGCTTGTTGCAGGCTGAGCTACCATGCCCAGCTTTCCTTCTTTCTTGTTTATTATTATTTTATGTGTATGAGTGTTATGCCTGCATGTAAGTAAGTGCACCCATGTCTCGCAATGCCTGTGGAGGACAGAAGAGGCTGTTGGATCCCCTGGAACTGGAGTTACGGCAGTCTTCTGCAAGAGCAGCCAGTGTTCTTAATTGCTGAGCCATCTCTCCAGTCCCCTTTTGTAAAAAGTTTTTATTTTTTATTTTTTATTATGACAGGGGGGTTGAGACAGGGTCTCACTGTAGTCCTAGCTGGCCTGGAACTTGCTATGTAGACCAGGCTGATCTCAGTCTCACAAGAGCTGCCTGACTCTGCCTCCCAAGTGCTACAATTAAAGGCATGCACTATCATGCCTGGCTTATTTTTATTTTTAATTATGTGTGTGCATATGTGTGTGTGTGTGTGTGTGTGTGTGTGCGTGCAATTATTTTTATTTTTAATTATGTGTGTGCATATGTGTGTGTGTGTGTGTGTGCGTGCGTGTGTGTATGTATGTGTAGGTGTGTGGTATGTGCAGGTGCCCACGAAAGCCAGAAGAGGGCATCAGATCCCCTAGAACTGGAGTTACAGGTGGTTGTGAGTCTCCTGATGTGGGTGCTAAGAACTGAATTCCCATTCTCTGGAAGAGCGGCAAGTGCCTTTAACTATGAAGCCATCTCTGCAGCTCCCGTTTTTATCCTCTGAAGTGAAAGGATCTTAGGAGAGCAAACGGTTCTGTTACTGATGTCCCTCTCGTCTTACAGCTAGTTTCTGTAGTATGTCTGTAATTTCTTCACCTAACCCGGGTCTCAGAAACGCTTATGTTTTCCTCTAAAATACTTTATACCTTTATGTTTACACTTAAGTCTATGACATATTTGGGTTAACTTTTGTGTGAGGTGTGATGCTTAGGTCGAAGTGTATTCTTTTGCCTGGGGACACCTGGCTCCATGTTTCCTTTGCACTCCTTGGCATGTTTGTGAAAAGTCAGTCAGGGGTCTGGAGAGATAGCTCTACAGTTAAGAGCACTTACGGCTTTTCCAACAGACCAGGTTCAGTTCCCAGCACCCACATAGGGCTGCTAACACCTGTTCTTAACTCCAGTTCCAGGGGATCCAATGCCCTCTTCCGGCCTCTGCGGGCATTGCATGGACATGGTATGCTTACATGCTTGCAGGCAAAATTCCCACACACATAAAAATAAAAAAAATCTTTAAAAAAATCAATTGGGCATAGTTTGTGGGTTTAGTCTGGATCCTTTGTTGTGCTCCATTGGCCTATGGGTCTAGCTCTCTGACAAAACCATAATCTTCATTACCATAGCAGTGTCCTAAGCCTAAACAGCAAGTAGAGCGATTGCTCCCATTCTAATTCATTTTCTCACATTGTTTTAACTTTTCTATGTCCTTCCACTTTCCATATGTATTTAAAAAAAAGCTTATCTATGTCTACCAAAAATCTGATACTGACTAGCAAGAGGTTCTTTTTCTCCATCAGTTAAAGAATTAAAAGACAGAAAAACAGCTCAGCGCTAAGTGGAAGTGTTTATTGGCAAGTGCTACAGACTCCTTGGATGGAGGAGAGGCCCTTAGGGCTGGGGAGACCACTGGCTCTAAGGGGTTTGGGATTTTATTTGCATTTGGAGTGTGCCCCTTCCACAGCAGGGCTGGGTCTGCCTCTGTCCATGAACTGGGAATTGGTGATTGGCTGGGGTAAGAGTGGGTGCCCCAGCCTTCTCTGCTTTCTGTAGTGTAACAGAGACCCACTGTGTATGAGGAGGAGTGGGCTACATTGAGGAGACGTGGAAACTTACTGCTGGGGCAAAAAGTCACAAAGAAATGGAAACTCACCTATTGTTGGGGAAAACAAACATTAAAAAAAAAAAGCCTCAAGCTGGAGATTTTGTTCCCGCTTCTCCCTTCTGAAGGGTCTGTGGCCTCATTTCCTAAGAATGTAAAAGGCTTTGCAGTCATTCAGTGAATGATTTAGAGAGATGTGACATCTTTACCGTGATGAATCTCCCAGTCTGTGATGCAGTATGTCTCTCCCATGCTCAGATTTTCCTTGGTTCCCATCATCAGCACGCTGTCATTATCAACACACAGATGTTTGGTTAGATTTATACTGAAAGATTTCATTTTTTTGGAGCAATTATAAATACCAATTTTTACATGAAAGAGTATTTATACAAAATGGTTTCTGTTTTCTGCTTATTTTTTTACATGAAAGCACTGCGTTAAGCTTTGATTTCCAATGCTTGTGTGTGGACATAGGAGTCGGATGGACTTTCATGTGGTCAACTTGTGCCTGACCCCATGCTGAGCTTCTTGTCCCAGGACTGTTTCTGCAGTCCTTTGAATGGTCTGTGTAAACAGTGATGCCGTCTACAAACAGACTTGGTTTTATTTCCTCCACTCCAGTGAATACGTGCTTCATTTCTCTGTCAAGATCTAATTTCTAAGTTTTATAACTGTGCTTAAGAATATGTTTACCATTTGAGGATGATTTTGATAGGACTACCATTTTTACTTTACAGTTTTAAAAATATTTTATTTGTTTATTTCATGTTTATGAATGTATGCCTACATGTATGTAAGTGCACTTGTGTCATGCAATGCCCAGGAAGGTCAGAAGAGGGTGTCAGATCCTTTGTAACTGGAGTTACGAACAGTTGTTAGCTGCCATGTGGGTGCTGGGAACCAAACCCAGGTCCCCTGTAAGAGCAGCCAGTGCTCTTAACCACTGAGCCATCTCTCCAGCTCTGCTTTATAGTTTTTTAATTTTTATTTTTTTGAGATAGGATCTCATGTAGCCCAGGCTGACCTTCAGCTCTTGATCCTCCTGCCTCTGACTCTCGAGTGCTGAGATCATAGGTGTGCACCACCATGCCCAGTGTCTTAGTTTGTTCTTCATTGCTGTGACAGAACACTCTGACCAATACCAACTTGGGGAGGAAAGGATTTATTCAGCTTACAACTCCCAGGTCACAGTTCATCAGGGAGCCCAAGGTAGGAACTCAGGGAGCAAGCCTGTAAGCAGCGTTCCTCCATGGCCTGTGCTCCAGCTCCTGCCTCCAGGTTCCTGCCCTGAGTTCCTACCTTGGGCTCCCTGATGAACTGTGACCTGGGAGTTGTAAGCTGAATAAATCCTTTCC